>NC_138772.1:413341756-413761756 GCF_965119305.1 Pelophylax lessonae
CTTTTTTAAATAGGCACTTATCATTGTGGGAACACAATTTGTATTTGCAGCAGCTTAGAGGTTAATTTAAATAAGGTCACTTCATTTTACATATCACTTTGGCAGTGCGCAGCACCATTTTTCTTTATTTTCCTCTCACTATTGCTGCTTTGGTTAGTATTTGTAAAGTGTACGTTAATCCTAACAACAAACTGCTCCTCTTTACCGCCTTTTGGTCTGTTAACTATAAGGAGAGGGAAAATATGGTGCAAATGTGCATATTAGCCAATCAGCATCTAACCTCAGCTTGTTCAATTAGGCTTTGACAACAAAAAATAAAAAATGGAAGCGGATTGGTTTCTATGCAGAGCTGCACCAGACTTTGCACTGTCCACTTTTAGTAAATCAACCGCATTTTGTTATATAAATTCGATAAGTACAAATACCTATTGATCCTGCCAGAAATTCACTGAGCTTCTTACATCTTGTATACTGTAGAATTGATTTACTAAATACAAACATACTGTTTACTTTGCAAGGGAGGTTGCACTTTTCAAGGAAATTTGTCCCAAAGCTTCGCAAATGTGGTGAAGCTTCACTGTACAATGAATACCAAATTGCATGTAAAAAAACAAAAAAAACCTTGTTTGCTTGCACATGATTGGACAATGGAAGTAAGCAGAACCTCACCACCTTCATCTCCTTGCAGAGTGCAACTTCACTTGACAAAGGTAACAGTGTATTTGCGTTTAGTAAACCAAACCCTTTGCGCCTGCTATTATAAGTTAGCATTGTTCCCAGTTGCTCATTGTGAACTAACGAATATCTCTACCCTATGCTATTGAGATATGAAGGGGAGGAGGGTGTTGTGTAGTCGTAAAACACTTCCTTTCCTAACATATTGATGTTTCTCTTCCATAGATAAAGTGTATTGCTGGCAGCATATTACATTTTTGTTCATGGGATAAGATAAAGATTAGACGAAAATCTACCTGGGGGTTCGTGTCTCCAGGGAGGCTTCTGATTTAATTTCGCTCAATCTGGATCCAGTGGTCTCTATGGTCAGGGCCCGGCTGAAGGCATGGGAGAACCTTCCACTCTCTCTTTTGGGCTGTATTAACCTCATTAAAGATGAAGGTGCTACCTAAACTTACGTACCTTTTTCATAACTCACCCCAATTGATACCGAAAATGTTTTTTCCACTTTAAATAAATTATCCTCCTCTCTGTGGGGACCTGGTCCCCCCCCCCCCCCCCCAGTATAGGTTCTCTACCCTCATGCATTTCCCAGGGAGGGTTGGCATTCCCAGACTGCCACAAATATTTCCTTGCATCTTAATTGGTTACTGATGTTTGGTGGCTTGCTCCTGATACCTTCAACTCTGCGGTGGTGGTGGAGGCTGCGGTGCTCGGGTCTGTGGAGGTGCTATCCCACCTACTTTTCCGGGGGCCCTGGGGCTCCATATGCGTTGACCACTTCCATGAAAACGGTACTCTGTGCCTGGAAACTTGGCTTGCAGCTTGAGGGGTACCCGGGCACCGCGGTCTCCCCCAGTACGCCCTTGTGGAATAACCCCACCTTGCCACACTTACTTTCCCTCCCTGGCCCTGTGGCTTGGACCAAATATAACATAAAAAAGATCTCTGATGTAACTTCGGATCTCTCCAGCTCTCTGGCCTGCGTGCCCGCTGGGCCCGGGACATTCCGGATTTGGACTCGGAGGACTGGATAAATATGTGGGAGCTTCCCTCAGGGACAGACTCATCCAATACAAGAAAGCTCACAGAGCATACCTCACCCCATATCGTCTCCAAAAGATTCACGCCTCCCAACCCCCCGGATTGCTGGAGATGTGGTTGGGAACCGGGGGATTTCCTCCACATCTTTTGGTCTTGCCCGAGACTCTCCACATTCTGATCGTCAGTACTCCAGGTGATTACTGAGGTCTCACAGATTGCGGTCGATCCATCCCCCAGGCTCTGTCTACTGGGGCTGTTGGATGACTTGGTGCCACGGGTGGCCGAGCGTACTCTTTTGGGCCTGTTACTGTTCTATGCTCAGCATTTGAAAAAAGCATTTGGATTGGACCGTGATGTGCAACCACTTCTTCTTTTAATACTATACATGAAGGCGAGCCATGGCAGGAACTCATGTGAAGTTCCATTAAGCTTCCCTATCTCACCTGGAGCAGTGAGTTCCCTTCACTTGCCTGCCCTAAGTTACAGGCTTAACAATACACACCTAACAATATTAAAGTGTTACTAAACCCACAATAGTAAAATCAGTCTGTATGTGCAGTAAAGCATGCTTGTCATACTCACTGTGGAACCTAAGGGGTTAATCCTCTGCATTGTGTTAAAAGTCTGTTTGATCCTGTGTGCACAGATCCTCCTCTTCTTTTTTTTCTTCTGACTCCAGAACATGTCTGGATAAGACAGAGTTACTGGAGTCAGGCTGCACATTCTTAGTTTGGTGTGTATTGCTAGAGAGATTTTTTTTTCTTGGGAGAGTGCATGTGATCAGCACAGGACCAATCAGCACTGTCCAGACAGAAAGTCAGGGGTTCTGCATCCTGATAGGACAGTCAGTGTAGTAGGAAAACTCCTCCTACAAGCTTTAACCAGGCACTGATAGCAGTCACAAGACTGCTATGTACTGCTGATGAGAAAAGGTATTTAACAGTTTTATTTTACTAAAATGATTGCATTTCCATGTTCTGTGTACTGTGTGAGATCAAATATAGTGAATGCAGGGTTCTGGGTTTAGTAACTCTAAGTCCTATTGCAAAAAAAAATATGAAAAAGATGGTAGCTACGTCTAGACAGAATGGAAATGATAAAGTGGACACACGTCACATGAATCAATAGGCCACATGTCAGCATTACCTAATCACAGTAATACTTTAAGTAAAAAGTCTCTCTTTCTTGCCATGAACAAGTAGCAGTAGTGGAGTATCGTACTGTGTTAGGTTACGCTAAATTTGGGGTTTAGTTGATAGCCTTTATTGGTTTATCTAAGTTATTAAAGACAGAGTCTATTTTTTCAATCAAGCAGACCCGACCTGGGTCCTGCAATGAACAGTGAAGACAGCGAACAGGAAACAGCCAGCATGCTTGAAATCAAATATGATTACCCCAATGTACATACATAATTAGACTATATACAGAAAATTTCTGATACATACTACCACACAGTAATAGGATTATTTGCATTAAGCTGATCAAGCATATATATTAAAAAAGACAGACTATGCAGTTTCTTTAATGCTCATACCTGCAAACCTGCAGGGTCCTCTTTGCTTCGGAAAGTTGTTCTGCCATTACAGTCCTCTCTTCATTGGCTTCTGCAGTAACCTTCTCAAAACTCAGTGTGGCTGCTTTTAGTTTAATCTCTGCTTCATTCAACAATTGTGTTGCCTTTATGAGAAATCAAAAGTTTGGGATAATCAGATGGAAGGAATCAGGCAAGAAAACGAATAGTGATGACAAATTGCAAAAAATTAGGAAGTAAATGTAGTACTGGAGATAAAAAGGCAGTACTGGGGATGCATGGGTTTCATTTCAGCTAGTACATCATCTGTTTAACACCATTTATATTGTCCCTAATGCTTGTGTTGTATCTCAGTTGTAAGGATATCAACTTTTAAACTCTGGCACAACAATGGTCAGATGTGGATACAAAAACTCTGTAAAAAGCTGGGGAATTTTTCATTAAAAAAAAATGTATATTTTAATTAAATTATATATTTTGCCTTTTTCTGGGCTGGTTAACTCCATAAACAATGTGCATAATACATAAAATGTAAACATTTTATAATGAAAACAAAACTTACTACTGCTTGTGCCTGCCTTATCTTGGCCATGTCATCACCTTCGTGATTAAGCTTTTCATCCAGCAGAGGGCGGTGTTTCTCAATAAAGACAACCTCCTCCTGTAGTTTTGTATTTGCTGCTTGTGTCTTGGCTGCTTTTGCCTGCGCTGTTTCCAGTTCTTGCTTTTTACGTGAAATATGCCACTGTAGTTCAGAAAAATCCTGAGCACGTGCATCATACTCTGTTTACAGAAAAATGCTATGGTTACTAAAACATGGCTGCAAGTGTATTTTAATTCTTTACCATTTACTTATGTAAATGCTCTAGTAAAACAAAAGTAGCCTAATAGGTTTAACCATGTCACAATCTCTCTGTGTACATAGTATAAATGATCAAGGGACTGAAATCAAGTTGGCAAGAAAACTTTAAGATGATTTCAAACTCTTGTGTTGGTGCAGGTGGTGCAGAGCCAAAGTAGATTGAAACCCTTAACTGTAACAGGGTGGGTTACATTTAGTTTTAATTACAATTGGTTTGCTAAAAAAAACTGTGTAGGAAAAGCAACTGTCACCTTTTTGTTTCTCTTTTAGAAAATATTGTTTTCACCTTTTTTTGCATTTCAGCACATCTGATCTCTTCCAGTCTCTTGAAGTTACTACCTATCTTTATGCATAAGCCTCATACAGCCATAAGCTGTATGTCATTTTTCAGGGTGGGTTTCCTGGTTGTAACAAGAGCGGAACATGCTTGGGCAATCAGCATGAGCATCGCAGCTTTAAGTCTCCAATGGAAGCACGTGTGGTTGGATTACAAAGCAGTAGAGCAAATGGGTGACAAGGACAGAGAATTCTAACTTTATAAAAGGAAGTGCCTAAACAAGGACCTTTATGGCAGGATCAAGTATTATAAAAAGCTGAAGATTTTAAAAGATTGAGATTTTAAATAGGCAGCTGGAATACCACAGACTTGTGAGAGGAGGATTACCAATAGATTGCAAGGGGGTGGGACCACTGTCATTGTTTTAGTTCTCTACAGATGTAAAGCTAGGCACTTTTCGAGGCAAAAAAAAACGAAATAAAGAAGCAAGTAATTAAAGAATATCCAAGTTCTATAAATGTCCACACCCTCATATTTATGCTGTAGCTGTACTGACACTTAAAAGGTTGTTAAAGAAGAACTCCACTAAGTACAATCTGTGTCTCAACTGGGCCAAAATGTAACCCCCACGAAGTCTGAGAAAAATTTTTTATGGTATTTCCAGTATTTATGTAACACCAACATAGTTCACTTTGATCCTCACACTGTCTTCTTAGTTAATTAAATTCCATGATTTAAAAAAAAAAAAAAAAGTCAAGTGTAAATTAAAAAAGCATCTATTATTTTGATACTTACATTCTTTCCAGAGCTGTCCTACACAGAAAGTCCAATATGTCCTGCAGTTGCTGGTCTTTCATTTAACGCTCTTCCTGTGAGCCCTGGGTATCATGTACTCACTCCTTGTGGGCACATCATTGTACCACCATGGGGCCACAGTACTCCATACTGAACAGTGCTTACACCTAATTATGTGAAGTTTGTTCAGTATGGGACCAAAGAAAGGCCACAGACAGACAGAAGAAGAGGTAAAAAGAACCCCATGTGTAATATGACCGAAAATCAGCTAATAATAAAAGTATGCATTCTAAAAAAAATTTGGGGTTAGGCTTTCTGCCCAACTTGGATTCACAAAAAACATTGTTTCTCAATAAAGTTAAATTTAACTTTATGCCAGAATGACTAAATGCCATAATCCGATTCACACATTTTTTTAATTCCTTGTGCGAAATATACTCTGAGACAATCATATCTTAAGATCGGCAAAAAGCATGATGAAGCTGCTAAAGGATAGCAGGAGACATGAAAAAGTTAAAGACTTTTATTTGCAAATATGCATTGTTTGGCTGGATATAATGAAGAAGCTAAGGCTCCATGCACACTGGCCTAAAAAATGCTGCTTCATTATCTCCTGTTTCCATACATTTACCTTATGTTTTATTTGTTGAAGATACAATGATTCCAATTCTGATTGTCCTGCTTTGTAATAAATAAATGTACTGGACTAAAGGTAATATTTTGTAATGCTCTTTGTTATTTTTGCCTGTAGAAGCAACTCAATGTTATCCTAAGTGTCCATGCACATTAGGATGATTACAAGCATATTTTAAGCTCAGCGTTTAGGAGCCAGGAAATAAAAAAAACCTTCTAGTTTGCATTTCTGATTGGAGCTTTCTGGCATAAAAATGCAAAAACTCACCTAAACTATGTACAAAAAAAGCTCTATATGAGCATTTTTTTCTGCCAAAGGAGCATATGTTTTTTTTACGCCCAGTGTGCATGCAGCCTAAGGTGTTGTAAAACTGCCCTGGATTTTCGAAAACTCCATGAGCAAGAATGTTTTTAAATTTAAGATCTATATTAATATATGTTTTTAAGTTGAGAGCTCAATGGATGTATATATTTTTAAAGTAAAAAGCTATATGAATACATGTTTCTGAGCTGAGAGGTCTATGGGTTTTTTTGTTTCAGTACCCTCTGAGGCATCCAAAATGTTTCAGAGTTGCTGGTACACTAGCTAGGATTGGATCGCACAAAGCTCTTAGCAGACCTTGCAAATTAATGAACCAAGGCTCGCAAATCACAGATTGGGGTAAACTGATGGAATTTCATTATTTTCTGAAAATCCTTATAAACTGATGAAACTCAGCTGAAATAAAGTCCTATTTTACTTCATTATAAAGAATTAATCATTCTGTCATTAATTGTCCTATTATCGGGTAAAACATGTTTGTTTCACTTGGCTAACTGAAGTCTAAATATAACAAGCAATGGTGTCAAGTAGCTCTTTAGTCATCTAACTGGCTTTTTATTAATTTAATTAAACAGACAACAAAGTGCAAATGATAAAACTGTTTAAAAAGACATTTAACTCGGTGTAATCAATTTATCAAGATGTTGTAATTTGTTAGAGTAATATTTCTTACATTATTTCCCTATATTTGTATAAGTACAGCACAGCAAAATGGAGCATGCAAATCAGCATTAATAAGTGTCATTTAGTAAATGAGCTCACTGGAGCAGACACATGGAAATGCAACCTGCTTCCTAATGAGCATACTGCAGATCCCAATGGCATCATGAGAAAGTGAAATAAATACAAACTGTCCAGGAGCTTTAAAGAAATATAGAAAAAAAACCTACAATGTGTTATTTTACTGATGGCAGGGTTGAAGTTGCAGAAGGGTTGAGTGATAGATTGGGTTAGCAGGACAATTTGCTGAAGGTAGGAATGAAAAAAGTTACCAACATGGCCAGAGTGTGTCTAAAAAAATTTGACAAAATATGGTCACGATGGAAAAAATTACTGACTATCTTAGAAAAGCTTTAAGAGGGAAGAAATGAAGAAAATATACAAAGAAGATATGTTGAGTATTTGGGGAGAGGAGGGACAGGGGGATGTGGGGTTATGGGGAGAAAATTTAATTCCAGGAATGAGAATTTTAAACAAAGTGGGGATAACTTTATATATTTTTGTATAAAGTGGAATTTAATAATACTTAAATTAAAAAAAAAAAAAATAGATTTAAGAAAATTTTTTTAAATTTTTTTCCTTTTATATTGGTCTACGTAAAGCAAACCTTCACTTCACTTCATCATTGCATTCCTACCCCATACACAGAGTGCCTGCTCCTGAAGTCTCCTGGCACAAGCATGCTATATATCCCAGGAGGATTCAGCTTCTACTCAGCACTGGATGAATATGGACACAGCACTGGAGGAGGGTAGACCTGGTGCCCAGGGGTGTGGTTGTTTGAACCCAAAAGAGAAAGCCAGCTCCTAATAATGTCAGAGAAGAAGAGGGAAACGCAGTCTCCACAGTGTGGCAGCTGGGAAGTGGAACATGGTGGGACAATGCTGGAGATTTTCTGGGTGGATGAATATGTTAACACAGGAAAAAAGGTGAGAAGGAAATTGGAAACAAGCACATGGGGGGCTGAAGTTTCACTTTTATGACAAGATAAATTGTGAACGAATAGTCCCCAAGAGGTTAAACTAGAATAATGCCAGAATTACCAAACTGTCAGTCTAAGCAGGATATCCCTACCCTGACAGGGAGCATGCGCTGCAGTCCCTTGCAGCAAGGTTATGTCAGCAATAATATGCTATTGCCAAAACATATACTGTATATAAGCGGTCAAAAAATCTTTTTCCTGAGAGTGGTGGCCAATGGGCCTTTGGTAAAGTTGCTTACCTTCAGCTTTTTCAAAACACAGCTAAAAATGGACACCTAGGGGTTGATTTACCAAAAGAGAGAGTACAGGATCTGGTGCAGTTCTGCATAGAAACCAATCAGCTTCCAGTTTTTTTTTTTTTGTCAAAGCCTAATTGATCAAGCTAATGTTAGAAGCTGATTGGCTACCATGCACAGCTGCGCCAGATTTTGCACTCTCCAGGTTTAGTAACTCAACACCCTAATGCCTATGTGCACAATCAGTAGCACTTAAAGAATATGTTGCCACAACCATGTGTTAACTAGGGATGATCGAACGGTTCGGGTCGACCATCGGTTCGACCCGAACATTGACTGTTCGAGGTTCGGCCGAATTCCGAACTTTTTGCTGAAAAAGTTGGGAATTCGGCAACCAGAACCTACCAAAATGCAATGGGACAGGAAATGGGCTTTAAAAGCCCGTGATTGGACCAGAACCATCAGTAAAAGCCAATTGAGGGAGCAGGAGAATGCGAGGAATGTGATTGGAGTGACTAGGGGGTCCAGAGGCCAATCATTAGTGAATATGCCCCCCAGTATATAAGATAGCCCCGCCAAATTCCTAGCATTGTAATACAGGGCTGTGGTAGAGAGTGGAAGCAGTTCTGTTACTTCTGCTTCAAAGTGTCATTTAGCAATTATTAGTGTGAGGAAAGGGATATCTAGTGTAGTTAGGGTACTATTTTCCACTATAGTTAGCTTTAATAATCTAGTTTCTGTAGGGAAAGTGTTAAGTGTAAGGGGACCGTAGTGTAGTGTAGGGTTAACTGACTCTAACTGCTATGGCAGGGTGACAAAACCCTTCCATGTCAGGGTGACCGCTATATAGAAAAGATCGTTTCTCTTAGGTCACTTATAGAACAGCGATATGGCTTCTCACCTGTCAGCCTGCTTTTTGCTGCAGGCGTTTATAGGGCTTTTTTGAGGACATGTTTGGAGTCAGGCATGACATCTGAACTTCTGTGTATGGGTATATATACACACACACACATGTCTGTATATATACACATACACATATATAGGTGTGAAAATAGCAGAACACTATGCTTGCGCTAATGAAATAATTAACAGGCATATGTCTCCGCTCCTATCACACCTATATGTGTGTATGTGTATAAATACATATAAGTGTGTGTGTATATATACCCCTATACAGAAGTTCAGATGTTTTGCCTGCCTCCAAAGACCCCAAAAAAATGCCCAAAAAAAAACGCCTGCTGCAAAAACACACCTGGGCGTTTTTGTAGCTGGCGTTTTTTTGGGCATTTTTTTGGGGTCTTTGGAGGCAGGTAAAACATCTGAACTTCTGTATAGGGGTATATATACACACACACTTATATGTATTTATACACATACACACATATAGGTGTGATAGGAGCGGAGACATATGCCTGTTAATTATTTCATTAGCGCAAGCATAGTGTTCTGCTACTTTCACATCTATATATGTGTATGTGTGTATATATACAATACATGTGTGTGTGTATATAAACCCATACACAGAAGTTCTGATGTTATGCCTGCCTCCAAAGACGCCCAAAAAATGCCCAAAAAAATAGTGTTCTGCTACTTTCACACCTATATATGTGTATGTGTATATATACATACATGTGTGTGTGTGTATATATATCCCTACACAGAAGTTCTGATGTTATGCCTGCCTCCAAAGACCCCCAAAAAATGCCCAAAAAAACACTTGCTACAAAACCGGCAAGGTGTGAAAATAGCGGAGCCATATCCCTGTTCTATATTAATTCTAATACAAACGATCTTTTTTTTTTCTGGATCTGGACATGCTACAGAGCTGAAACTTCACAGGTACAATTTTTAGACCCCCCAGACACTAAATCCAAAGAAATATCATTTTTTTTTCAATAATTTTTTCAATAATTGGCTCTCTATCAAAAATGACAATTTTTAAGAACTTTTTTTTGTGTGATTAATAGTCCCTGGGGCATGACCCAGAACCCTAGGCACTTTTTAGGGGCATTTATTGGGTTTTAGGGCTTCAAAATTGTGTTTTTTGATTCCAGAAGTTCGGGTCCCATTTATTTCAATGGGGTTCTGAAATCCAAACCGAACTTTCAGGAAATTCAGGTGTTCTGGTCGAAACGGACTTCTCAAAAGTTCAATCATCCCTAGTGTTAACCACTTGCCGACCGCTGCACGACTATTTACTGTGGCGGTCAGCCCCTCACAGGCAGAGCGACATAGTACTACGTCGCTAGCCTGTGAGGGTCTAAGAAGCGAGCGCCCGCCCCCGGTGGCGCGCTCCCGCGCAGTCACGGACCCCCGCGCGCGTGTGACCAGCGGACCCGATGTCCGCCGGTCACTCGGCGATCATCGGTGCAGAGGGAGAAAGGCAGGCGGCTGATGTAAACAAGCCGCCTGTCATTCTCCCCTGTGTAGGAATAGTGATCATACGGTTCTACTATGTAGGACCGTTGATCACTGTTCTTACACCTCAAGCCACAGCCAATCACAGTTAGAATCACGCCCCTCGGGACACACATAACCCCTCCCTCTAAAAAAAAGTTAACCCCTTCACTGCCAGTGTAATTTTACAGTAACAGTGCATATGTATAGCACTGATTACTGTAGAAATGTCACTGGTAACCCCAAAAGTGTCAAAAATGTCAGACAAGGGTCCGATCTGTCCGCCGCAATGTCGCAGTACCACAAAAAAAAACGCAGATCGCCGCCATTACGCGTTAAAAAAAAACAACAAAAATGACAAAAATCTTTCCCTTTGTTAGTAAACGCGATAACTTTTGCGCAAACCAATCAAAATACACTTTTTGCGATTTTTTTTACCAAACATATGTAGCATAAAACAAATTGGCCGAAAACGTTAAAAAATTTAGATTTTTACATTTTTTTGTGGGGGGGAATTTCATATAAAAAAAATGTGAAAAATATTGTTATCTTTGCAAAATTGACACTCTTTTTTTGTTTATAGCGCATGATCAAAAAATCGCACAGCTGATCAAATACCACCAAAAGAAAGCTCTGTTTGTGGGAAAAAAAGGACGTCAAATTCGTTTAGGTACAGCGTTGCACGACCGTGCAATTGTCCGTTAAAATCACGCAGTGCCGAATCACAAAATAGGCCCTGGTCAGGAACGGGGTAAAATCTTCCGGGGCTTAAGTGGTTAAAATGTATCCTGCTCTCTTTGTATTGTTTTTTTTTTTTTTGTGTGAAATACCTAATGATCCTGTCAGTACCATTCTCTCCTATTTTTAAACTGACCACATTAGGCATGAGAACACATTAATCCCAGTAGGGTCAGTTTCCTGACTGTGCTGGGAGAGCGGGCAGGACTTGTTTTTTCATATTCACATATACAGTATATATATATATATATATATATATATATATATATATATATATACACACACACACACACACACAAACAATGTGTTGCCTTTTTTTTTAATTTTAAGCTAAATGGGTTGTTTTACAAGGTTAGGATTCACTTATACTTTAATAAATTGCTATATTTTCAGTTGGGCAGGGCAAATATGCAGATAGAAAACATAAGAAATATAGATTACCAGGACTGTAAAATATTCTATACAATGGCAAAGGTACACATAAAGATGTAAATAAATAAGAAAGGGAGAAGTGTATATGTGAAGAGAAATCTACAATTTTCTGTATATGTCCTATTGAGTATTTTATTCATGGAACCTCTAGTAGCCATGTTTTTTATCTATTTATTTCAGGTACTTATATAGCGCTGTCAATTTACACAGCGCTTTACATATACATGATACATACACATAAGTCCCTACTCTCAAGGAGTTTACAATCTAAGGTCCCTAACTCACATTCATAAACTAGGGCCAATTTAGACAGGAGACAATTCACCTACCATGCATACCTAGCCTGTCTTTGGAGTGTGGGGGGAAACCAGAGTACCCAGAGAAAACACACGCAAGCACAGGGAGAACATACAAACTCTAGGTATGTAGTGTCATGGTTGGGATTCGAACCAGCGACCCCTTTTTGTTGCTGGGTGAAACCACTACACCACTGTGCCGCTCGTACCGTGTTATAATTGTTTTGCCAGATCTTCTGCAGTGTTTATAATACTATCTATGCTGTTACACTTTGTTTTCCATCATTTAACAATTATTTTTACATAATTTATAGCCTGACAACTTTTAAAAATACATATACTGCATGTGCACTATATTTGAGTTAACTTGATTGTGGATGTGACTATAGTAATTTATAGGAATATTATTAAATGTATTCAGAAAATAGGGAAAAGTCTTCATACTTAATAAATGTTACATTCATGTAATGTAGGATCACAATGATGCCTCCAGTCTAACATCTATTTTAAAGCTGGACACCTGAAATTCAGCAAAATATACCATATATATATATATGTACTTTATAAGGTAGAAGTTTGATATGCTAAATGTTTTGTATTTCTGTCCAGCCAGTTCTAAACTACACAAAGTCAGCACAGCAGCACAGTCAGCCCAGGGCCTTAAGCCTATTACACACTGGTAGCAGGGCTGAAGGAAAAAAAATTTACAGCTCTGGAGGTCAGTTAGCGATCTCCCCTGCTGTGCTATTGTGTTCTGATAGGGGGACAGCCCCCTGCCAAAACACTCTGGTCATTGGCTGAGAGCACCGATTGGGAGCTGGTTGGCAGACCTATTTCAGTCATGCCCCATTGACAGAAGCAGGCCAAATGGCTGGCTTCTGTCAGACCGACTGCAGTACACACGTGCCGAATAGGGGCCAGTGTCTATTGAACTGGTCGATGCCATCCGACATTCGGCCTGTATGTACTAGGCTTAAAGTTTGTCTATTGCAGTTAAGAAATACAGCTGGTCACCTTCATGCCCAATGCCAAAGGGAAATAAAGGAACAGTAACAGATTGATGAGGTCGGCTCTATGTCCTATCAGTATGTTAGATCATGTTACTTTCAGCAGAGACTGGCCGGCCCGAAGTGTTAAAGCTCTGCTGTGCATAGAATTTCAGAGGCTTAAATCAACTCAAATTCAGATATTTACACTAGCTTCATTTCAAAATACATTTTTATAACTGTTTATAACTGTTTTAAAATGGTTAAAAAAACTTACATTTTTCTATAACAACATTCATTTTTATTTCTATATAGACTTCTGCTTTGATTAAATGTATGTCATGAAAAATCTGTGCACTTTTCTTTGATTTTTTTTTTTTATGGAACGTAATTACAATTATCATCAAGAAAAATAGGAGATTGTACCTTTCTGCACTGCCTCAGGTAGATTATGCAGCTTCCACAGGGAGAGTACATCAATTTGTCTGAGTAGACCTTGCTTTCGTTTTCTTTCCAGTTTCAAAGCCTCTTCTGCTTCTTGCCGGTCAGCTTCCAACCGCCAGATCAACTTTATTACCTCTGAGATTACAGCTTCTGTGTCAAGCTTTAGCGATACATCTGCTCCAGACTCTAGGGAATCTAAGAAACAGGACAATTAATAAGGTTGTAAAGGGGCCTAACTTAGAACACAAATTTTCATACTCTTTAAAGAAGTGCCTGTAGTGTTAGAGAAAACAATATGCTGCAAAGGAAGCACATAATGTAGTAAGACACTGTACTTTGGAAAACAGCTCAAGTCTAATCTCAAGTCTAATTTAATTACTGTTATACACAGTTCCTGTTTCGCTGAAAACTGCACAACTCTTGTCCTTTTTTCTACATTCATTTGTTTTTAAAAGACAATTGGGGGAATTCAATAAAGCTGCTACACCACTTTTCTGGGGTGTATTCCTCTTGTTAATGTATTGCGCCAAATTCATGAAGCATCTGCAACACTTTTGGTTCTGAAAGTGACTCGTGCACCAAATTCAGGTAGTTCTAAAATGAGCCACTTTTACATTGTGTTGCATTGAATGAGCCACTTTTACATTGTGTTGCATTGAATGAGCCTATTTTACATTGTGTTGCATTGAATGAGCCATTTTTACATTGTGTTGCATTGAATGAGCCACTTTTACATTGTGTTGCATTGAATGCACCAAAATGTAAAATAGTGGAGCTAATTAAGGCCAACTTTCTTTTGCTGTACAGAGAGAAAAGCGAGCTCAGACATGCTTTGCAAAAGTCTTTTGCATGCATTCTAAAAGTGCACAGCATGAGCCAAATTCAAATACAAGTTCTAGACAGGTACATGAATTTTGTGCATTCTTCATCACTTTTAGAGAGACACTTTTGCAAAATGCACTAGTACTGCTTTATGGATTTCAGGGAATAAATCTCTAGAAACTGCCAGTGTAAGTAAACCAGTTCCAAAAACAGCCACCTCACCAACATTGATATGTATTGAATAGGGCATATGAAAGATAGATATTGTCAACTCTTTTTCACGAGAATGAAGGTAGAAATATAGATAGAGGGGTGGTTGTGAATATAGTCTAATAGAACTTTGCAAAAGCAATCAGCAGGGTTAGTCCCATACTACTAGTGTGTAAATTACAGTCTATAAGCTGAGAGAATTTAGTGAGTAAATAGGCATAAATTTGGCCTAAAAACCACAGAGAGTTAAAAGTAACAAGTCATGCTCTGAATAGTCAAATGTCATAAGAGGTTCAGTTTTGGAAACATTGCTTTTTATAAAATATACAAATTTTGGGATACAAATGACTGTTTTTATGTTTGCAGATGGCACAAAGCTATGAAGTAGAATGCAGTAAGCCTTTAACCTAAAGTCTGCCATGGATGCACTGGCTAATTTGGTAGTTACAAGACATATGACGTTTAGTGTGCATATGCACTTTAATGGTTGAATATATGCACACATCATACAACCTAGGGATATACAATTAGGTGATTCTAAGGCTCCATGTACAATGAGCTTTAAAAATGCCAGTTCCCTTGAACACTGTTCATATAGAGCATTTTTGTATACATGTTAACGCACGTTTAGGAGAATTTAGCAATTTTTCTGCCAGAAAACTCCAATCAAAAACGCAAACCAAAAGGGTTTTTTTTTTTCCTGGCTTTAAACTCTGAGCTAAAAATATGCCTCAAAATGTCCTAATGCGCATGGACACATAGTATAACATTGAGCTGCTACAGGCAAAAACACCAAACCCCTGTAGAAGCAGTGATTTTCAAGTCAGTGTGCAAATGATCTGGGTATCCCTGTAGATCACATATTAACAGCATGCATTGCCAATCTGCATCTACATAAGCTAGCAAGATACAGCCTATGAATAAAAGAGCCATAGACTCAAGAAAGAAAGACAAGCATTTCTATAAAAAAGATTTATAAAAACAAAAGAAATGTCAATAGGTAATGGACCTGTCTCTCCCTGCTGAGATACAACTAAGATACAAAGAAAAAAGATCTACTACTGCTTTTGTCTGCTGAGCCTTGATGCTCTAACGCAGCAGCAATTTGGACTGGTCCCTACGGATCTTTATACTCCTAGAGGGACTTATCCAGACAGTGGTGGAATAAAGGGGAAGGCCTATAAGCTGTAACTGGCATTAGATCCTGCTTGTGTTTCTCAACTTGGCAGGCAGATGCATCATGAGTTAGAGACTGGCTACTAAAAATAAAATCAATATACGACATGGAAGAAACCATCACAAATAAAAACAAATCTACCTCACAGTTTCACAATTTGTGGGAACCATGGTACCTGTTCTACCTATCTGAGGACTCCAAGAATCTGATAGAGTAAAGAAAATGAAATGCCTTTTCTTATGGTGTGTAAATGGCTAACTCAGTCTTCAAGAAGTAATACATCTTTTAGTCTGTTCCAATTTTTTCCCTTTTCCCTTTCCCAAAAGCCACTCAACCAAAGGATTGTTATATAGTGGAGTGCAAAAAAGTACAATATGCATTATACATATCCAAATATGTTATTGTTAAGATTTAAGGTGAATCATACCTTAACTGTGATGTATATCAAATACAGAATAATTTACTGCATATATATTCAACTTTTTTTTCATGTTAAAAATCTAAATATGATGTATAATATGTTAATTATTTTGTTT
The DNA here is from genome assembly GCF_965119305.1 of Pelophylax lessonae. NCBI lineage: Eukaryota > Metazoa > Chordata > Amphibia > Anura > Ranidae > Pelophylax > Pelophylax lessonae. The sequence goes on from NC_138772.1 coordinate 413,357,872, forward strand.
ACTACAATAAACCTTTATTGTGAAAAAAAAAATCATCTATGAGAGGTTTTAATAGATTGATGTTCATAAATGTAAATCTGATGTTTTTAAAATTAATTTAATAAAGGAAAAATAAGGTCCTTGTACTTACTTTAAAATCTATTTCTTGGAGTCTGTTGAGAGACATAGGAAGTCAGAGACTGTCAAAGAGCCGCTTCAATGACCTTTGCCCTAAGCTGGCATCGGAAGAGGTCTTAACATTCACCTGGTAAACTTGGAGAACATGTGAAGAGAAGTCAAAGCGGCAGCTGGGAAAACAGTTGCTTGATGCCAAAAAGCCCAAGAAACATTCACAAATCTAGTAGAATGCACCTCAACAGGAAAGGATGGAACCCGATCCTTGAGACCATAAGTTTGAATAGTAGGAAGGATTAGGTTTTAAAACCACAGAGGTGATGGCAATGAGCAATGCAACCTTGTAAGTGAGAATGAATATCCCTGATAGGTAAAAATGGCCGACTGAACTAAATTCAAATTCCATGTACTAATGGGGGAATGCAACCACATGGGAGATACACTGAACAAAGGTCTTGATCAAGAAACAGGTAGTAGTCCTTGGAACAAGATCACAGTACCGAGATCTAACTCTTGATGGTCCTAAGAGCCAAATTTTGGTCCAGGCCTATTTGCAAAAAGACCGTTCTACTACAGCAGGATTGTCCAAGTCTGGATCGGAAAATTCAGCAGGTTTACCGGAAAGGTCTTTGTGGTCTTTGGGACCCTAAAAGAGTCCAGACTGGGAACAGCACTGATAGAAGCTAAAGGCTGATCTTTGAGTTTTAAAGTGTTGCATACCGCATTAATCATGGCAGACACAATACCTTTAAGTTTGAGATTAATGGCAAAAACCCTATGACTCCTCAAGTATAGCATTACCTATTTAGGACTTAGGGGACTCTCAGAGGGTATCTTGGCAGCTATAGGCTCAGGGGCTGCAGGCATTTCAGACATTATGTGGGGTAAGGTGTGGAAGCCTGCTTGTGGCCTTTATGGTCAGTGTTAGCAATCAAATATGTTATTAGGCCAATGAAATCCTGCATGACTTCAGTGAAATACTCCTGGATAGAGCCGTGGAGAGAGATAATCCCAACAAAGTCAGTGAAGACTCTGAAGATGGCATAGATTCAAGCAGGTGGCTAAATTCCACACAGTTAGTGTCAGCCACCTTAGGAAGCACACTGCAGGTGACACCAAAACTTTTAGTGGAGCATGAGCTGGAGGCACTCTGGAAAGCGAGACTGTTTTCTCTGTGTCTAGGATCCATCATGATGCCTTGCAAGGGCATGGCAAGGTAGCTTATATTACTAAGGCTAGGAATCAAATACTCATGAACACAGCTGCAAGAAAGTTTGGGTAACCAAGGGTGGGCAAGAAACTGTAGGCAGGCAGCAAAGTTGGGCTGGGAGAGTTAGACATGTCACTTGCAGTAAGAAGCAGTAGTGGGAAGGTGCTTCCTCAAAGCTGAATGGCAGAAAAGGGAGTAAGGAGTGTGCACATACAATACTCAGCCTGTTGGATGACATCAACTTTAAATTTCTCAGCACAGAATTTTAAATTGTGCCCAGTAGCCCTAGTAATAAGGTAGCTCATCTTGCTTGGCCCGTACGACCTGCTCACAGAGTAAGTGTTCAGGGATAGGTTCATATCTGGGGCTGTGCCACAGCTCTGGCCCTGGAAAGCACTCTGTAGCTAACTTAACCAGTACACTTAAGTCTGGAAAGCACCACAATGCAAAGCGCAGTGCACAAAGGTCACATTTCTGACTAACAAAGCTTGTCCAGTCCAGCAGTGTTCACTTAAAAAACAAGCTGAGGAAAGGCTGATCCGGATAGTCGCATGTTGAGACCTGCTCAGAATCGATGTAGTAGGAATCGTTTAAAAAAAAAAAAGACAAAAAAAGTAGCTAGCCAAAAAAGTTAGGCTTTTCTCCATAGGACAGAGAAAAGACACCCATCCTCCTAGAACACTAGCAAAAAACTTACGGGCCTACTGGGAGTAGGGAGGGTTATTAAATTTTTTTTGTTTGCCAGTGTCCAATCCTCCTGTGTATTCTTTACCTACCTCACAGTCTCCAACCTTTTTTATGTTCTTTCTTTGTATTGTCCTCTCCCTCTCCTTCTAACACCCCTTTCTAGCTTCCAATTATCTCTTCATAATAATCCTGGTTACTTTAACCACTTGCCGACCGCCGCAAGTACATATACTGCGGCGGTCAGCCCCTTACAGGCAAAGTGACGTATATATACATCACTAGCCTGTGAGGCTCTGGGGAGCGAGCGTGCGCGCCGGAGGCGCGCTCCCACGCGGTCACGGACCCCCCCCCCCCGCGCGTGTGACCGGCGGACCCGACGTCCGCCGGTCACTCGGCGATCATCGGTGGAGAGGGAGAAAGGCAGGCGGCTAATGTAAACAAGCCGCCTGTCATTCTCCCCTGTGTAAAAATAGTGATCATACGGTTCTACTATGTAGGACCGTTGATCACTGTTCCTACACCTCAAGCCACAGCCAATCACAGTTAGAATCACGCCCCTAGGGACACACACCACCCCTCCCTCTCAAATAAAGTTAACCCCTTCACTGCCAGTGTAATTTTACAGTAACAGTGCATATGTATAGCACTGATTACTGTAGAAATGTCACTGGTAACCCCAAAAGTGTCAAAAATGTCAGTCAAGGGTCTGATCTGTCCGCCGCAATGTCGCAGTACCACAAAAAAAAAACACAGATCGCCGCCTTTACGCGTTAAAAAAAAAAACAACAAAAATGACAAAAATCTTTCCCTTTGTTAGTAAACGCGATAACTTTTGCGCAAACCAATCAAAATACGCTTTTTGCGATTTTTTTTACCAAACATATGTAGCATAAAACAAATTGGCTGAAAATGTTAAAAAATTTTGATTTTTACATTTTTTTGGGGAATTTCATATAAAAAAATGTGAAAAATATTGTTATTTTTGCAAAATTGACGCTCTTTTTTTGTTTATAGCGCATGATCAAAAAATCGCACAGGTGATCAAATACCACCAAAAGAAAGCTCTGTTTGTGGGGAAAAAAGGACGTCAAATTTGTTTAGGTACAGCGTCGTACGACCGCGCAATTGTCCATTAAAGTCACGCAGTGCCGAATCGCAAAATACCCCCTGGTCAGGAAGGGGGTAAAATCTTCCGGGGCTTAAGTGGTTAAAGCCCGACTCCATTCAAACCAAATTTTTAGTTTGGGATAAAGCGGTGACTCTATTATAGCTATCTAATTGGAACAAATTTCCTTTCACATCCTGCTTTGATTTGTGTGAAATAGACATGGAGAGAGAGAGAATATGTCCTAAAAGGAAAACAGACAGCAATAAATACTTGACTGGGATTTAAAACATTCCCCATTCTATCCAAAATAAAACAAAAAAAAAGTTCTGACTAGAGATGTGAATATTCAACATCAGTCTCCAATTTACCAATTGAAGATAATTTACAATACATGAATGACTTTGTAATGGACCTTAACAGCTGCAATGACATAGTTATCTTTGACAGGTGTTTCTCTTGCTTTCTCCTAGGAAATCTATATCTGCCACTGCCAATGGACACCAGAAATAGGCCTTTGCACAAAGAACTTCTAGGATTCTCCATGACAACAGTGACAAATTGCAGTGGGAAGCAAAAGAATAGCATGCACTTTGATTCCGGGAGCTTGGCAGTTGTTCTTAGCTGCATGCTTGCTTGTTTTCAAACTGACCAGCATATAGAGGAATTCAAATAGATGAGTTCTGGGTATTCAGCCAAACGTTTGAACCATCATTTTAAGAACATCTGTGGAAATTCGTGCAGCCTTCCCAAGGGAAAGTAAACTATTTCATTATCAAGGTACACTTAATGCCCAACTTGGGGCTACTTTCCTGAGCTGGCTAATATTGTCACATCTGGGGACTTTCTGTCATGTGCAATGTCAGTTCACCACCTTTACCTTCACTATATAGTTTTCTTTAACAGTAAAAAAACTTTATTTAACATTTCCAAAATATGATACATCAGCAAGACTCAATATTGGCACCACAGTTCATGTACAGTACATGTACAATATAATAGAGTGTACAGTGTGTTTGGACCTTTACAGAGATCCCAGCATTTATACAAAAGATAAAAAAACAGTCTATTTCAGAACATGCCATATAAGAATTAAATTGGATGTAAACCTCATTCATGAAATCTGACCTGGGCACATATATCTCTAATGTTTACTTATCTTTCTCCAAAGCCCTAGGTCCTGTGTCTTTCTGCTGCTCCATTCCTCTGTTATCAGCATGATAACTTCTGACAAGTTCTCCGACACAGGAAATAAAAGCAGCTGAAAATTTGTGTCGGGGAAGGGACTTAGAGACAGATAAGCAGATAGCTTGACTATTCACAGCACAGCTCTTTCTTAATTCCTTTGCCTATGTGGAGCAAGGGGGGGGGGGGTGCCTTTCCTCCAATAAGCTCACACACAGTGTATGCCTAGACTCCCCTCTCACTGCTGAAACAGGAAGAAAGATTTCTAACACGATTTTCACTTTCTAAAGAATAAAGAACGCTGAAGACAGCAGATAAACATTTAAAACTTAGGTAGGGAGATTTGTCTCATCACTATTAATCATCTGAGACTGCTAACTTCACTGGGTATGTGAGGGTTTATATCCACCATAAGTTTGTAAGGCACATGGGGGGGAGGTGGGAGAGAAGGGGAATCAAACAGAGTCTAAACACGCAGACCAATTTTTTTTCATATTTGTTTAGGCATCCTGTATTCATATGGTATACATCAATTGGTACATGAAAAGCACAGTTCTACTAGTGACTACAATATTCTTACATCGACCATACCACCCTTCTGCCAGTTTGCAATATACTTTCACATATCCCATTTCAATAGTTTTTTTATTGTCTTTAATGAAGAGAAGTACATTCATATATTTCAAGGTACACAAAACAGGACCCTAAAGCTGGGCACCCAGTACCCACTGAGATACCAGCTGACGTGCTTTCTTGCTTTTTCATGGTGTTTTTTGATGAAGGAGGCAAATTTTTTGTTATCTAAACAAATCTCAAAAAGAGAAAAAGGCATAAATAGAGATCTTTTAGCAAAAGTAAGAGATTAATCAGATGGATTGGTAACTATCCAAGCCCAGCATAAAGAATGCAGGAGCAGAGTACAGCCCTATTTGGTCAAATAAGAACTACCTGGAGCTAGTTATGCTGCAGCACGGTGCTAAATGAAGGGGGTTATGCCATCCTTTACCTTAGCCAAATCTTTGGCAATGAATCCCTACTTCCTTTCGAGGAGCTGAAGGGTAAATTTAATTTACCAGACTCCATGCTCTTTTACTACATGCAGTTGAGACACGCAGTGATAGTCCAGGGTAGAACTTCGAAGTGGATTCTGTCTCCGACACCTTTATTTACTCTAATTAGAGAAGCAGAAACATCCAAGGGGTTTATATCACTATGCTATGTTAGGCTGTTACAATCTTTTCTGCAAAAACATCCTTTGACTGTTAGGGAGAAGTGGCAGAGGGGCATCGAGCAGATTACAGAAGACCAATGGTAATAGGCCCTACAAGCCGCGCCAACGTGCTGGTTAAATGTAACACAGAGATTGACCCAACTATACATTGTCCTGAGGGTATACCCCATGCTCCAGAGACTGCATGTTATTGCCAACCCCCATCTGTACAAGATGTAAACCTGATCATGGAGACCTAATACACCTATTATGGAGATGCCCAAAGTTGCATATGTATTGGACGGGGGTGGTGGACACTCTGAACAGAGTATACCAGATATCTTTACCTATGGATCCCAAACACTGTCTACTTAGTATATTAGATGAATTTGAGTGGGAGATTTACACTAAGGAGGCTATCCTTGTTCTTGGCATGCAAGCTTATAATGATATATTGGAAATCTGAAAATCCTCCTACCATAAAGGAGTGGATCAGGGCAGTGGGCAATACCATATGAATTGAAAAGCTTGTCTACCAACACAGGGGATGCTCCAGAAAGCATGATAGGCTATGGGCTACCTGGTTGAGTGTCCCTGGATTAGCACCAGCGGACTTGGTCATGGACCGGCTGCTAGGTCTGAATGCCGATTAATACCCTATTCTTGCTGATGTATACATACAATAGTACCAGGATTGGGGCTCTCTGGTTACCACTTTAATGCAAAGATCTCACACGTACGTGTATACACACTGTAACATGATGCTGCTGAAGTTGTGTCTGTAAGTATATTAAAAAAAAAAAAAAAATGCAGGAGAACTGCCGGCAGAGCAGGTTTCTACAGATTTGATTATTTCTTACCTATTTGTGTGCTCAGAAGTTTATTTTATGACGTAAATCTTTAGCCAAGCATTTAATTAACATTCATAGTTCTTTTAAGTTTTACTACTAACTACAGCAGAGAAATATGATATACAGTTACCACATTGATCTTAAGCATTAATGATCAGCAGGTAAATTGCATTTTTTGGTAACAGCAATTCCTTTTTTTGTCTTGATTTTCTGGATCAGGTCTACAAAATGTGTATAAACTAAGATATCTTTTTAAAATCAGTCTTATAACTCCCTCTAGTGGCCATGCTGATGTTTCTAGCATAAATGGAAAATTCTTCATTATAGCTCCATGAAGAATATGTGTAATGAAAATAGGTTACCAGGAAAAAGGTAATTTAACTCTTTTTTTTATAGTGACAGTGGCAGTATCACTTGGAAATTATATTAGATAACGTAAAGGACATATCTATTTTGGGTAGAGGCAGTACATAGGAAGTTATCTTACTCTCTTACTCCTACTCCGAGTGATCTTCACTCACCAGATCTTAGCCTATTTAAAGGAGGTGTCTGTCTAATATTAAAAGGAGCTGTGTGCAGTATCTATAGGAGTGTCCACGTAGGTTAGGAAAGTTTAATTGCTAAGATGACTTGATGTTTTACATATAAGTATTTTAAAAAATCCTTAAGGGTCACTCCACTTTTGTGGAAAATATATAGCAAATAAAAAAAGTAACGTAGCATACATATTATGTATGTATGTCTGTACTATGATACAAGCCAGATTTTAGGTACCCCCTGTGACAGAAATGTAAGCTTTGGTGAGATACTCCCCCCAAGGGTTAATCATTTCTAAAGGGATGCAGATGCTGCAGCTTTCCTCATTAGAAGACAGAAAGTGCATCAACTGGTTAATAATGAACCAGACCCTTCCATTCAGTCTGGTGTAACAAAGGGCTATTTATGCACAGCAAGAAAAGGTAGGATTATGCTACAAAGTTTGAAAAAAACTGCAATGTACATACATCACCCAGAGGGGTTTTTTTTCTCTCAAAGCGTAAGGATAGTTCTCCTAGCATATTGTCAATAATAAACTATATTTGTATAATATTTTCATATCTTTGAGTTACATAAAAGCAAAGTTCAGTCTGAAGGGCATTCTGTTTTGCCAGAACTGAATTTTCCCTCACTTCCTGTCTGTTGAAACCCTTGTCAGCAGGAAAGTACATGAAGGGGGGGCTCCGGATAGCAGTAATCCTGCCCCACTTTCTCTAAAAAAAAAAAAGAAAAAAAGGATTTGCCCTGACATCCTGTACGCTTTAAATAAATCACACTTTAAAATACTGCAACCCCCACTACGCACACACATCATTCTGTAATTTATCTAAGCATACCAACAGAGGACTGGGCTGAGGGCATCTGACCCCTAGGCTAGTGCTAATATTTTTTGCTGAGCTGGTGGCCCTAACTGGAGATACTTTACCATTCAGACATTGATAAGAGCACCCACAGTTGGTCTCACATGGTGGGAATTAAATAGCTGTGATACTCGTTTACTGCTAGGATCACATCACCTGGCAAAGAGAGCTCTTACATTGTTTATGGCTTTCAGATGTCATGGGACTGAGAGCCACAAGGATAGCTGATGACAGAAAATGTGGAAAGGTGTGTCACAACCATGTCTTTTAAGAACACCTACCTTCAACCATGACCACCAATCACTGCATCAACATTGAACAATTTGCATGGTACATTTTCTTTAGCCTACAGAAATATGTCCCTACCAAGAAAGAGCAAATTTATTGTATTTGCTTCAAGGATAGATGTTTCCAGTCCTCCCCAGGTGCTAATACTGTTAGATAAGGAATGCTAACATAAAAAGTCCAAAAAGTACTTTATCATTAATCCAAAAATACATCACAGGTGGAGAAATGTCTTTACTTATGTCTACTCAAAAGAGAAATTCCCCAAGCAGCACTGGAGATTGAGACTGGAGCTGGACAAAGTCCATGTATACATTACACCAGTGTTTCTCAACTCCGGTCCTCAGGGCACACTAACTGGCCAGAGTTTAAGTATTACCTTGGGGAGATGCAGACTAGAATACTGCAATCACTGAGCAGCAAATGATATAATCTGTAATGTATTTCAGTTCTCTTGCAAACCTGGCCTGTTAGTGTGCCCCAAAGACCAGAGTTGAGAAACACTGTATTACACCATCCACAGCCATAATCCAGAGATTCACCTTAGACATAACTTCTGGCAATCTAGCTATAAGGATAATAAACATGGAAATACTGTATAGTGTAACAAACCCACTTAACTAAAAACCATAGAAAGTGTCCATGATAGGTATGAACACACATGAGCAAAAATTGGTGGCCTCCAGTTCTAAAACGTCCATCCAACAGAACCTCAGCAGGATAAATGGTGGCAGAGTAACAGATGGATGCAAGTGGTGCTTCCTTAATGTTCACTTGTGAACTTTGGTTCCAAAGTCTGCATTCCCTACATTAAGGTAAAAAATCACTCCACTATTTTCCCCCTCTCCCTCCAAACACTGACCTCTCCTGAGTCCTCTCTTGATCTAGCACTGTGCCTGGCTGCAGAACTTCTTTCCTCTCTTCCTGGCCCCAAAGGAGACTCTGAGAGCCATAGGCTCTGTTAGTACCAGGACTCGCGCTGGCCCTTTAAGGGCTCGTTCACACCTTATGCAGAGGCCTGTGTTTTTCTGCACAAGAAAAATGCAGGTCTCTGCAAGACACATAGAAAATAATTGTTTTCTATGTGTCTGGTTCACACCAAAACACAGGTGAAATGTGCAATGGGGAGCTGTGTGGGGTTATGCAGCATGTTTGCAGTTTTCCACACAGCTCCACACTTTGTTGACCTTGTTTAAAGAACCTGTTGCATACACTGTTGCTTGTGATAGCACATGCTTTCTGGTGTGCTCTTACTTGACCCAGCTTACTCTGTAGATTACCATGTATGACCCAGCTTGCCCTGTAGATTACCATGTATGACCCAGCTTGCTCTGATCCTGTTCTCTCCACTGTGATTCTGTACCATTTTGGATTCTGATCTACTTGTGTGTGACCCGGCTTGTCTAGACTACATTTCTGCCTGACCCTTTTGTTATCAGACTGTTACTTCCTGGCCTGTTCTAACCTGTTCCATCTACACACCAGTCCTTGCTGCCCTCCTGACATCTGCAGGTGTTCACCATGTGTACCAGATGGCCTGCTCTGCCTACGGTTCAGCTTGTGGTATGTGCTACAGTACCTCACATTTTTGTAAATATTTTATTATATCTTTTCATGTGACAAAATTGAAGAAATTAAACTTTTCTAAAATGTAATGTCGAGAGTGTACAGCTTGTATAACAGTGTAAATTTGCCGTCCCCTCAAAACAACTCAACACAGCCATTAATGTCTAAACCGCTGGCAACAAAAGAAAATACACCCCCTAAGTGACAATGTCCAAATTGAGCCCAATTAGCCATTTTCCCTCCCCGATGTCATGTGTCTCCTTAGTGTTACAAGGTCTCAAGTATGAATGGGGAGCAGGTGTGTTGAATTTGGTGTTATCGCTCTCGCTCTCGTCACTGGAAGTTCAACATGGAACCTCATGGCAAAGAGCTCTCTGAGAATCTGAAAAAATAATTGTTGCTCTACATAAAGATGGCCTAGGCTATAAGAAGATTGTAAAGACCGTGAAACCATGCTGTGGCGCGGTGGCCAGGACCATACAGCGTTTTAACAGGACAGGTTCCATTCAGAACAGGCCTCGCCATGGTCGACCAAAGAAGTTGAGTACACGTGCTCAGCGTCATATCCAGAGGTTGTCTTTGGGAAATAGATATATGAGTAATGCCAGCATTGCTGCAGAGTTTGAAGGGGTGGGGGGTCAGCCTGTCAGTGCTAAGACCATACGCCACACACTGAATCAAATTGGTCTGCATGGCTGTCGTCCCAGAAGGAAGTCTCTTCTAAAGATGATTCACAAGAAAGCCCGCAAACAGTTTGCTGAAGACAAGCAGACTAAGGACATGGATTACTGGAACCATGTCCTGTGGTCTGGTGAGACCAATAAAAACGTATTTGGTTTAGATGATGTCAAGTGTGCGTGGTGGCAACCAGATGAGGAGTATGAAGACAAGTGTGTCTTGCTTACAATCAAGCATGGTGGTGGGAGTGTCATGGTCTTAAGCTGCATGAGTGCTGCTGGCACTGGGGAGTTACAGTTCATTGAGCCATGAACCATGAATGCCAACATGTACTGTGACATACAGAAGCAGAGCTTGATCACCTCCCTTTGGAGACTGGGCTGCAGGACAGTATTTCAACATGTTAATGACCCCAAACACACCTCCAAGATGACCACTGCCTTGCTAAAGGAGCTGAGGGTAAAGGTGATGGACTGTCCAAGCATGTCTCCAGACCTAAACCCTATTGAGTGTCTGAGGAAGTTGAAGGAGGGCAAGGTCTCTACCATCCACCAGCTCTGTGATGTTGTCATGGAGGAGTGGAAGAGGACTCCAGTGGCAACCAGTGAAGCTCCGGTGAACTCCATGCCCAAAGGGGTTAAGGCAGTGCTGGAAAATAATGGTGGCAACGCTGTACTCACTTTTGTTGCCAGTGGTTTAGACAATTATGGCTGTGTGTTGAGTTATTTTGAGGGGACAGAAAATTTACACTGTTATACAAGCTGTACACTTACTACTTTACATTGTAGCAAAGTTTTTTCAGTGTTGTCACATGAAAAGGTATAATAAAATATTTACAAAAATGTGAGGGGTGTACTCACTTTTCTGAGATACTGTATGTATTATTGAGCTGTCTGCATATTTAGCACATCTGAAGTGTTTTGCTGTCATCTATACTCCTGCTGCTGTCAGTCAAACTCTGTAAGGAGAGAGCGGGGGCATGGCGAAGTCTCGTTGTGTATGTCTATAGGCAAACAAAGCCTGACTCCATGTAAGAAGGAGGAGAGAGTGCTGGGGGGTCTTTGGGGTGACCAAAGAAGAGATAAAGGAACAGCTCTGTGCAATATTGTTGCACATGGAAGGTAAGTATAATTTATTTTTTATTTTAAATTATTGCTTTTAAAACCTCTTAAAATTAATTGTTAGTGACTTACTATGGCTTTCATTTATAGAAGTGGTTTTAGTGTGTATTTAAACAGATGTTGCCTTAATATATTACACTATCAACTTTCAATAGAGAACTCTATTCTTAAAGACACTCTATCATTGAGGGAAAGTGGGGCAAACTGCTGCTGGTGTAAAGGGCAAGCACCTTAAGGTAACTACAAATACTTGCAGCAGCTTCTCAAACCTTCCCTTCACAGTCAAATGCCAGTCCTTTCTTGCAGGCAAAGCTGTAAAACCTTCAGGTAGTGTAAAAGTTTTTAGCAACTAAGCCACCCATACACACTTTCCTATTTGTCTATTACTATGATCATTGCTGTAATCAACCCTCTTGTTTGAACCAAACAATTTTCAGTACAGAAGAGACTGAATGCTTACTTCTCCTGCCGCCCCAATCATTAGAGCTGGCCTTCTGAAGACTCCTTAAATCTGACATACAATGGGGATCGAAAGATTGGGCACCCCAGGTAAAAATTTGTATTAATGTGCATAAAGAAGCCAAGGAAAGATGGAAAAATCTCCAAAAGGCATCAAATTACAGATTAGACATTCTTATATGTCAATAAAAGTTAGATTTTATTTCCATCATTTACACTTTCAAAATAACAGAAAACAAAAAAATGGCGTCTGCAAAAGTTTGGGCACCGTGCAGAGTTAATATCTTGTACTGCCCCCTTTGGCAAGTATCACAGCTTGTAAACGCTTTTTGTAGCCAGCCAAGAGTCTTTCAATTCTTGTTTAAGGTATCTTTGCCATTCTTCCTTACAAAAGTCTTTCAGTTCTTTGAGATTTTTGGGCTGTCTGTTACGCACTGCTCTTTTAAGGTCTATCCATAGATTTTCAATTATGTTGAGGTCAGGAGATTGTAAAGGCCATGGAAAAACCTTCAGTTTATGCCTCTTGATGTAATCCCCCGTGGATTTCGAGGTGTGTTTAGGATCATTATCCATTTGTAGAAGCCATCCTCTCTTTAACTTCAGCTTTTTTACAGATGGCATCAAGTTACCATCCAAAATTTGCTGAAATTTTATTGAATCCATTTTTCCTTCTACTCGTGAGATGTTCCCTGTGCCACTGGCTGCAATACAACCCCAAAGCATGAATGATTAAGCCCCATGCTTAACAGTTGGACAGAGGTTCTTTTCATTAAATTCTGTGCCCCTTCTTCTCCAAACGTACCTTTGCTCATTCCGGCCAAAAAGTTCAATTTTAACCTCATTGGTCCACAGAACTTGTTTCCAAAATGCATCAGGCTTGTCTATATGTTCATTTGCAAAGTTCAAACGCTGATTTTTGTGGTGAGGACGTAGAAGAGGTTTTCTTCTGATGACTCTTCCATGAAGACCATATTTGTACAAGTATCTCTTTATAGTGGAATAGTGTACCACAACTCCAGTGTCTGCCAGATCTTTCTGGAGGGATCGTGCAGTCAAACGTGGGTTTTGAATTGTTTTTCTCACAATCCTGCAAGCTGTTCTGTCTGATATTTTTCTTGGTCTTCCAGATCTTGCTTTAACTTCCACTGTTCCGGATGACTGCCATTTCTTAATTACATTCCAAACAGAGGATAATGACATCTGAAAACGCTTTGCTATCTTCTTATAGCCTTCTCCAGCTTTGTGAGCGTCAACTATTTTCAGTTTCAGTTTTCTAGACAACTGCTTGGAAGATCCCATGGTGCTGATTGTTGGGGCAAGGTCAGATGAGTCTGGGCATTTAAAACCTTTGAGATTGACATCACCTGCTCTTCCCAGATGATGATTGAGAACAATCCATGACACTGGCAGGTATCAGCCTTGCAAAGGGGGCAGTGCATGCTATAAATTCTGCAGGGTGCCCAAACTTTTGCAGACGCCATTTTTTTGTTTTCTGTAATTTTGAAAGTGTCAATGATGGAAATAAAATCTAACTTTTGTTGACATATTATACGAATGTCTAATCTGTAATTTGATGCCTTTTGGAGATTTTTTCATCTTTCCTTGGCTTCTTTATGCACATTAATACAAATTTTTACCTGGGGTGCCAAACTTTCCATCCCCACTGTATCTGGGAATATCAATCTTCATGGTCCTCCTAAGCTCTCACTGGTTCCTCTTGATGACCTCCACATCAATACAATTGAAAGCAGTGGGATGAGTGTCAGCAGGAGACATCAGTGAATGCTGAGGGGAACTGCGGAGATTGAAGGATTTATTTTTACAGCGGTCTTCAGGGGACCAGTTCTTGTGACTGGAGCCGCATTCAGTGGCACATGCATCAAGACAGGTAAGTCTCTTCTTCACAAATATGTAATTAATTAAAAAAATGTATTATGTTACAGGGTTGCTTGAAGTTTTTTGTGATTTAGCGATGACAGCAAGCTTTGCAATGCCTCCGGTATATACAGGCATTTCTAGGTGACTGCTATATGCCTACAGCAGTTGTCCCTTTTCCCCTGTGACAGAGTCTGTTCGGTGCTTGGTGTCATTTGTGTTTGCAGATGATACCATGCTATGTAGTGAGATAAAATGCATATACGATCTATCTAACTATGATTGGTAAACTGTGGCAAATGACGTTTAACATGGATAAATGTAAATTTATGCACATGGGGCTAAAACACGCATACATCTTACATTCGAGGAAGAGAACAATTGGGGGAGTCAGTGGTTGGGAAGGATCCAGGTGTTCTGGTAAATCTTAGACTTAATAACAGTATGCAATACAAAGGTAATGTTTCTACAGCAAGCAAAATACTTTCTTGTATTAAAAGTCAGAGAAACACAATTTTGCTCTTATACAAAGCAACAGTAAGAGATCTTGAAGAATGTTCAATTTTGAGCACTAGTTTACAAAGAGGCTGTTATGAAACTGTAGCACTCTTTTGCTGTAAAATGTGAAATATACCTCCTTAGGTGCTGGTTCTAATCAGCCCAGCTAATTGTTAAAATAAAAGCTGGATGCATACCTAAATGCACAGAATATAAATGGCTAATAATATGTATAAGTAATAACACAAGGGATTGCTAATCTCTGGAATATACAATGGTTTTAGGGGATCCGAAAGGATTTTTCCCACTGTAAAGCATATTAGAACATGCTTTATGAGGGTTTTTTTTTTGCCTTCCACTGAATCATCGGTGGGTATAGGGTTCTATATATGCACATTTTCAATTTAATATTTTTTTTCTGTTCAACTCCATGATTTGTGTCTGTTTTTAACCTGGCTAACTATGCAATAACCCTACAACATGTGGCTAGATAGCATAAACTGGGTGTGACACATCTTAGACATATTTTTGAAAATGGCAAGCTTCTGCCTTTTGCCAAATTGCAAATTAGGTATATTGTTCCCCATACTATGCATTTTTGTTATCTTCAGCTACAGCACACCATGTGAGCTAAACAGTCCTTAACGAACCAGGTTATGTCTTCAACACCAATGTTTAATATGATGCAACACTCTTTTTCCATGAAAGGCTATATATCGAGGTGCTATGCCATGCTTTTAGGTGATTACTCTGAAGAGTTTCCTAACACTGCATTGTTGAGATGGGAAATAGACATGGAAGATATCTGAGGGGACCAATGAGAGGAGGCTTTGGAGGCGATACATGTGTGCTCTCTGAATGTGTCCCATAGGTTGTCACAGCTGTACATAACATTGAGGGTTCACTGCACTCCTTACAAATTGCAAATGATGGGATTACGCCCAGACCCCACATGTCCAAAATTCTGTAGAGAGAAAGCAGACCTTATACACTTATTGTGGCCTTGCCCAAAACTCCACAGATACTGGGAATAAATCGTGAAGACCATCAATACTACGTTTCATATTGTTATACATCTGGATCCTAAGCCCTGTCTCCTAGGTGTTTTAGAGGATGTGCTGCAGGATGTATACATTAGGGAAGCTGCTCGTTGGGCTCTTTTCCAGGCCGGTAAACTTGTCCTGACGCACTAGATTGTACAGACCGTAACCTCAATGCAGATGTGGGTTGATCAGATGGGCATTACACTTAGATACGAAAAACAAACATAGAGGTAACCCATGTAAATTTGAAAAAGTGTGGGGGAATAGGTTGGCAGTACTGGGATGGACCCCTGTAGACCTAATACTAGATAGGCTCCTACCATAATATTTTATAATCCCTGCTTTCCTGATAACAAAGGGAAGGAGGATCTGTGAAGCGGGACCTTGCCTTTCCCATATGCTAATACTTCTCATTGTGTAGTACACATGGAATAAATCCCTATGGGGAAGATTATATACTTGTTAGTGTCACATTATTGTTTTGCAATCACTTTCTGGTGGTACATTTTATTGTGTATGGGCTCTTTGGAAAGTTTCTATTTTCTTTGTTTGGTTTGTTGACGTTCAACAATTTACCTGATTAAAAGAAAAAAAAATTGCAATAACCCATATGAAAATTGGCAAAATAACTATTTTATAAATAAGGTTGCAAGCTTAACTGATGCTGTGAATGGTAGACAGATTGTGGCTTGATAGACTGTGGTTAGTTAAAGCTATCATCTGTTGTAATTCCTACACCGTTCACCTGATTTGGATGTAAATAACCTCAAATTAAAGCTGAAAGTCAGCAGTTAAAGCGTATCTTGTTTGTTCATCCATTGTGGTGGTGTATAGAGCCAAAAAGATTAGAAATGTGTCAATGTCCCAATATTTATGGACCTGACTGTATATATATATGTCAATATTGTATTCCCATTGGTATTATCACTAAAACCAGTTCACTGGAAGACACTTCTAAGATGGATCTGTTAATCGTGGATTTCTGGCAATCTGGCAAACTCCCACTGAACCCCTAGAAAATGTAAGCATTACTCCATACTTACCCAGAGATGTCCATCTAGACTTGGATAAATAGGAGAAAGTGTTGGAAAACTAAAAACATTTCCCAGAAATTAAACTTTTTACATCCCTTAAATGACTGTACATATAACTTACCTTTATCAAACAGACCAACTCCTTTAATATGCAAGATTGGAGATTCCACTGGGTCATTTGCATCTTCATCGTTCACACAAGCTGCCCTGGAAAAGGCAATTTAAATCTTAAAATAACTTTGGTATCATCTCATATCACACATAAAAGAAATTGTAAAGAAAACATGTTACTTCAAACCAATATAACTAATATCTATAAAATTTATTAAAGGATGTCTGCCAGTATGCATGCTACTTATGGTAACCATCAAGGTTTTTTTTACTTGGTAAGACAAATTTTTTAAAGATGTTAATAACACTAGGTCTATTCTTAGGGCATAAGGCTGAAATCAATCAGATTCACATGTATGTAGCTGCTCTACATATACTTGGCATAATTACACCTCACACAAACCACACAAAAATATGCTTGGAATTATATTTCTTAAACTAAAATCTGTGCAGGACATCATCTTAATGTATAATTTATGCACTAATAATTTATCTGTTTACCTCCCTTGCATATAAACTACCCATAGAAATTTGGTCAAGGTTTTAAACCTGCTATACATGAGCTAATAAAACTATATGGCATAACTGTATGTAATGCTATTATACAATAATACATGTGAAGAGAAAATGGTTTCATCAGAAGACCACAGAATACAGCCATAGGCATCACTATCAATTATACAAGTAGGAATCTTTACACTTTTTTGATTTACCTCCATGGAGATGAATAAGAGATTACATGTCACAACCCTCTACTAGAGCACACGCAAAAATAAGATCACCCAGCATGGAAATTATTTGGTGCATATTGAGTAATCTCATTGTTGCCCCTGTCCCAGGAGGATACTTATTTGAGGGTCTGACCATTCACTGCTGAACAATTAAGCCTATGACACACGTGTAGTTTATTTTTTGTTCAACTCAGCAGGGCTGAACAAAGAAAAACTGAAAGCTCAGGAGAAGCCACTGTACGAACTGTCCAACGTTAATACAGCAATCTCCCCTGCTGTTCTACTGTGTTCTGATAGCAGGACCCCCCTCCCCCCCCAACCCCTGCCAGAACACTCCAGTCAGCGCTCTCCGCCATTGGCTGTGTGCGCTGATCAGAGGGGCGATCGGCAGACCTTTTTCCGTTATGCCCCTTGACAGAAGTCGACTAAATGGACTGACTCCAGTACACAGGGGCCGAATGTCGGCCAGTTTTTATTGAACCAGCTAATGCTGCCCAACATTTGCCCCGTGTGTACTAGGCTTTAGGATATGCCATGTATGCTCATCTTTAGCTTCATATTCAAGTGTTAAAGCTGTTTAGCTAATTTTCTTTTTCTTTGCAGCTTTAGTCAAATAACTGTCCGGTAATTAAATACGTCCCATGGTGTACATGCAGATGGATTCCTCAGGCTCTGGGCTAAGCTATTGTGGAAAAGAGGGGACTGCCCCCTTCTCCCATGAGAAAATGTATTTAATTTCTTTCACTGCATGTAACACAATCTCTGAATGGGGGAGAGGATCCTGTGACTCATCAGACCGCTTCCTATTCAGAGAGGAGGGAGGAGGAGGATGGTCCCCTGCGCAACTTTTTCACAGCAGCTCAGCCAAGAGCCCTAAGCTATTAGCCATTGCAATGCCAGGGATTCAGAGAAAAGAAGAGGACTGGGCATCCCTGCAGCAGAAATTTCTACAGGATCCATATGACTGCACAACGTGAGCCATACTTTATTACTAGTAAGTAATATGAGCTATACAGAAAAAAATTAGGTAAACTTCTGCTTTAATTTACTGGATTACATAGAAAATCTACCCCAGTGCTATTCCTAATATGAGTAAGAAGAGGTTTGCTATTCAAAGACGTGTTCCTGTTAAATCCCGCAGAGACTTGGCAAATGCGCATGCGCAAACGCGCGTTTGCAAGCATGCGATGTGCGATAGATGCTGGCACCAAATGGGCTATTTAAACCCAGCCTTTGCTCAGCTCCAGTGCTGCTTTGTCTTCAGCCTTGGTTGACCTGTACCTGCAAACCTGTATCCTGTTTGCCAGTTCCAGACCCGGCTTGTCCTGACCATCCTCTGCTCTCCGCCTGCACCGACCCCGGCTAGTCCTTTGACCTCCACTCCAGTCTGCTCCTTCTGGCTCCTGCATTACCGATTGGCTTCTGACCCGGCTTGTCTCACTACACTCCTGTCTTCTTCCAATCTGATCACCTGGCCAGTGAGGGTTCCGTCAGCCTACCCTGCTATCCTGACTCCTGCTTCCAGGACCTGTTGCCTGCACACCTGCTTATCTACTGGATCTACCTGGCTATCCCTGTCCATGGACAACGGCCTGCTTCCAGCTTCTATCAGGCACTCGCGCTACTCTGCACTCCGGCGCCTCCTGTCTGCACTATCAGGGGCCCTGAGTCAGAGGCGTAAGAGAGGCCTTCCTCACCGATTCAGGCTCACCTTCAGGTATGTGATAATATCGCATCTGATCCAGCATATCGACTCAAAGGATATAAATTATTTAACTGTTTAATACACAAATAAAATATAATATGCAAACTACAGTTTATAACAAATGTTTTTGTGGGCACTCGGACAGGCAAAAATGCGGAATACAGGGATTAGTAATTAGGATAATTCTTACCATGTGACACTTCTTTTTTGCTCAATATCCTATTAAAAAAAAAAAAAAAAAAAGATATTTTAATTCTTTTCATGATGAGCACTTTCCAGTCTTTATCAATATTTTTCTGTTAGATTATGTGTTGCGTTGTGAAGAATACAGAAACAGAAACATCTCATTTACAGAACTATCTTTTGTCTGATACCAAAAATGTATATATTATCTAAACAACTGGAGATGATCAGTGAGACACAGCTGTCCCTTTTTTTCCTCAAAAACTATTTCACTAATCATTTACACTAGCCAGAGCTAAGATGCATCTGATTCAGCTAACTGCTATTACAAAGAAAACATTTTTAAAACACATAAATTCTCAAAAATAACAGATATTTTAGGTTTTAGGAAAGGTGTCATATAGTTTTTAAATTATAATTACTGTATACGTTATTGATTGTAACACATTTTGGGAAAAAATATGTTATACCAATTGCTAAACTGGTCTTTTCTTCTAACCATAGTGGTAGGAGGATGACAATTTTTGTAATCAAAAGCTGTTTAAAGTAGTTGAAATATACAATTTGGCATGACCATATGGTATCACCTGCTTTCTTCAATCTCCATATATAATAACAGTGAATAAGTTGGTTTATTTGCCTGTAGCTGAAGCTATTTGCTGATCCAACCATCAAAAGTAATACCAGCCCCAGTTGGAATTGCTTCTCCATTACTTTTCTTTTCTGTTTGTTTTTCTTTTCTTCTTTTACTTGCAAAGATTAAGTACTTTTCTACAGTTACGTAGGGACTCCACCTTTCCTCCTTAAATATATGTTCCTATGTTCGCCCCAGGGATGATGTTGCAGCTTGGAAATGAGTTTGCCCTTGCAAACGCTTCTTTGTTTTTCTAGGTTTACCCTTACAAAAGATTGAAGTTTTCACACTGTAAATGTATGCATAATTTCTGTAGGTAATATTTTTGTAAATGAGTCTATTCACGTACCTAAGTCTTTTTTGTTTAGAATTTAAATTGATGCCCCTTTTACGCCAGAGAAAGCGGATAGGAGCTGCAAAACATGATGAGAATTTAAAAGACGACACACTAGATCCACCTTTTTACAGTCAACATCTTATTATTTAACTTTTGTTATACTCTACATGTAATTCTTTCTTGGATTATGGTTTATTTTACACATTTACCCATGCAATTGTGAGGGGTTACTCCTGCCTTGATGGTGGGGCAGGTTCTTTTCAATCACATATACAGCATGTTTTACAATGAAAATTATCTATGTAATAACGTTTTGTAATTTTTAAAAATAACTTCTTGCTTGCAAAGACTAGGGATGGGCGAATGGTTCGGCCTAAGCATGAGTTCAGGCCGAACATTGGCTGTTCACCCATTCAACGAACACCCGACTTATTGGGCAGTTCAAACGTTTGTTCGGCCTGCCGAATTACCACAATGCACTGTGCTGCCTCATTGGAAGCCCTGATTGGCCTAAGCAATGAAAGCTTTGCCCAATCAGGGCACAGAGCACTGTCAGAGCCATGATTGGAGAAAGTAATGATGACGCTATCCAATCATGGCTCATTGCTCTTAGTCTCACCCCACACTATAAAAGTATTCTTTCAAAGGCAGCCATTTGTAGTGTGATTTTGGCATGGCAAGAGATAGAACAGGGCTCTGTTCAGTGCTGCTAGAGAGTTAGAGTGCTATAGTGTGCTATTCTGATTCTATTGTCAGTGTAGAATATCAGTTTAGTGTGAATCTAGTGATAGTTCAGTCAGTGAGAGTGTAGTGACCTGACCATTCATTTTTACTTTAGTGTCACTTTGTTTTGTCAGGGCAGGTTTACTGTTTTATAGTTTAGCACGTTAGTGCACGTTTAATAAAGTAAATTTCTGTACATTACGTGCCGTTTAACGCAGTATAATTCTGTGCGTTAGTGCACGTTTAATGCAGTATATTTCAGTGCATTACTGAGTAGGGTAGAGAGCAGCCACTCTATTCCATCACATTGTGGAGCTGTTATCTACTGGCACACTTCCCACAGCTCAGCTGTCTGGGTCTTTTTTAGCACATGTGCAGCTGATCGCACTGTTGCAATTTGCAAACTTTGTGTCAAGCGCATTAAGCATGGCAAAAGCACCAGCCATTTGGGTATCACATGCTTGACAAGGCATTTACCTTCCCACCACTCAGCCCATTGACAAGAGCACCTGAAAGCTACACAAAAGGCATGCCATTCTGTTCCTCTTCCTTACTCACCTCAGTCTACCCCCACTATACCTCATGACCTCTCAGCAGCCTCCACTGGCAGGGATTGTGGTATAGCGCAAGGTGTCCCAGGTCCTTGCAGCACATCAGCCAGTAGCACACCACCAGCAGTAGACTATAGCCGGAAAATTTCTCTGCCCCATCAGCTGTAGCAAAAAACAAAATACAGTCACTGCCACCCACATGCCCAGCGTCTAAATGCAAGCTTGTCAAAGCTGCTGGCTTTACAACTTCTGCCTTTACGTCTTCCTCCTTCCGTGAATTTTCAGAATGTACTGTACCACAATTGTAGGTTCTCAGTCTGTATTTATTTCACGTAAGGCCATTCCATCTCTGTACCATCACGCGGAAGGCAATGTTGGGCAAGGCAGTAAGCCGCAAAGTTCACATTACTGCTGACACATGGTCCAGCAAGCATGATCAGGGACGCTATATTTAATTCACAGCACACTGGGCAACTCTGCTTGCAATTTGGACAGATGCAGGACAGGGCTCAGTTCTGCAGCTTGTTGTGCCGCCACATCTCCAGACAGCTAGTGGTGATGATGAGAGATTTGTCAGCTTTACCCCCTCCTCCATGCCCTCCTCTGCTGAATTGTCTTAGGAACCACAAGTACCCTCTAAGCGTTCAAGGGGCTATTCAATGAGTCAGGCTAAAATGTGCCATGCAGTGCTTCAGTTGGTGTGTCTAGGGGACAGGAACCACACTGGAGCAAAGATTCTTGCAGCTCTGCAGGGGCAGACCTAGAGGTGGTTCACGCCAAGCCAGCTGGAGCCAGCAATGATGTTGTGCAATAATGGCACAAACCTCCTGTTCGCCCTTAGAAAGAAAAAGTTGACACATGTGCCATGCCTGGCACATGTTCTCAATTTGGTGGTGCAACGTTTCCTAAATAGGTACGCAGGGTTGGTTGGAAGGACTGTTAAAGCAGGCCAGAAGAGTCTTTAGCCATTTCAGGAGGTCATACACAGTCAGTGCTCAGGTGCCTGAAATTCAGAGGGAATTGCACCTGCCTATAAACAGCCTGATTGGTTGGCAAGCCTCCTTGACCCCCGTTACAAGAGGAAAGTCTCAGAACTCATCCCACCCCATAGAGGGTGCAGAAGATGAAATCTCTTGAGGACACCTTAAAGGGTAGTTTATCTAATGCTATGCCAGACTCTAGTAGGTTACAGTGTCATGGAAAACATAGTTTTGAGGCTTCTGTTGGTCTAAATAGGAGCAGTGGAAAAGGGGGGCCACAAGGCTCTCACATCCCATTGGCAACGTCTGCATCATATGGTGGACGATTATCTAGGGGCGAAAACAGAGATGGAGAGCTTTTCAGTTGACGATCCACTGGGTTACTGGTTCTTGAGAATAGACCACTGGCCAGAACGTACCCAGTATGCAAATGAGCTGCTGGGGTGCCCTGCATCCAGCGTGCTTTCCGAACGGGCATTTAGTGCTGCTGGAGGTTTTGGCACTGACAATAAAATCCGTCTGTCCCCAGACTCTGTGGACCAGTTGACATTTATCAAAATTAATCAGTCCCGGATAACCAGCAGCTATGATGCCCCTGATGCCGATGTCAATGATTAAGTGTTTTGAGATGTGGAATCTTTGCAAGACTTCTAGGCTGCCTAGTGTTGTGGGTGTTGATTTCATCTGAAAGAATTTTTTGGTGTAGGTTTCATTGACACAATTAACACCCAAAGACCAATTTTTCCACACCTGTTTGACAGGTGCATATCATTTAAATTTTTGACAGCAAGGCCAATTCTTGCTTTCATCAAGAGTACCTCTATAGGGTTAAGGTGTAAAGGCGCAACAGACACCCAAAGACCAATTTTCCGGACCTGTTTGACAGATGCATATGATTTGAATTTTTGACAGCAAGGCCAATTCTTTCTTTCATTAAGAGTACCCCTATAGGGTTACGGTGTGAAGGAGCCACAGACACCCAAAGACCAATTTTTCCACACCTGCTTGACAGATGTATATCATTTCAATTTTTGACAGCAAGGCAATTCTTGCTTTCATCAAGATTGCCTCTATAGAGTTACTGTGTGAAGGCACCTTCGACACACAAAGACCAATTTTTCCACACCTATTACTTCTATCCAAAGTCTGCGGAAGAGACACCAGAATTTATCCAAAAAATCTCTAATATTTTTCCCAGTGCACTACATTGTGGCCTCATCATACAGACTGGCTCCCCAAAATCTGGTGTTTACAAAAGAAAGCTTGCAGGGAAAAACTGAATTTTTGTAAAATCTTACCGTAAAATTCCTTTTTCTGAGTCCTCTGACAGTCACTGCTCACTCATACAGTCTTCACCAATGGGTATTGACCTCTTATCCACAGGAGCAAGCTAGGCATAAGACTTGTTAAAAACAAAGCAATTTACATAGACACACCTGTAGGGGGCTGTCCCTTTGGTCCAATACCCCCCTGCTATCAGCCTTCCCAACTCAGTTTGGTAGCAAGCAGTTAAAGTCCATAAAACCCCAAAAGAGGGGCGGGGGCGGCGACTGTCAGAGGACTCAGAGAAAGGAATTTTACGGTAAGATTTTACAAAAATTCAGTTTTCTCTTACGTCCTCTGACAGTCGCCACCCACTCATACAGTCTTCACCAATGGGATGTCCCAAAGCAGTGTAGACATAAGGGGTGGGAAGCGCAACCGTCACAAAGGCAACACAGCACCCAGGTCAGAGAAAGGAACCTTAGCGGAACAGAAAGGTAAACCCTCTGGGTAACAAAAAAGCTCAACTGGAGTAACAACCCAGGAAAGCAAATAAGCCAGGGGAAAACAACCCAAACATTCAGGGATCGGCAAAGCCAGGGCTCCCTCAAGGTACTGCCGCACACAGAACTTTGCGGCCAAAGGAGGCATCTGCAGATGCCAGAACATCAAGTTTGTAAAATTTGGAGAAGGTGTGTACGAACAACCAAGTCACAGCTTTGCACACCTGGGCTACCGAAGCCTGATGCCGGAAAGCCCATGACGCGCTCACCGCCCTGGTAGAGTGTGCCTTGACAGGGAAGGACAGTACCCGTTCCTTAATCGAATAGGCCTGTACAATCATCTGTCTGATCCATCTTGAAATGGTTGCCGCAGACGCAGCCGAACCCTTCCGAGGTCCCTCAGGAAGGACAAAAAGAGAATCCGACTTCCGAAAGGATTCAGTGGACGACAGGTAAATCCTAATCGCCCGGACAACATCCAAGGAATGCAAGGCAAACTCCTTATTATACTTAGGATTCGCACACAGCGAAGGTAAGACAATATCCTCGTTAAGGTGAAAATCAGAAACCACGTTATGAAGGAAAGATTGGTTAGGTCGCAAGACCACCTTATCCCTATGAACCACCAGGTAAGGGGAGCGGCAAGACAGGGCCGCCAACTCCGACACTCTGCGGGCAGATGTGATCGCCACCAGAAAGGCAACCTTTCATGACAGCAGAGGCAGAGAAATGTCCCTGATGTTTTCAAAGGGAGGACATTGCAAAACGGACAGAACCAAGTTCATGTCCCAAGGAGGTAAAGGCACTCTCCGAGGAGGAGCCAAATGACGCACTCCTTGAACAAAGGTGCGTATCAAAGAGTTTGACGCCAAGGGGCACTGGAAAAGGATATCCAGTGCAGATAACTGGCCCTTAATCGTGGTCAACGCAAGGCGCTGGTCCACACCAGTTTGCAGGAAGGCCAACACCCTGGCCCCCGAAAAGAAGCGAGGATGGATGCCCCTGGATTCACACCAGGCAAAATAAGCCTTCCAAGTAGGGTAATAGATCTTACCGGACGAGGCCTTCCTAGCCTTGAGCAGGGTAGGAATGACCGCCAATGAGAGACCACGATCTCTCAGGACCTGGCTTTCAACAGCCATGCCATTAAAGCCAGCGACTGTAAAGCAGGATGGAAGATCGGCCCCTGAGACAGCAGATCGTCCCGTAATGGGAGTCGCCATGAAGGCTCGACGACCAGTTGTATGATGTTCGCATACCAAGACCGGCGCGGCCAGTCCGGGGCCACCAGAATCACCAACTTCGGTTCCGAGACCAACCTGCGAAGGAACCTGGCCAACAACTGAATCGGGGGGAAGGCATAAATCAGGCGATACTGATGCCAAGGCACCACCAGCGCATCCAAGGCGAATGCCAGAGGATCGCGCGTTCTTGCCATGAACTTTCCCACCTTGTTGTTTAGCCGAGATGCGAACAGATCCACATCTGGGGTTCCCCATCTCGCACACAGCATCTGAAACACCTCCGGGTGTAGGGAACACTCTCCCTGGTCCATGGTCTGGCGGCTCAGATAATCGGCCTGCCAATTCTCCACACCTGGAATGTGAACTGCCGAAATCGCTGGGGCGTGCGTCTCGGCCCAAGACAGAATGTTGGTCACTTCCCGGGCCGCCCGGGCACTCTTGGTGCCCCCTTGGTGATTGATGTAAGCCACCGCAGTGGCGTTGTCTGACTGCACCCGCACAGGGCGGCCCCGAACATGATCCGACCAACGGAGCAAGCACAGTCTGATCGCTCGCAGTTCCAATATGTTGATCGGCAGGGAGGATTCCTCCTCTGACCAAGTGCCCTGGGCAGACAGAATGCCCAGAACGCCACCCCAGCCCGACAGGCTGGCATCCGTGGTGATCACCGTCCACAATAACGGGCGGAAGGATTTTCCTTCCGTCAGACCCGGGGACTGGAGCCACCAGAGAAGATCCTCTCTGATGTGGCGACTCAGAGATATCCTCCTTTCCAAGGACTGAGGATGCCTGTCTCATCTGGCCAGGATCTCCGCTTGAAGAGATCGCGCGTGGAACTGTGCAAATGGTATTGCCTCGAAGGCTGACACCATCAACCCCAGGGACCGCATGCAGTTCTGGAGTGATGAGGAATCCTTGTCCCGGAGGGACCTGACCTCGTCCTGCAGAGTCCGGAGCTTGTCCTCCGGCAGAAAAACCTTTGCTTGGGCAGAGTCCAGGACCATTCCCAGGTAAGGGAGATGAACAGAAGGGGACAAGGTCGACTTCTGAACGTTGATGGTCCACCCGAACTCCTGGAGCGTCTTAACGGTAGTTGACAGATTGTGCAATAGACTCGGGCTGGCACTCGATCTTAACAGGAGATCGTCCAGATATCCCAAGATCACAATCCCCTGTGCCCGCAACAGGGCCAGAACAGCAGCCAGCACCTTGGTAAAAACCCTTGGAGCCGAAGCGAGACCAAAAAGTAACGCCACAAACTGATAGTGATCCTCCGCGATTGCAAATCGGAGGAACCTCTGATGACCCTCGAATATGGGGATGTGTAAATACGCATCCTTGAGGTTGATGGAAGCCAGGAAATCTCCCGGACTTAAGGAGGCCACCACCGAACGGATGGATTCCATGCGGAACTTTTGAACCCGCCTGAAGCGGTTCAGAGCTTTCAAGTTCAGAATCGGACATACCTTGCCCTCCTTCCTGGGCACAGTGAACAGATTCGAGTAAAACCCCCGAAACCTGTCCCGATGAGGCACGGGACGACCACCCCTTGGGCGAGGAGATCCTGAACCGCCCGATGAAGATTGTGCAACCGATCTGGGGTAAAATGAAGATTTGAGGGAAAGAATCTGTCCGCTGGCCGCAAAAGGAATTTGATCTTGTATCCTAATCAAATGATTTCCTGAACCCACCTGTCCAGAACCCGGAGCAGCCAAGGTTCTAGGAAACCACGCAGACGTCCCCCACCCCTGTAATGGGTGAGGGCGTCCCTTCAGGCGGAGGCGGAAGGACCCGCCGGGCCAGCGTGGGTGGATTTTTGCTTGCCCGCCCAGGGCTTCCTCTGACCACCCTGGCCCTTAAAGGGTTTCCCCTTGTCCTGTGCCTTGAAGGCACAAAAGGACCCCTGATTTGGTTTAAAGGAAGGGCCCCGCTTACCGCGGAAAAACTTACCCTTGGGGTTCTGGGGCAGCAGAGTGCTCTTGCCCCCAGTGACCCCTTTAACCAACTCGTCCAGGGAATCCCCAAAAAGACGATTCCCCGCATAAGGGATGTCAGACACCATTTTTCTGGAAGTCTGGTCAGCCGACCAGCTCTTCAGCCACATTAAACGACGGAGCAGCACCGTGACACCAGACAGCCGAGCTGCTAGAGGAGCCTCATCCAAGGCCGCGTCACACAGGTACAAAACCGCTAGACGCATCTGCTCCACCATCTCCACAGTAGTCGGACGGTCGGAATCTGCCTCAAGAGTGCGTTTGAGCACCTGGGCCCAATCAGCCACAGCCTGAGAGACCATAACAGAGGCGAAGATGGGCTTCAGTAAAGAACCCGCCACCATATACGCGTGGCAGGTAAAAGATTCCACCCGCCTATCCGTAGGGTCCCTGAACACCGGAGAATCCTCCGAGGGCATGAGAGTGGCCTTGTTTAACCTGGACACCGTGTGATCCACTTTAGGGGACACGGTCCATTGCGAATCCGTAGGAGACGCGAAAGGGTAACGGAATTAAAACCGTTTAGGTACCACAAAAGGGAGCTTTAAATTACGCATTGTTCGTTCACTGTTTTGTGAAACTCAGCGGGACAAGGAAACACCTGTGCCGCTTTCCGGGTTCTGCGAGTCCCAAAGGAAGACTGCTTACCCGGTGGGTTGGGCTCATCCTCTAAATGTAGTGTCTCTTTAACAGAAGCAATACGCGCAGACACAGAAGCCGCTTCAGGAGAAGGATCATCCTCCTCCTCCCCCTCCACCTCCACATCAGAATGAAAGGGCTGAGACCCCTCAGGGGGTAAACTATCCAGGGCAACCATATCAGACTCAGAATCAGAGAATAATGAAATCCTAGCTCTTTTTCTAGAACCCCGCTCTGACATCAATAAATCCACCTTGGACGCTAAAGTCGCAAGTGCAGCAGCAAGAGAAGGTGAAGATTCAGGAGTACCTGAATCATTCACCAAGGTTGGGGGGAATTTGCAGTCCTGTGACTCCATGAGAAAAATACTATGGCGATGGCCCTTTAAAACGCGATCGCGGCGACCCACCGCAATGCACCGCAATAAGGATTACACTAAGGTACCCCCCCTGAGAAGGGAAAAGCACTGAAAACAGAAGAATATTCCCCAAAACCAGCAAAAAGAACCCCCAGAAGTGTTACCACGCTGCTGGAAGTAATCTCTGCATACAGGAAAGGAAGTGATGTCACCTGCTAGAGGCTGAACAGGAACTGGTCTAAGGGAAAATGGTTGCCAATGCATCTGAATGGGATGCTCCGGGAAAATGGCCGCCGAACATGTGCAAAGAAGAACACCTTGCCACACACAAGATGGCGCCAAAAAAACTACATAGAGAGCTGCAGAAAGTGCCCACAGTGAGGCCAGAGCAGCTGCCCATACCCAAAAATGGCGGACCCGCTGTCTTTTGCACCGCAGCAGTCCACACCGCCATGTCTGCACCCCCAAACACACTGATACTGGGACCCCCACAGACCCCCCCACGGCGATACATGCGCCAAGAGGCCCCCGCAGGGACCGGGAGGGATGCGAGCCCCGGACACAGACATGAGGGGAGAGCACAGACATCAGCAGGCTGTCATCCCCAAACAGAGGGCCCACACAGAAGTTACTTATTGCTCCATATGGCGTGGGCGCCTCGATATCACGGGAACCCCCCACCCCAGATGGCGGGGGAGCCGTCAGCCGAAATAGGATGACCGCATGTTGAGGCATCCCGGTGAGGTAGCCACCTCGCAGGCTTTCGCCCCTGAGGACAGGGGCAGGTCGTTTGCTAGGCCAGGGCGCACGCATAGCCTGCTAAACGCTCGAAGGCGGGCTGGGATTCCATAAGATGCTCTGTCCTGGAGTACCAGGACGACCAGTCCGATTCCCAGCTCTGCAAACGCTGTAGTCTTCCAAAGATCTGACTAACTAAGCGCAGAACAAATAAAAAGCTAGTAGTGCAAAGAAAACACTTTTGCAGAAAATAAAAGTAATAAAACAGAAGAAAGGCTGAGACATGTAGCCCCAGCACAGGTAAGCCTATCTTACTCCTAACTAGGCAGAAGACAAACTGAGTTGGGAAGGATGATAGCAGGGGGGCATTGGACCAAAGGGACAGCCCCCTACAGGTGTGTCTATGTAAATTGCTTTGTTTTTAACAAGTCTTATGCCTAGCTTGCTCCTGTGGATAAGAGGTCAATACCCATTGGTGAAGACTGTATGAGTGGGCGGCGACTGTCAGAGGACGTAAGAGAAATTTTATTTTTTTGTCTTTATAAATGCAATTATTTCTGCAGCAGCTGTACACAGTACATATGTACCACTTTACAGGTAGACTAAGGGGAGCCCCCAGGCACTATATTGAAAATAGTTTTTCTTTTTTGTTATTTCTTATTTTGATGCTTTAACTTTAAGCATCAGTAAATCACTGCTCATTTAAAAATGATGTTTTTTACAAACTTTTTTCTCATTGATACATGTTCCCCAGGGCAGTACCTGGACCCCCATAACCATTGTATGCCCAATTATTGGCATATAAGTCTTCAAAATGGGCACTTTTGATTTGACTTTTGTGTCCCTTAGACTTCAATGGGGTTTGTTAATCGGTTCCGAACTTTCACGATGTTTTAAAGTTCTGGTGCAAACCAAACAGGGGGTCGTTCGGCCCATCCCTAGTGAAGACTATGGGGTACAGATTAAGTTGTCATGTTTCCACATTTTTTTATACTTAACCTGCTTTCTTGTCAGGCACATTACTACTGCATGACCATGGTCACAGGTTGTGTCCTAGTAAACTGGGGCCTAGCAACGCTTATGGATGATGTTCCCAGTATACAGGAGCAGTGCACAATGGTAAGGCCTAGTGGGTTGTAACTGCAACTTTTGCCATTTTTGTTAAAATGACACTGAAAATAAGATAATTGTCATTATATATAAAAAAAAGTTCCATTTATAACCTATTTAAATTTTGTAGTAGCTTGACAAGTTTAAAAAATAGATTTGAAGAAAACAAAAATAATGGCTAACCTGTCTTGTCACTTACCTCCACAAACAACACTTTAGTTTTCCCTTCCAACTTCTTAATATGATGAATGGCTTTGTTAACACAAGGCAATGGTGTGTTCACCAGTTCACAGCTTCGCCTTCTTGCTGAGTCTACAGAATCCATACTTTTAATCAGACCTATGAATAGAGCAGTCGTAGTTTAATATATTTTATAAATGAACTCACAATTTTATAGTCAATGAAGGATTCCAAAGTTTGATTCATGTGTGGTTAAATTACTTTGGCAGAGAATCAGAAGCTGCTAATATGGCAGTGTCTGTTTAACTATAAGGAATCTTTGTTGACTAAGGTTGTACTGTTCACCAATAGAGAAAATGAGTTTTGAGTTTATGTTAATGTAAATAAACAACACGTTTCTTATATTTTATGACACCCCTGCCTGAAATTGCTTTTAAGGTAAACTATAATAGTTGTTTTGGGTAAATTCCAATTATTTTTATTTTTTTTTAGATTGTTAAGTATCTGCATATATCTACAGTCAGGAAACCCCTGTGTAACTTTAGCATCACAGACCCCAGACTAGTAGGCATGCACAACCTTCTTTCTGAGGGCCTTAGAGAGCGCTTTTTATCTTGGCATGATGACACCACAGATTTCAATTGTAAAGAAAACACCAAAACCTAGATATCTGAGGTTTAAAGCTGAATTTTAAGTATGGCAATTTGTACATTTTTACATTAGTCCAGCTTGTCTGTTTGGACAAGGTGGAGATTATGACATAACTTCTTCTCTATCTCATCCAATTAGAGAATACTTTGTGTTCATTGAGAAAGTGTAGTGTTCCCTAAATGGCACTCGTGTTGAGTAATTTACCTCCTGTGTATATTAGGAAGCAGGGCAGCCGATCAACATGGGTCCCAGAAGATAGTGGAGATCACTGTAGTAATACTAAGGCTTACTACAGTAATTTTCAGCTTCCACTAGGATCCCACATGTATGGCACATACATATTTACATTGGTCCAAGCTGGACCAATATCTGGAGTTGTGCCAGTTATGTAAAGGCAGTATTGGAAAAAATGTTCCAATTCTACCATTTTTCTTACCAATGAAATCCACAAATGAACATACAGGTACTTTAAGGGAAACTATAATGGTGTTTTGACAGAATTATCTTTTTTGGTTATTTATACATTCTCAAACTGTTGTTTTATATATGTTATAATAAAACAACAATCTTTGTTATAAAAATAAACATATGACAAAGAGTTCCCAAAGTCCAATGGGTTACATAAAGAGACAGCATGGCAGACTCTGATTGCCTTGCTGATTCATTTATCTGACTGTCATCTTGGACTAAAGCTGGGTACACACTGACAGTTTTTATTCAACCACTGGGTTGAACACCTGAAAAAAACTGACAAATATCCGTAGCAACACAAGAGATTTTGGAGTGGCGATCTCCCCTGTGGTTCTATTGAATTCTGACAGCAGGGAGGTTTCCTTCTGCCTGCCAGAACTCACAGATCAGTGCATGCAGCCATTAGCTGCAAGCACTAATTGAATGCTGCTTTCATTAGACCTGCTTCTGTCAAACAGACACCAGTACACATGTACTGAAAGTTGGCCAGTTCCTGCTGAACCAGCCAATTTTCAGCCAGTGTGTACCAGGCTTAAGCCATCTGACAAGTGATTAGTCACTGCTGTGATGAGTCCTGGTAACCAGCTTCTTTCAGCCTGAGAATGATACAATAAGCACCCTTAATGGACTGTGGCTCCTTTATGCTTAGACCTATATGACCAACAGGGGGTAGACTGTCAATTTAAACCCTGGCCCTGAGCATTTCATCCAGGTAAAGCATCTTTGTTTTCTTTTGTCCCTTATGCTGCATCAAAGTCAATAACTCCAAAATGAATACATCTGCATATCTCTGTTGCTTTTTTTCCCATAAAGTTTTATTAAAAAGTATGTAACATAAAAAAAAAAAAAAGAGTGACACAAACAAAAAAATAAAAACAACACTCCCTACAATTTAAACAAAACTCATCTAATAGGGCTCTATAATATACAAAATTTCATATCTCTGTTTCTGTGTATCATATGCTTTAAATGTTAAATTGATCCATAATCAACTATTAAGCATTCATTAAAATACATCTCAGTTAAATAAATAGTGCTCACCGTATTTTATATTGCTTTGAGGTAACTGTATATCTGTCATTCTGTTCATCGGATTATTCTGTTTAAACAGAAGGTATTGTAACAATTTATTATTTTAACAACAACCAAAAAAATCTTAAATCACCAGAGAAAAACATTTTTGGATTTGCTTTTTTTGGAGATGCTGAACATTTGAGCTAAAGATTAGAAAGTTTGATGTCTGGGGACATGCATCAGGACTGGTAAAAAGAAGGAAACAGGAAGTCTGAGAACTTTGAAATTCAGGCAGAAAGAGGAGTGACATCACAGACACAGAAGCCTGCTGAATTCAGCTAAGGGAGTCTACATGTTGGAGGTTTACTTCATTCCCTATCAGCCTAAAGGATACTGCCTGGGTTCCTTACTGGAATAAGCCTGAGCGACACTTACACAGTATTGTCTAGGGGTCCAATCTGTCCGGTAAGTGGAACATCCTAGGGGAGAGGACATTCACCTTTATCACATCACAGGGTCAGCATGATTTTGCACAGATTCCTCAGCACTTAAGCACTTTCTATGGACTATCTTTCACTGGCTACTTGCTGAAGCACTTTTTTGGGGATTTATATGGAATTTTATGAGAAATTTTTCACTTTATATATTTATTATTGTATTTATGTTATTGATTGTAACTGCACAGGGTGCACTGGACACTTGAAGAATTTATGATTGTTGATACATTTTACTCAGTCATTGCTTTTATCCATTTTTATGATTAGTCACAACCTTTTTGCGCTGTTCTATTTGCACTGTCACTTTGAAAAATCCACCTGATTTTTTGCACAGTAGTACTTTGAGTTGTTTCACTTATCACCATAGCGCAGCATTAAGTTTCTTTGTTTTCATGCTCTCTTAAAGTGTTTTTGTAATTCCTGTATGTGTTTTTTGCTTACAGCTAACATTAAATGAAATCATATTATGGTCACTGATATCCAGATGTTCTTTTATATGAACATTGTTAATAAGCTCTGCATGGTTTGAGATTACCAGGTCCAACAGAGCATCATTTCTAGTTGGGGCCTCAATAAACTGTACCAAAAAAATTGTCTTGTAATAGGTTTATAAAGTTTTGCCCTTTAACTATTCCAGCAGTGTCATTACTCTAGTCAATGTCTGGGTAGTTAAAATCCCGCATTATTATCACTGTCCCAGCCCTTGCAGCCCTTTCTTTATGTGCCAGGAGCAGAGTCTCCACCTCCTCATTAATACTGGGAGGTCTATAACAAACTCCAATGATAATCTTTGTATTACGCACACCAATGTACATTTCCACCCATACTGCTTCAGACAGATCCCACTCTCCATCAACTAGGTCTTGTATATAATCAGTTCTGACACTGAAAAAGTCTCACGCGTGTGGTATCATCATATTTAGGAGGAGCAGTAGAATGTGTTTTGGGGTGTCATTTAAGTATGCCCATGCTGTGTGTGAGAAATAGTATAAAAAGTTTTGGAGCAAAGCACCAGTTCCCTGCACTCAGAAAGGTGTAGTCTCTTGTCCACCCCTATTGGGATCTTGCAGCTGTTTCTGGAGCTATGGACACAACAACCCAGGAAAAATACTACAGCCTTGCTGCCCCTTGAACGATCAGGGACGTCTGGAAACACTGTAAACAACAAACAAACACAGGGGTGCACCGGCCTAGTGCATTATCCTTTGGAAGGTTTATTTAAAAGAAAAGATTACCTATATTTGGGGGTGGTACCCTCTATAGTGTATGTGACCTAAACATTGCCCACTGATGATGTGGGCGGGCACCTCATGCACACGCCCTGCAGGAGGAGGGCCCACTCCTATCTGTGTCTGGTTCTAACAGTCATTATACACTATTTAAGAAAGGGCCCAGACATGCATTTGTAGACTCTGAGGAAGAGGCTAAGCCTCAAAACGTGTTAGCCTTTACGAATTCAGGGGACGACTCACCCTCGGATCCCTATGCTGAGGACTGCGTTTCTTATGTGATATGCTTTTATCAAGAACTTGTGTGTGAGAAATATCGTATTAAATTGCCAACTTTGTTTAAAAATGGGATTTTTGTACACACCGTAAAATCCTTTTCTCTGAGTTAATTGACAGACACAGCTCCATATTCTTCACCATAGGGATATGCTGCCCTCTACAGGAGTAGGACTAGACAGACAACACAAAAATCTTGACTATGTTACGTGGGCTGTCCTCAGCTAGCATAATCCCCCTCTCTGCTTAGAGATACTCAGTTTTGTAACAGGCAGTAACAGAAGCATAAAAAAACTCCTAAGAGGGGTGGGTGATGTGTCTGTCAATGAACTCAGAGTAAAAATTTTGGGTGAGTACAAAAATCCTATTTTCACTTCCATTCATTGACAGACACAACTCCTTATTCTTCACCATAGGGACGTCCCAAAGCAGTGCCAAACTTGAAGGGTGGGCATAACAAATCTAAGGCTAAACACAAGCCAATTCAAGTAATGGTAGCTCAACTAGAACAGGAGACCAACCTGAAATACACCCTCAAGAGGGAAAAAACAGATCCTCTAAAATCACAGCCCGCAAAACTTTTTTGCCAAAGGAGGCAACTGCAGATGCCAAAACATCCATTATGTAAAACTTTGAAAAAGTACGCACTGACGACCAAGTGGCCGCCATACATACCTGCGCCACTAACGCCTGATTACAGAAGGCCAAAGAAGCAGTAAGTGCCCTAGTAGAATGTGTCGTCACAGGGAAGGGGGAACCTGATCCATCGGGAAATGGTAACAGAGGGAGCAGGACCCCTTCCACGGCCCATCTGTACTCTTAAAGAGCGAGTCTGACCTCTGAAGGGACTCAATGGCTACCAAATAAACCCGAATAGCTCGAACAAGGCAAATACTCTGGAATGAGCCGACCTGGGACACAAGGACAACAACCTTCGGGAGGAACAACGGCCATGGTCGCAGGACAACCTTATCCCCGTGAACCACCAGATAGGGAGAACGACAAGACAAAGCCACCAACTCCGACACCCTGCAAGCAGAGGTGATAGCCACCAAAAAACCACCTCCTGATAGTGTAAGAAAAGGGATCTCCCGTACATTTAAAAAATAGGTTTTTGAAGAACCAACAGAACCAGGTTAAAATCCCATGGTGGCAGAGGAGAACTTACAGGCGGTGTAAAAAGACAACCCCCTGAAGGCATATATGCACCAGTTAATGGGAAACCAAAGGTCTCTGAAAAAAGACTGCAAAGCAGACACTTGACCTTGCACGGGGCGCAAAAAAAACAGTTTCTGATCAACACCCTGTTGAAGAAAGGCCAGAATCTGAGCCACCAAAAAGTATTGAGGATGGACTCCTTAAACCTCACACCAGGAAATGTACGCCTTCCACATCTGATGATAAAGCTTTTGAGATAAAGATTTCCTTGCCTTCAAAATGGTCGGAAAACACAGAGCCAGTTCAGCACCTGGCTCTCAACAGCCAGGTCATCAAGGCCAGTGACTGCATAACAGGATGGAAGATTGGCCCCTGACACAACAGATTATCATTGAAAGGAAGCCTCCAGGGGATGGAAAGACCAGAATCCCACCGGCCTCTATCCTGCGTAGAAGTCGCGAAAGAAGCTGGAGCAGAGGGAGGGCGTAAAACAGATAGCACCTGCTCCATGGAGCCCCCAAAACGTCCGTGACATCTCCCAGAGGATCTTACGACCCAACAGATCCACCTCAGGGGTACCCCACCACCGACATATCTAATGAAACATGTCCGGATGAAGGGACCAATTTCCCTGGACCAATGTCTGACAACTGAATTAATCCACCTGCTAACACTCCATGCCAGAAATTATGTACAGCGGAGTTGGCCGGAATGAAACGATCTGCCCCCGGAGAAAGCTGAACACCTCCAGGACCGCCAATACACTTTTTGTGCTGCCCTGGTGATTCCCGAAAGCCATGGCCATGGTGTTGCCCTAATGAATCTGAGGCGGGAGCCCCTGGAGCTGCTCCCATCCAGGCAAGCCTGATCGTTCGAAGTTCCAAGACACTAATGAGCAATCTGGGCTCTTTTAACGTCAACCAGCCCTGGGCAGAGTACAACCCCAGGACCCTCCCCACCCAGACAGACTGGCATCTGTCATGACCAATGTCCAGTACAAGGGGAGAAAGGACTTGCCCTGTATCAAAGTCGGGAGCACAGCCACCAGATCATGGAACTCTTGTCGACTGACACAGACCAATCACATAGTCCAGCGACTTGGGATACTTGTACCATTGACCAGCATCTTCTTTTGAAGGAATCTCATGTAGAACTGTGCAAACCGGACCGCCACGAATCAGGCCCAACACTCGCATACACGCCCGAATGGGACGGCCACTTGTGGGCTAGCAACAGTGGAATTGCAGAAAGCAACTTCTGCAACTGCTTCAGAGAAAGGAACACTCTTGCCAGAGCTGAATCCAGAGTTAGTCCCAGATAATCCACTCTCCTGGTTGGAACCAGAAAGTCTGGAGAGTAATTTCCACACCGGCTGTCAGAGCTGCCGGAGACTTCGCTCACAAGAAGAGGTTTTTCAGGTACCCCAGCACAGCAATCACCCGCTGGCGCTGCAACGCTAAGACCGGGGCCAACACGATAAACAGTAAGAGCATCAGAACTGATCCGATTTCAAATATACTGTATATACCATGGTTTGTAGACTTTCTCGAAGACTAAATAATATATACTAATTTGTTTGTTATTTCTTAATAAAAAAGGTAGCAGAATTAACTTTGCCCCAGATTTATGAAGAAAGATTATTTATTTGCAAATTGTTATAACAAAAATTAAAAAAAAAATGTATTTCACAATTTTTGATATTTTTTCATTTATATGGCAAAAAAAAAAACCTAGTGGTGATTAAATACAACCATAAGAAAGCTCTATCTGTCTCAAAAAAAAAAAAAAAATGATGAAAATGTAATTTGCGTTCAGTGTTGAGTAATTGGCATTCAAAGTGTGACAGAAATGGCCTGGACTGGAAGGGAGTGAAAGTGTCCAGACTTGACGTGGTTAACAGACCAAAATAGAGCAAATAAGAGAAAATTATTGTTGGGTTTTAATAAAAGTTGGGCCACCAAACTAATGATAGTATTCATTTTTTATAGAGAAGCTCTCATCCTTTTTTAACCAAGAATCATCTGCCCCAAATCCCATTACCAGCCAAGTCCCTTATATCCGCTGTCCAAAGGTGTGGCTGATATTATCCCTGAAGAGTCACAAGTATGGAGTCTGGCAACAGTCTTTCCTCCAATGGGAGTAAGCATGCATTCTATAATTTACTGCATTCTATAATTCATTTTACAAACTCTCAGCCCCTAGCTGACCGAATGCTGTAGCGCAAATGCATTTCAGACCTGGCACTTAATTTTCATTTCATTACAAGGAAGGCTTTGGTGGCCAAATATAGTATGTGCCAGCCATGCTCAAAGCTTGATCAGCATTCACAGCAGCAAGGTAGGTTGATTTCCCTTGTGATAGTAATTGGAGGCATCCTCTACCACCATGCTACCACTGAAGGTGAGGGGTAAATGTAACCCACTGATACTAGTAGCCAACATTACCCATAATCACTTTCTGTTTTTTAAATATGTGAACATTTAAGCCTCGTACACACGCGTCGAAATTCGGCCGGGATTTTTCGTCCGACGACCGATCCGCCGATTTTCTGCTTGTTAGTATGATGCTTCTGACAACCGACTCCGACTTTTCGGCCAAAAAATCTGGTGTGCAGGCTATAAAATTTTTGTCCTCCGTCAAAACACGTCTGATTTTCGTGCAGTCAGTACAGATTTCGACAGGGAAAAATCTTATGAGCAAGACTAGGCATGCTCACAGATGAAAGCAATCCAACACATGACATCACTTTTGAAGTAGAATTCTGTCATGCGGGAAAATTCGTGTGCAGTCTAGAGCACATTCCAACCAACAAAACACCACTCTGGACAAAAGACAGACGACCGGTCGGCGGAAATTCGTTGCGTGTGTACGGGGCTTTATACAAAAGTTAAAACATGAAAAGGATAAAAAGCTTACAGAATCATTACCAAGCAGTACAATGCTATCAATTTGCTAAATCATGCTTTTGTGTAATAGGTACTCTATATGACAGCTGGAATTAGAATCTTGTTAAAGGAAATGAGACGCTACAGTGGGAGTATGCTTGTCAAGGTTACATTTAGTAAGTAAATGTTTACTAAAACATAGGGCTCTTGGTCAGATCAATTTGTGACAGCACAGAGAATTCAGCAGAGATTCTTACAAGCGTATCAAGCATTTACATTTGTGGTTATAATGCAATGTACAATTTTCTCTGCTCTGATGTACCATTAGGTTACAGACACACGAATGCATACAAAATCTTTTCAGCTTTGATACTGTATTTATGTGCACTGAATTTAAATTGAATAGGAGCATAAAGGATCGGCATATAGTAATACATACTATGCATTCAACCCCTGAGGATCCTTAAACTCTCTGCCAGAGATTAGGGAGAGCCATGCATTTTGCCAGTAGAACTTAATTCTACCCTACCAGAACATGAAGAGAAACTCGGTACCGATTAATTTAAAATTGCATACATTTAATCACAAGTCTTCTGCCCTCTGGGTCCAAGATGACAAATGTATATTTCTTTCAAATTAATAACCATATGGGTTTGTTTCAACCATGTTAAGGAGAATTTTCAAGGTTATCATTTATATAATGTTGGACTTATAACTAATTTGGTTTTAACACTGTTGCAGAATATTTTTCTGCAAATACCAGCCAATTTTTTAATTTTATGTTCTTAAAGTGGTTCTAAAAGCAGAACATTTTTTACCTTAATGCATTCCCTGAATTAAAGTAAAAAATGTCCCAGTAATTTTATCGCCTCCTCACTTCCCTATATACTTACCTAAATCCTATCTCTATCCAGCACTGTGCACATCTTCAGCGGCACTGGCCTTTGTTCCTCTCCTCAAAGGACACAGAGGAAGCAGCGGGAGGCATTGGCTACTGCTGCTGTCGATCCTATCCTGTGAAGAGGTGGGCGGGCGGGCGAGGCGGGGCCAAGCCTCACTGTGCGCGTCTCTGGACACCCACATGACCCGGCTCGGCAAAAAGCCTGCATTTGTGCCCTCATAGCAAGAAGCTTGCTATGGGGGCACTCATAGAAGAGGAGGAGCAAATAGTGCCGATGGATGACTCCAGAAGAGGAGGTTTGAGCTGCTCTGTACAATACCATCGCATAGACCAGGTAAGTATACCATGTTTTTTATTTTAGGGAATTGCTTTAAGCAATTTAAACTCCTGCAGGCTGTGTTTTTCTTAACTGACAAAAAATCGAAAAGTTATTTCCTTGCAGTCCTGGCACTTAGATATGTTCTGTATACTGTTAGTGTACAGAACAAGTTCAGAATGGTCAATTCATGCTTGTGTGATTGACTCACTAATTTTCCCAAAAGTCTATGCAAAGACTGAAATCAAATCACACATCCCCTGCAATAGGTGTTCAGTTATGGTAACATGAGTCCATTTGTGAGCCCACGTGTAAAGGGATGAAGTGTTTGCAGGATTTCTTATTACAACAATGAATCTAATCAAGTACGGTAATTATAATGAAGGCAGAGCATCCCACCCAGAAGTCCTTTTGTAAAATGTGCTGGGAGGGAAAACATGAATATAGCAGACCATACATGATTTGTTTTTTCATACTCACCTAGGCACATGTTGCCTCTGTCCCCCACCGACTCTAAAACCTTCAATTGCTCAGTTCTCAGGGCTCCATGAGCAGAGAGCTGGTGACTGTCAGTCACTGGCTATCTACCCCCCACACTCTCTGGAGTGCTGGGCTGTGGAGAGGGTGGGAGCAGCTAGCATAGGCTCTCAGAGACTTGCGTAGAGATTGAGCCTGGTGTCGGTCCAGGTTCCTAGGTGGATTCTGACCATCTTTCCACAGTCTAGAGCAGCTCTGCGATGTCAGCCTACAGTGGGGTTCAGCGGGTCACAGGAGTACAGAATGAACTGCACTCTTGTGGTTCACAGGAGAAGTAGAGCCAATGAGCTTTGGCTCTACTTCTCCTTTAATGCAAATCTACAATCAAAGCAATAGTAACAATCTTGGGAAGAATAAATAAGCAGTGTTAGTTAGAATAGCATACTTACCTTGCCTGGAGAAAATGCTGTTTTTTTTTTTTCTTTTTTTCTTTTTTTTATCCATAACAACTTTTATTGAAAAAAAAAAAACATAACAGGTACAGATACATGACTTCATACAGCGACCATCAGCATTTTTTAAGTAAATACAATAGGTAAAACACGAAAACAGTTAAGAGTTACATATTGCCATTTATCAAATAAAGTTAGTCAATTTCACTGTTAAAAGCTATGGTAATAAGCCTAGAAGTCTGTTTTAGACATTTTAAGATACCTCTGTTGTAAAGTAGTATCGAACAGTTTAAACCATGGCACCAAATGCCTGGGCTGTTGGTTATCTTAGCAGGACTGGTACAGCATTTTCTCCAAGAAAGGTAAACAAGTATTTAAACTCTATTTGTCCCAGCAAAACTGTGAACACAGCTAGGATTTGAATATAACAGCACTTCAAAATACAACTTCATCTTGGAAAAATATGAATACATAATAAAGGACAGTGAAGTCATCAGCTTAATCATAATCATTATTTGTTCTATTATACAGGAGTGCCTGTACTCTAATCTACAGATTTTAATAGAATATTCGCATAACCATAGAATGTCAACAATTTTCCAATAACAGTAAGAAAAAAACGGAATATTTTCTACTTAGTGAAATGAAGTGAAGAAGTTCAATATTTTGGTGCCCTTAAGTACATAGTTACATAGTTAATCTGGTTAAACAAATTAATCTAGTTCAACAGAAAAAATAAACACATAGAATAGGACTCGGTTCACACTGGGGCGGCACGACTCTGTACTACTTTGGGGGCGACTTGTGCATTCCCATGCACCACGACTTCGGAGCGGCTTGCATGGACTTCACATAATGGAAGTCTATGCAAGTTGCTCCGAGGTCGCCCCGAAGTAGTACAGGACCCTTTTTCTAAGTCGGAGCGACTTGTGTCGCTCCTATTAGAACGAGTCCTGTAGCAGTCAATGGACCGCGAGGGAGCGCGACTTGCCAGGCTGACAAGTCCCCTGACAAGTCACGCTCGTGTGAATGGAGCCTAAAGAAATAGAAAACTTCCATTTAAAGAATCCTATACCCACAGTTGATCCAAAGGAAGGCAAAAAACCCTTTTAAAGCATTTTCCAAATTGCCAAGAATGGAAGTTGCCTGAATGGTAAAAAGCTTGCTCTAAACCCTAAAAGTTATACTCAAAGCAGTCTTGTCAGCAAAACTGAAACTCTGTACTTTAACCACCTCCCACCCGGCCATAGTACATATACGGCAGGGCGGGAGTCTCGTCCTTCTGAATGGACGTCCCTCGGACACAGAGCAACATCATTCGGCAGGAGGGCCCTGTGATTGGCCCTCCTGATCACATGACGGCTGTGTCCAATCACAGCCGTCATGTAATGTAAATAGAGCCGTTGTAACGGCTTCGATCTCTTCTCCTCCTGACAGATCCTGTCAGTGAGGAGAAGAGGAAAGGATCGGTGCTGCAGCCGGGGGGATCAGTGAGTATTTTTGATTACTCACTGATCACAGGGGGGGTCTGTGCTGGTAATCAGAACATTGATTACCAGTGCAGCCCTGGGGGGGGGGGGAGGTGTGCCACTAAGCCACCAGGGATGCCCACCCATGACCACCAGGGATGCCCACTATGGCCACCAGGGATGGCAAGCAGGGCCCAGAGAGCCTGCCAGTGCCCTCCCTATCAGTGTTGCCCACCAATGCCATCTATCAGTGCTGCCCACCAGTGCCGTTATTGCCATCTATCAGTGCCGCCCACCAGTGCCCATTATTGCCCACCGGTGCTGCCTATCAGTGCCCATCAGTGCCCCCATCAGTGCCAATCAGTGCCACCCATCAGTGCCAATCAGTGCCGATCATTGCCGCCCAACAGTGCCACCTATCAGTGCCCATCAGTGCCGCCAATCAGTGCCCATCAGTGCTGCCTATCAGTGCCCATCAGCGCTGCCTATCAGTGCCCACCAATGCTGCATATCAGTGCTATCTATCAGTGCCACATATCAGTGCCCATCAGTGCTGAATATCAGTGCTACCTATCAGTGCCCATCAGTGCTGCATATCAGTGACACCCCATCAGTGTCTCCTCATCAGTGCCTGTCAGTGCGGCATCATCAGTGCTCATCAGTGCAGGAAAAAACATATCTATTTACAAAATTTTATAACCTAAACAAAAAAACTTTTTTTTTTTTTCAAACTTTTCAGTCTTTTTTTATTTGTGCACCAAAAAAGAAAAAACCTGACGGTGATCAAATACCACCAAAAGAAAGCTCTATTTGTGGGGAAAAAATGACACAAATTTGGTTTAGGTACAGCGTTGCATGACCGCGCAATTGTCATTCAAATTGCAACAGCGCTAAAAGCTGAAAATTGGTCTGGGAAGGAAGGGGGTTTAAGTGCCCTGTATTGAGGTGGTTAAAGAAGACAGTGGATACTTACCTATCATGCTGCTTGTGCTGCTGAATAGCTCTCTTATTATTCAGAAGCCAACACCTCTGGGATTGTCAATCTCCAGGTCTTTTATCACTACTATATTCTATACCAACATAGAGGATGGCAGGGGGAACCACTGAGCACACTGATCAATACTGGGTACAGTAAAAAGGCAAGCCTGAACTTCAGGAGTTGAAATTCGTATGTGTGTAATAAAATGTCATGGGTTTCAGTGGCCATGGGGTGCTTTATAAGATTTGTACCAATATGTAGTACACTCCCTGTCTTCTGTGGCAAGAGAGGGCTCTATAAATGTCATCCACAGTCACCACACTGTAGGCTTGAGAAAGAAGGTTTCACCCTTGAAACGCATAGGATAGGAGACCGGTTATTCAGAAGTGGACGCTGAGGTGATGGTTGATGAATATTGGACTGCTCAGCAGCAAGGATGTCAATGGTCTCTCCTGCCCCTACCTACTGCACCCCGTACCATGGAACGGGGGATGACAGCTAAGATACCAGCCTGAGCAGATCCTTTTGCCTTCTCTTCCAGACTCTTCCTATTCAATCTCCCTGTGAGTTATTATTGCATGATTTCAATAAATACTCATTTTATACTGCTAATTGGAGTGGTCTCTGTCTCCCCATCTCTCCCGGTTGCTGCGGATATTCCGAGAGTGCTGCTTTCCAGCCCTTGAATAAGACAGACTGCAGATTTTATAAACAGAATCCTGCAAGATCCTTTTTTTTCCCATCACTATTCATTAACTTTTTTTTAAATAAAACTGTTAGAGGCATTTGCGTTTTTGTTTTTCTTTTAACACTATGTACATGTACCTGGTTTTAAAGTCTGCAGACAATTGCATAGCTTTAAAGTGAACACAATTTTAAATTAAATACTCATATTTTCCCTCTACCACAATTAAATTATTGTAAACATTATTCTTGGCCCTAAACCCCCTCCTCAAAAGGTATCGCTAAGATTACTTTACATGACCAATAGGGAGGCTTAGAAGGAGGGAGGGTATAGGAGGAGTGGTTTGAACACCGTTTACATATGCTTTGCGCGACTTAAGTATGTATTTACTTCTGTGCACGAGCCCGGAGGGATGTGGCTCTTTACTTTTTTCTTTTTCTTAATTATTTTACTTTTTATTTTTTATGTTTACACTGTCCCTTTATTTATTTATTTGGATAACTTTTATTCCTATAAAAATCCATTGTAATAGAAATAAGGACGACGGGTTCTCTTTATTTAGAGATCTGGGGTCAAAAAGACCCCAAATCTATAATTTACCATTGAAAGCAAAAGATCAAAAAAGGTAGGTAGGCAGGCCCAAAATGCCCAAATGGCGTATTTTTACTAAGGGCCAATCTTCAAGTGGTTACTGTGATAGTCAAATACACTGAGCACTAGTGTTCATTAATGTTAGAACCCACACCTTTACTGC
Organism: Pelophylax lessonae; assembly: GCF_965119305.1. Lineage (NCBI taxonomy): Eukaryota > Metazoa > Chordata > Amphibia > Anura > Ranidae > Pelophylax > Pelophylax lessonae. The sequence continues at coordinate 413,402,388 of NC_138772.1, forward strand.
TTCTACTCTATGAGCAGAAAAAGGATGTAATGAGGGGAATTTATCAAAACTGTAACAGCTGAAATCTGGAGCACCTGTGCATGGTAACCAATCCTCTTTTTTTATAAATTTTCAAAGCTTAAAATATAAGTTCACCTTTGGGAACATGTTTTTAGGGTGGAACATGAAACATGTTCCCAATGCTGCAGCCCTTCCTCCCTGTGGCAGCAGTATGGGAATACGTTTCCAGTACTAGCTGTCACTTTTTAAAATCAGTGCGGCCATGCAGGGCTCCACCCACATGGCTCACAGCTCTGTCTGTGAATGAACTATAAGCTCTGACGTCCTTAGAGGCTGTTGGCTTGTACTTCTCAATGAACTACCATGGAGCTGTGGAGTGCCATGGTCAAAGGAGGACTGGTCCAGGGGGCAGGGGGGCAATTGCCACCCAGGCTGATTTGATGCCCCATTAAAAAAGGCTGCACCGCTTCTGCTACAGACATGCCTAAAGGATCCCTAGTGAAGAGAAGTAAAAAGCCCCTGTCGCTGACCTACTGAGTGCGGGATAAGGACAAGGACAGAGCGCAGGCCTCCATCCCCCCCAGCATGAATGGTCTAAATTGTGTCTGAGCAGAGGCCGGTGTAATGCCCCACTGGAGACTCTCCTCCCGCCCCAACCTAGCTGTCCCAGCAGCCCCCTGCTGGCCAGGTTGGGAACCATGATTCAGCCGGTGAGTAGAGAGTACCAGGAGCGGAGTTTCAGCCTGGAATGAAGGTCACTGTAGATACAAAACAAAGAAAGGGCGCACCAGCCTAGCGCATTATCCTCAGCGAGTTTATTGATAGTAAAAAGATAAAAATCAGCTACTCACAAACATGCGTGAAAGTCAAACACATCAATTCCATGAAGCAGCGTCATTACATGAGTCCGATATCTCATGAAAACAGAGGGCTGACGCGTTTCGAGGCCATGCCTCTTCCTCAGAGCCTCTTCCTTGTACTTGCCCCCTGGGCTGAAAGTTGCCAGTCTGCCCCTGGCCATGGTAGTTCATTGATTTGTTCCTGTCAGTGTATCTGCCTGGCCATATCAGATGTACGGTTATTCAGATACATTGACAGGTCTGCAGGAGACCTACATGGCACCAACAATATTCTGATCGTTGGTGCAATGCTTTACAGGCTCCAAATGTAAAAAAATAATAAATGCACATTTTTTACCTGCAAAAAAAATGTGCATTTATTATTCTTTTCTAAAAGGTGAACTTATCCTTTAAAGAGGAACTAAAGCCATTGATTTAACTGTTCCCAAACCAGTTACATCCAGGAATGTGAATAACTATCACAGTTACAGTACAGTGCTCTCAACCAAAACTGTCAAACCATCAAATGGCCGGTGTCACAGGTGATCACATGTGCAGCACCATGGCAGGTGCGGGTCATACAGAAGCTTCCTGAGCTGTAAATAATATAGAGATGCTTAGTTCTGCTTCTAAGAGTCAAATTAAACTTCCCTATCCTTTACTGACAAGGAAGCTGCCATCTTAGACTCTGTTTCATCTGCAGTTGCCATGGTGCTGCACATGCGATCAGTTATGACACAAGTTGTTTATTGGCTTGGCAGTTCGGTTAGGCCTCATGCACAAAATTTTTAGTCTTGTTTTATTAATAGCGCAAAAAATATAAAACCCAGTACTGATCAATTACCACCAAAAGAAAGCTCTATTTGTGCGCAGAAAAATGATATAAAATTAGATTAGAGTACAGCGTTGCATGACCGTGCAACTGTCAGTTAAAATAACGCAGTGCCAAAAAGCAAAAAGTGGCCTGGTCAGGAAGGGGGTAAATCTTCTGGAGGTCAAGTGGATTATTTATTCTGGATATTGGAAATAATGAATGCTCAAACACTAAACACGTCTAGCACTGAGGCGTGTTTAGACAAGAATTTTTTCTGCCCTAAAGCTCCTCTCCAGGGCGTGTTGGTGATGGGTGGAAAATATAACATGTCCCGAAGGTTAACTTATCCTTTAAGCCTAGTGTGCATGGCCCCCTAAAGCCTGGTACACACCATGAGCTTTTTTACGTTCAAAAACTGACAGCTCCTGTCGGAGCGGCTGTACTAACAACCTGATGTTAGTACAGTGATTCCCCTTGCTGAGCTGTTGTGTTCTGACAGGGGGGTGGCTCCCCCACCAGAAAACTCCAGTCAGTGCTCGCAGCCATTGGCTGCAAGCACTGATCGGGAGCCGATGAGCCGCTGGTTTTCCAGCATGCACGTCCGACAGAAGTTGGCCGAATGGCTGACTTCTGTCGGACCGGCTGCCATACACTGGTCGATGTCGCCAGACATTAAGGCAGACATTAGACTAAAGAGTTGATAAAAGCATACTAATAATAATTAACAGTTACCATTCATGGCATGCCTTGAATGTAACTGTTTTGGAAAATTTTACTAAACCCAAAACAGTAACTTCAGTCTCTATATGCTTGTTATACTCACTGTGGAACCTAAGGGGTTAATCCTCTGCATTGTGTAAAAAGGCAGTTCAATCTGGTCTTCTCTGATCATCCTCTTCTTCCACTGACTCCAATATATTTCCTGATATTTACAGAACTAGGAGACAGGCTGCACATGCTCAGTTTAGTGTGTATTGCTAGAGAGTTTTTTTTTTTTTTTTATTGGGAGAGTGCATGAAATCAGCACAGGGCCAATCAGCTCTGTCCAGACAGAGGGTCAGGGGTCCTGCATTCTCATTCAATTGTTGGAGGATGGAAATTCCTCCTACAAGCTTTAGTAAGACACTCATGGAAGTCACAAAAGACTGCTCTAACTGCTGAAGAAAAGGTATTTAGCAGTGTATATTTACTAAAATAATTGCATTTTAATGTTCAGTGTACTGTGGGAGACCAGATATAGTGAATGCAGGCTCCTGGGTTTAGTAACACTTTAATGAATCAGTTTATTTTTGTTTTAACTGAAAAAGCTGAAGACTGATCTGATGTATACATTTTTTTCTCCCTACAGGAGAGGTCTGAGTAAACAAAAAAAAAAGAAAAAAATCTATTAAAAAAAAAAAGTATTTAGATCAGGGCTTTAACTAGGTTAGTGTTAGTGTCACTGGGGTCAACTAGTCACTTCACAAATGATTATCGTATGCAATATTTGTGGGGTTTTTTTAAAAAAAATATCACATGCAATAATTAAAGAGTCAATTAATTAACATAAAATATTAAATTTGACATAAATACTGCAAATTTGTTAAAAAAAAGTGAAGCAAATACAAAAAACAAATTGATAAATCATTAAAGTCAATTCACTAAAAAAAAAAAAAAAAAAAAAAAAAGCCCATTTGCTATCAGGGTACAGGCAGTGGATATTTTAGGAATATACAAAGTAACAATAAGCACACCTCTGCACTGATCAGTAGGTTAGAAAACAATGTATCAGTGTGGTAACATCATGTCCTGAGCTCAGGAATGTAAATAAATTGTAACACTGCACTAGAGAAAGATCATTTTGTTAACCACTTGACCTCTGGAAAGGTTTTACACCTTCATGACCAGGCCATTTTTTGCTATTCAGCACTGCACGAATTAACTAGCAATTTAATGATCATGCAACACTGTAAGCAAATGACATTTTTACCATTGTTTTTACACATATGCTTCTTTATTTAGTCCGTTCAGTCGCTTTTTTTTTTTTTTACGGACACGGGTGACACTTGTGTCATCCGGTCCGTATGTCCGCATATCATCCCATCCATTTGCGGATGATATACGGACATAATGTATGTCTATGGGATTGCGGATGTCAGCGGTAGACACCGCTGACATCAGATTTTTCGTCCTTTTCCGTTTTTTAAACAGAAGAAAAATAGGGTTCTGTTTGGTTCCAAAAAACGAAACAGAACTGAAAGGACGCAAATCGGATGTCAGCGGATGGTCATCCGCTGACATCCGCAATCCCATTGACATGCATTATGTCCGTATATCACCTTCAAACGGATGGGGTGATATACAGACATACGGAACGCCCGTGTGAAAGAGGCCAAACAGAGCTTTCTTGTAGTGGTATTTGATCACCACGTGGCTTTTGTGTTTTTTGCTACATAAAGGCAGAAAACTATATTTTTTATTTTCTGTTATAAAACATATCCAATAAAATCTAATTTCTTTATAAATTTAGGCCAAAATGTATTCTACTATATGTCTTTGGTTAAAAAAAAAAAAAAATCCCAATACGTGTAAATTATTTGGTTTGTGTGAAAGTTATAGCGCTTACAAACTATGATAAATATTTGAAAATTGATCAATCCTGATGTACTGCCTGCATATCTAATTTCTTGAGACCCTTAAAATGCCAGGACAGTACAAATACCCCTCAAATTACCCCTTTTTTCACATTTTATTTTTTTCATACTGTCACCAGTGCAGTACAGCATTATCATATGACTGGTGTGGCGGTGATCAAGGATACTGACTGGTGACAGTATGTTCAAAAAAATAAAATAAAAAAAAGAATGTTTTTTTTTTTTCAATTTTTTTACTTTTACATACTTTGATCAGAGTAGTATGGTGACACTGTACTACCCTGGGGGGACTGATCAGGGTTTTTTTTTTTTTTTTTTTTTTTTTTTTACGCTTTTATTGCTGTTACAGTGTTGATCACGAAATCAGGAATGTTTTGAACTGTTACGAATGGGTTACATTGATAACAGCTGTGACTGGCCCAGGTACCATGTGATAGCTGTGGTACAATCACAGCATCACAATATTAGGCACCATCATAACAGTTGTTTTATATTGTGATCATGTGATACCCTGGCCCGCAAAGTGGTGTCCGGTGGACAGAGAGGTTGTGGGAGTAGCGCGCTGAGCGCCCATCAGCTGGTGATGTACGTGATCCAACCTGCCTGTGCCACCCACCCACAGCAAATGTACTGTAGGCTGGCGGGAACTGGTTAATGAAGGCACACTAAGGCTGGGGTCACATCTCTGCGACTGGAGAACACATGCAAACTAATGCACATTCCCGACATGTGCAGAGAAATGTGCTGGACTTTTGCAGACACACGGAGGTGCAATAAATTCTTAATGGCACCCCCACACATTGGCATCTGCAGCTAAGTGCTGCCTGATTTAAAAGAAAGAGCCAGGGATGTCTTTCCCTGCGTTTCTCATGGGTAGGGCAACCCACTGAAATTAATGGGCTGCCACAACCTTGACGTGGGTGCGCAAATGTGCTTGCACACATTTGAATGAAGCCTTACAATGTTTACATAGTTTCACAATATTTCTGAGTTCCTTCATACATAGAACAATCTCCCCCTGGTGCTATGTTATTACCTATAGATTTAAGTGCTAAATATTACAAAATATTTTGTTACATTACATTACATTATTTTAGGGAATCGACTAGTTTTGAGATAAATACCGCTTGAGTTATTTATGTTAATTAATGTGATAGTCTCTACTGGATCCCATAACTAGGTCTCATTCACATGGCACTGATGCTTGTTTATGCTGCTTGAGGCGCCTAGTGCTGTGTGCAGGCAACCCATGACAGGTTATGGGGATGCAGCGGCTGCATGAACACAGCAGCTCATCCTGCACACTGTCACATGCCTGTCAAATTAGGATGAGTGGCTGTGTCCATGAAGTCACTGCATCCCCATACATTTACACGGGCTGCCTACATGTAGAATCTGGTGGTTCAAGCTGCATAAACAGATGGCCCCTTCAGGGTCTATGGGCCTCAGCATCCATGTGAATGAGGCCTTAGTTGGCACATATGCCAAGTGTAAGTGGGTATAATTGGCAATAGCTAACTGACAGATTCATTGACAATTATTTGTTAGTGTAAAAATAACTTTTACTGTCAGAGAGAATAATAGAAACCTTTATTAGCCTTTTATGGGCCCTTCAGATCTAGTTTTACTTTTTATATACTACAGCCTGACTTGGTTTACGTTGTCCTGTGTGCATGCAGCGCATACAGTAATGGGCACATACAGGTGTGAATATACCCATAGATTTTTCCCTATATCTTCCACTATAAACTACAATGCATAGATAGGAACCAGACACATAAAAAAAAAAAAAAATGGGATTTCTATATGACATGCATTTACATGCAGTACAATGCAAGAGTTCTGCGTCAAAACAGACGCGTGTGAATAGGTAAATTAATATATGTTTAGGCTTCTTCAAATGCAATTTCTCTGCCTGTTAAGAACGCCTATACTCACACTGGCCACTGTGGCAGTCTCTCTGAATACTAAAGTATATTGTGCTCGTCCCACCTCCCCTTGAAGAAGAAATTCTCCATATTCTGAAACATGTTGGGAAACTTAGTGAGAACCCCATCTTTACATGGGTCCCTAAAATCATGAGATCCAGCTTGGGCTCCCACTATAAGTGGATGATATCAGCTCTATACAATACTGTATGATGATTTATTAATTGTTCTTTAAAGCAGTTGTAAACCGCTGCATTTTTTTTTCTTATCTACAATGCAAAGGCATAATATGCTAGTATGCATCGCATACTAGCACATTATGTTAAACTTACCTGAAAACGAAGCGTTTCAGCGATGCGATACCATCGATGAAGGCAGCGTCTATCTCTACCTGGTCTTCCTTCCAGGTTCGCGGCTCCGGCTCTGTGACTGGCCAGAGCCGAGATGACGTCACTCCCGCGCATGCAAGGCTTGGCCAAAAGGTCAAGGATTATCAAGAGCCAAGAAAAAGTGAAACTAAATCATACAGGGGCACAGGAAAAGCTGTTCTGGCTAATAAAGGTAATGTTGGTGTTAACATAGATAGGGTCAGGGTCATGAGAGATACTGTACAGAGATGCTTACATAAGCAGCTTTTACAAAAGATTCACCAACATTCTCATATAATAGCATGTGGGCAGAGCCACAGTGTTATACTGTAACCAATAGGTAACAAATAATCATTGTGGTGTAGATACAGCCAGTGGCGTAGCTAGACTTTCTTTCACCCAGGGCAAAGATTTAGTTCTGCACCACCCCCTCCCCCCCCCCCCCTTACATCAATTCCCCCTTATATCAGTGTCCAATAATGACTTACTTGTATAAGAGTCCCCCTTACATCAGTGTCCCCTATTACATCAGAGCCCCCCTTTACATCAGAATTCTTCTTTAAATAAGAGTCCCTCCTTACTTCAGAGCCCCTTCTTATATCAGTTCCATCCTTTATATCAATGTCCCCTCTTTTACATCAATTTACACCTTTCAATAGTGCCTTCCTAGCATCAGAGTCCCTCCTTACATCGGAGCCCCCCCCCCTTAAATCCATTCCCCCACCTTTACATCAGAGTCTATCCTTACTTCAGTGTCCACACTTTATTAAGAGCCTCCCCATACATTAGTTTGCCTCTTTATATCAACGTCCCCTCTTACATCAATTCCCACTTACAGCAGTGTCCCCTCCTTCTTCAGAGCCCCTCCGCTAACATCAATTACCCTCTTATATCAGTGTCCCCCCTTACATCAGTGTCCACCCTTACACAAGTTCCCCCTTTATATCAGTGTCTCGCCCTTACATCAGTTCCTCCCTTTATATCAGTGTTCCCCCTTACATCAGTGTCCCCCTTTACATTAGTGCCTTCCTTGCATTAGACCTGCCACCTTACATACGTGTCCCCCCTTACATCAATGTGACCCCCTTAGATCAATATGACCCCCCACATTTGTGTGCCCCCTTCTTATATATGTGTGCCCCCTTACCTCAGTGTGCCCCCCTTTACATTAGTGTGCTCCCCTACCTTACCAGCATGACTGTAGCAGCACAGCAGGAGCTGGGAGGCAGAGCAAGTGTAAATGGGAAAGTTCTGTCCTCTGGGAGCTGGGGGGGATTAAACAAGTGATGTCATTAGTTGTTAGGACGCCAGTGGTCCTAGCATCCAAGGACTAGAGGGGGGGGGGGGATGGTGTGCAGAGTTTCAAGTCCTTGGTAGTGCAGCTGTAGTAACAATGAGCAGATCTTTGAGCTGCAGCTGTTCTTGTCACTAGCTTAAAGATCGGTTTTATATGTGTGTGTGTGTGTGTGTGTGTGTGTGTGTGTGGGGGGGGGGGGGGGGGGGGGCTGTGGATATGTACTTACAGAGCCCAGGGGTATGCTGTCTTCCAGGCCCAGTCCTCCATCTGGTCCTGCTTGTACAGGCTCCTGTACCCACTCTGAACACTTTGGGATCCCCAGGGACAGACTATCAGTGCTGTCACACAGCCTGCAGAACCGACACAAGTAGCGAGGCAGAGCGCATGTGTCCCTGAGCACAGCATAGCATGTGGCATCTGAGGCACCTTTCCTGCCTCAGGTTCTCACACCCCTCTGCCTCTCCAGAGCTCCTTGGGACAAGTCACTGGTGCTGTGAACCTGCACCAGGAGCTGAAAGGAAAAGGAGGGGGGGGGGGCGCATGTTCTCCTGCATACTCTTTACCAGTGATGGTGAACCTTGGCACCCCAGATGTTTTGAGACTACATTTCCCATGATGCTCATGCACTCTGCAGTGTAGTTGAGCATCATGGGAACAGTAGTTCCAAAACATCTGGGGTGCCAAGGTTCACCATCACTGCTCTATACACTGTATACCATTATGAGGTTGCTCTCTCTACTCCTGTCAGCGGTGGCGCCCCTCTCAGTGCGGCACCCAGGGCAGGTTCCCCCCCCCAGCTTTGGCCCTGGATACAGCACTATAAAGCTCTGCTCTGATAGTGGGTTCTCCACCTCATCCATTCACAAATGTCTTGAAAACGTTTTTTAACCACTTTACCACCGGAGGATTTTCCTGCTAAAAGACCAGGGGTTATTTTGCGATTTTTTACTGCGTGACTTTAACGGACAATCGCGCGGTCGTGCGACGCTGTACCTAAACGAATTTCACGTCCTTTTTTTCCCACAAACAGAGCTTTCTTTTGGTGGTATTTGATCACCTGTGCGATTTTTTGATCACGCGCTATAAACAAAAAAACAGCGTAATTTTTGCAAAAACAACAATATTTTTCACTTTTTTTTATATGAAATTCCCCCAAAAAAAATGTAAAAATCAAAATTTTTTAAAATTTTCGGCCAATTTGTTTTACGCTACCTATGTTTGGTAAAAAAAATCGCAAAAAGCGTATTTTGATTGGTTTGCGCAAAAGTTATCGCGTTTACTAACAAAGGGAAAGATTTTTGTCATTTTTGGTGTTTTTTTTTTTAACGAGTAATGGCGGCGATCTGCGATTTTTTTTGCGGTACTGCGACATTGCGGCGGACAGATCGGACCCTTGACTGACATTTTTGACACTTTTGGGGTTACCAGTGACATTACTGCAGTAATCAGTGCTATATATATGCACTGTTACTGCAAAAATGACACTGGCAGGGAAGGGGTTAACAGTATTGGACAGGGAGGGGTTAAGTGTGTCCTAGGGGCGTGATTCTAACTGTGCAGGGACAGGTCTACTAGTGTAAAAACAAAGATCAACAGTTCTACATAGTAGAACTGTTTGATCTTCACTTTTACACAGGGAGAACTGACAGGTGGCTTGTTTACACAAGCCGCTCTGTCTTTCTCCCGCTGTAGCGGCGATCGTAGTGTGACCGGCGGACATCGGGTCCGCCAGTCACACTCCCGCACTCCTCCGTGAACGAGCCGAGGCGGGCGCGCGCCTCAGCGGGCGCGCGCCCGCCCGCTATTGGCTCTGGAAGGAGTGACAGGCGAGCGACGTAGACCTACGTCACTCTGCCTGGCCGGGGCCGACTGCCGCAGTAAATATACTGTGCGCAGTCGGCAAGCGGTTAATACAAGATGGTCCGTGAATAGAAAAGGTGTGAATGGTTGTCACAAGCCCACCTCCTCCAATCCCAGACCTTGCATTTAATAAAAAGAATACAAAGCATTCTGAAAATGCAGGAGGTAGAGAAGGAGCGGCCTTCTATCAAAGCTGTACTACAGATGGAATTGTAAGCCCATTGCTGGAGGTTTGTTGCTTACAATACTTTACAGGCTGAATGAAAGTAAAGCCTCGTACACACGCAACGAATTTCCGCCGACCGGTCGTTCGTCTTTTGTCCAGAGTGGTGTTTGTTGGTTGGAATGTGCTCTAGACTGCACACGAATTTTCTCGCCCGACAAAATTCTACTTCAGAAGTGATGTCATGTGTTGGATTGCTTTCTTTGTGTTTTTTCTTCTCTGAGCATGCCCAGTCTTGCTCATTACATTTTTCCCTGTCGAAATCTGTACTGACTGCACGAAAATCAGACGTGTTTTGACGGTGGACAAAAATTTTATAGCCTGCACACCAGAATTTTTTCGGCCAAAAAGTCGGAGTCGGTTGTCGGAAGCATCATACTAACAAGCCGAAAATTGGCGGATCGGTCGTCGGACGAAAATTCCCGGCCGAATTTCGACGTGTGTGTACAAGGCTTAAGAGTTTTCCTGAACACAGCGACAACCACATATGGCATAGGCATCAACAGAGGTAATTCAGAATTTTATAGCAAATATACAAAAATCTTTACGCAGAGCAGATGCACATGTCTGTTGGTACAGATGTGTGTTCAAGTCTGCACACCTGATGTCATATACAAAAAGTATCTCACAAAAGTGAGTACACTTCTCACATTTTAGTAAATATTTTATTATATCTTTTCATGTGACAACACTGAAGAAATGACATTTTGCTACAATGTAAAGTAGTGAGTGTACAGCTTGTATAACAGTGTAAATTTGCTGTCCCCTCAAAATAACTCAAACCACAGCCATTAATGTCTAATCCACTGGCAACAAAAGTGAGTACACCCCTAAGTGAAAATGTCCAAATTGGGCCCAAAGTGTCAATATTTTGTGTGGCCACCATTATTTTCCAGCACTGCCTTAACCCTCTTGACATGGAGTTCACGAGAGCTTCACGGGTTGCCACTGGAGCCCTCTTCCACTCCTCCATGACGACATCACAGAGCTGGTGGATGTTAGAGACCTTGCGCTCCTTCATCTTTGGTTTGAGGATGCCCCACAGATGCTCAATAGGGTTTAGCTTTGGAGACATGCTTGGCCAGTCAGCTTCTTTAGCAAGGCAGTGGTCGTCTTGGAGGTGTGTTTGGCGTCATTATCATGTTGGAATAATGCCCAGCAGCACAGTCTCTGAAGGGAGGGGGATCATGCTCTGCTCCCAGAGCCGGCCCTACCATGGGTCCCACTGGGTCCATTGGACCCAGGCAGCACTTTGAGAGGGGCAGCAAATTGATGCCCAAAGTTTTTTTTCTCCAGCAGATTTCTGTGTCATCAGTTTGAGGCGCATTACGGGCGGCATTTCCCCATCTCATACTGCCGCCCATAGTGCAAACTGATGAGTATGAGGCAGAGGATGTGCTCAATGATGTCAGACATTCAGACAAACTAAATACTGGGGTTTGTGGTTTGGAATGGAATGGAATATAATGGAATGTCATATAATTGGGCATGTAGACAAGGTGCTGACTTCCTGATAAATTAAATTTTAATTATCATCATATAAAATAAGATTGTGTAGGCCTTTTGGTGGGCGTGATATTTTTTTTGGGGGGGCCAGCATTTAATTTTTGGACCCAGGCAGCACGATGTATTGGGCGGGCCCTGTCTGCTCCAGTATGCCACATTACATGTGGACATTCATGGTTCCCTCAATGAACTGTAGCTCCCCAGGCTGGCAGCATTAATGCAGCCCCAGTCCAAGACACTCCCACCACCGTGCTTGACTGTAGGCAAGACTCCTCACCTGGTTTCCGCCACACACGCTTGACACCATCTGAATAAAATAAGTTTATCTTGGTCTCATCAGACCACAGGACATGGTTCTATTAGTCCATTTCCTTAGTCTGCTTTTCTTCAGCAAACTGTTTGCGGGCTTTCTTGTGCATCATCTTTAGGAGAGGCTTCCTTCTGGGACGACAGCCATGCAGACCAATTTTATGCAGTGTGCGGCGTATGGTCTGAGCACTGACAGGCTGACCCCCCACCCCTTCAACCCTTGCAGCAATGCTGGCAGCACTCATACGTCTATTTTCCAAAGACAATCTATGGATATAACGCTGAGCATGTGCACTCAAGTTCTTTGGTCCACCATGGCGAGGCTTGTTCTGAGTGGAACCTGTCCTGTTAAGTCGCTGTATGGTCTATGGTCAGTTTCAGGGTCTTGACAATCATCTTATAGCCTAGGCCATCTTTATGTAGAGCAACAATTATTTTTTTCAGATCCTCAGAGAGTTCTTTGCCATGAGGTGCCATATTGAACTTCCAGTGACCAGTATGAGAGAGTGAGAGTGATAAGACCAAATTTCACATGACACCGGGGAGGGAAAATGGCTAATTGGGCTCAATTTTTGACATTTTTACTTAGGGGTGTACTCACTTTTGTTGCCAGCAGTTTAGACATAAATAGCTGTGTGCTGAGTTATTTTGAGGGGATGGCAAATTTGCACTGTTAGTCCCGGGTCACACTTGTGCGATGCGGGAAGGCTGCCAATTCGCAGCCTGTTCCCGCATCGCAAACGCACCCCTGGCAGTTCACACTGCCACATGCGATACGCAGGGGGTGTCAATGAAATGTTAACGACACCCCCAGTTTGATCGCATATCGCAGTGCGATCTGACAGTTCGCACAGGATCGGATCGCACAAGTGTGAACCACTATGCGATCCGATCCTGATGCGGCTGGAAAAAAGGGTCATGTGCGTGTTTGGTGCAAATACAGTGCGAATTCAGCCATACAAATTGTATGGCTGAATTCGCATCCGCACTTCCGATCGCATGTAATGAAGGAGAAGTGCGCTCCGAATTACATGCGATTGGCGCACTCGCAAAAGTGTGAACCGGTGTAACGTTAAAAAACCATACCCCGTGAAGAAACCATACCCTCGTCACTTCCGGTCTGAAACAGCTGAGCAGCGCAGTAGTGCGCATGCTCAGAGCCCCGGATACGTGATTGAAGAAGAGAGAATTTGAGAAGTGCGCATGCTCGGTGGGCATGAAATTATCACGGCACTGTCTCTAATATAATACTTGCGGCGGGTACATTAAAACACTTCGGGTGCAACATAAATCATGTCCTCTCCTATCGCTGTAACTTCCCTCATCTCCGGTAATAAATATAAAAGCGGCGGCGGGTGTATAAGATGTACATGTGACGGCGATCGCGGCTCCGTGATCCGCTTTTATATTTATTACCGGAGATGAGGGATGTTACAGCGATAGGAGAGGACATGATTTATGTTGCACCCGAAGTGTTTTAATGTACCCGCCGCAAGTTTAACTACCGTGAAAAATCCATACCCTCCGTAGCGGAACCGGAAGTGACGAGGGTATGGTTTTCTCACGGGTATGGTTTTTTCACGGAACACCGGCCCTTATACAAGCTGTACACTCGCTACTTTACATTGTAAACAAGTGTCATTTCTTGACAAATGTGAGGGGTGTACTCACTTTTGTGAGATACTGTATGAGCTGTGACCAGTCTCTTACTAGCAACAAGGGTGACGGGTGCAGGACCCAGAACATACTGTAGGTAGTAGCTTAAATGCAGTATTGCGATATGCAGTGCTGTTCATTGCACTGTAAACAAAAAAAAAAATCAGACACGCTGAATTTATCGGCAGTGCACCATAATTCAGTCTATGTGCCCTTGTATAGAGACCTGCATATCAACGCATCTCAGCAAACATAATGTGAATGGGCCCGTACAACATCTGCCTCCTTCTTCCCATAAGACCCAATCATACCTGAGCATTCCAGGAACACACGGAGAAACATGCAAAACATTGTGTTTGTGTGCGGCGCCATTAATTGTTCGGCCCCATTGTGGTTTATACACAGTGATAGCGCAGAAAGTTTTTTCACGTTTATTTGTTGTTTGTGGTTGCACGAAAAACACAGCAAAAAATGCATGTTGCCGTGACACGCTGGTGTGAGGTGTGAGCCCTTACTGCTCATAGGTGTGCGCAGCCTATGGCATTAGGGTGTGCACCCCAAAGCTCAAATACATATGTGTATATGTATATACTGACAGTGTCCGTAGGCAGAGATTGGTGACTGTAGTTTTTTTATTAATTTTTTTAAATTATTTTTTAGTTTTATTTATTTTTATTTACAATATTTTTAGGGTCTAAACAGGGGGAATCTGCGCCCCATAGAATGATTAGGGTGTGCCCAGGCACACCTGGCACACCCTGTGCGCACACCTATGTTACTGCTTTGTGTATTAAAAATAATAATATTTATTGTCATACGACTTTTACCATTCCAGAATTACAAAGACCCCAATGGTGAAAGGGCTCCTCGCCTGTCATACTGTGTGAAGCAGATATAGGGATGGGATGGATGGCTAGGAGTTGATGGAGTGTAACAGCAGACTATGAAGCCTCCTGCTGATTGATGATATACATACAGATGTACACCGGCGGGGGGGAGGGGTCACTGGTAATCGGGATATGAATACATTAATACCACCACCTATAGTGCACAGCATGCTCGCAGTGTTGTCAGTGAAGCCCAGAATACACGTCACAGCTCCGGAAGTTTTGCTTCTCGGTATCACAAAACGAACATTCATCTGTCTATTCCTAGAGCCGCCCCCTCCCCCCATAGACTCTCCGCATACCTTCCTCCGTGCTGGCAGCACCGATCACCGGAACAGCGGCGGCTGACAGCACCATGGCAACCCCGGCAAACATAGCCGCCCATAGCTCCGCCCACACAGCACAGAGAACGCCCAACTCTGCCTCATCTAGAATCTATTCTAGAAGATCCAGATCTCTCTGTCCCCCATCATCAATCTTCTATCTCTGGGTACAGATCTGTACAAATAAATGTTGTATCTCAATGCAAGAAGTTGTTTATATTGCACAGTTCCACCATCCTGTAGATTAGTGTATTCTTACCTTTTAAAGGCAAATGCCATCCTATGCTAAAGAACAACTCATGCACTTATACTGATTAATGAAGAAAAAAGTGCAATATATATATATATATATATATATATATATATATATATATATATATATATATATAATCTCTCTCTCTCTCTCTCTCTATATATATATATATATATATATATATATATATATATATATATAGTTACATAGTTAGTGAGTTTGAAAAAAGACATCAGTCCATCCAGTTCAACCTATGATGTGTGTGTGTTTGCTTTTAACTGTACATTGTATACCCCTGTATGTTGTGGTCTCTAAGGTGCCCATCTAATAGTTTTTTGAAACTATCGATGCTCCCTGCTGATACCACTGCTTGTGGAAGAGAATTCCACTTCCTTATCACTCTTACAGTGAAGAACCCCTTACGCACTTTAAGGTTAAACCGCCTTTCCTCTAGTTTTAGTGAGTGGCCACGTGTCTTATTGTATTCCCTTTCTCTGAATAGTTTGTTCCTTATGCTAGGGTCGCCAGTACAGTATTTGTACATTGATATCATATCCCCCCTCAATCGTCTCTTCTCCAGAGAGAATAAGTTCAGTGCTTGTAGTCTTTCCTCATAGCTGATGTCCTCCATTCCCCTAATTATTTTTGTTGCCCTTCTCTGGACTTTCTCCAGTTCCAGCACATCCTTCCTGAGGACCGGTGCCCAGAACTGGACAGCATACTCCAGATGTGGCCGGACCAGAGTCTTGTAGAGCGGGAGAATAATCTCTTTATTTCTGGAGTGAATCCCCTTTTTTATACATCACAGTATTCTGTTGGCTTTGCTTGCAGCGGCTTGGCATTGCATGCCACTGCCAAGCCTGTTGTCTACCAGTACCCCCAAGTCCTTTCCATCCTAGACTCACCCAGAGGTTCCCCCCCTAGTGAGTAGCTTGCTTTTTGGTTTCTGGCCCCTAAGTGCATTACTTTACATTTTTCAACATTAAACCTCATCTGCCATGTAGTTGCCTCTATATATATATATATATATATATATTTTTTTTTTTTTTTGCATTGGAGCCTGCAAAGCAGGTCCAACCGGGATCAATGGATGTGGGGGGGGGGGTGCAATGTTCAGGCTACTGCAGACTATCCCTCAGTCACAGGTTTATTCTGAAGTACAGACCTTCAAGCTGTTCTTTGGTCCTATAATAAAAATTAATAAAAAAATAGCAGCGACAGATAATGTAAGTGATGTAAAAAGGACACTTAGCCTGCAGTCACGCCAGGTACGATTTAAAGTAGTGCAATTTAACCACTTGCCGACCAGCAGCTGTAGTTTTACTGGCGAAAAGACGTACCTGTACGTCGCTTCGTGTAACAGATAGTGGGGGCACACACGTGCCAATTGGCCAGAGGGGGAGCCAGTCAGCAGGTCTGGCCACCCACAATCGCTCCCCATGCAGACAGAACGGCGGTCTGCCAATGTAAACAAGGCAGACCGCTGTTCTGTCAGAGATGAACACAGGGATCCTGTGTTCCTCCTATTTAGGAACACAGGTCTCTGTGTTCATCCAGAGAGTCAATCCCCCACACAGTTAACACCCCCTAGGGACACACTTAACTCTTTGATTGTGGTGTTAACCTTCCTTGCCAGTGTCAGTAACATATACAGTAACAGTGTATATTTTTTTTAGCACTGTCAGTGTCAGTAAGGTGTCTAATCTATCCGCGCAATGTCGCAGTCCCGCTTTAAATCGTTGATAACCGCCATTACTGGTAAAAAAATAAATAAATAAATAAAAATGACATAAATCGATCCCCTTATTTGTAGAGGTGATATACAATTATTGGGATTTTTTTAACCAAAAATATGTGGTAGAATACATATTGGCCTGAAATAATGAAAACATTTTTATTTATTTTTTTTTTATTGGGAATTTTTTATAGCAGAAAGTAAAAATATTGTTTTTTTCTTTTCAGAATTGCCACCCTTTTTTGTTCATAGCGCAAAAAAATAAAAACTGCAGAGGTGATCAAATACGACCAAAAGAAAGCTCTATTTGTGGCCAATTGCACACTTACAAAACTCTCCTCTTGGATGTGAGCATGTAATGATGCCATTCTGGAATTCAAAAGTCACAGAAAAATATAAGTAAATTTAAAACATATATAGATCTTAAAAAATGTATGAGAAAATGGATATTAAAAAACATTTTGCGGAAAAAGATACATTAACAATAAGGAAGAAACAGAATATGTACACAGTAGTCTTAGAAACCAATCAACATTTAACCCTAAAACTAATAATAGTCATTGTTTAGAGGTTTTCAAAATGATGATGGAAAAAGAAATAGAAGCCATAGCTGTAAAACCAATAAAATTGGATGGAAACATTAAGGAAAGGATAAGAACAACTGGAAAAAAAAGAAAAACATAACTATCAGGATTGTAATCCTCAACAAAGAGGACTACATAAAGAAACTTAATCGACTAGTTTCAGACACAGATACATATGAAAAATTAAAAGGAAACCCCACCAATAAACTGAAAGCCAAATTAACGAAATGAGTGAAAAAGCATAAAAAGAAGGAATAATAAATACAAAAGAGGTGTGCTATTTGATACAATTCCTATAAAATATCAGGTCCCCAAAATACATAAAAATGAAAAGAACCCCCACGGGAGACCTATTATTTGTGGAATCAATTCCATATTTTCAAGGATATGGGAGTTATTGGACCATTTTCTACAGCCGATAGGACAAAGCTATCATCATACATCAAAGACAATGGAGATCTTATTAATAAAATAAATATTCCAAAAGTGAAAATTGCATACTTGCACTGATGTTAACTCACTATATACTAATATAGACCAACAGGATGCACTTCAGGGTAAGGAATGAGCTGGAATGGAAATAGATTATAGAATGGAAATTTTCTTTTGGCATGACAAACATTTTTTTGCCCAGAAAAGGGGTGTGGCAATGGGAGCAAAATATGCCCCAACGGTAGCTAAAAGAAAATGGAAAAAGCAGACCAGAATTAAAAGCATATTACAGTTATAAGGATTATATCTTTCTAATTTGGGAAGGTTTAGGAAAACAATTTAAGGACATTTTTGTAGGAATTAAATCAAAATAAATATAACATATCTTTTACTGCTATGATAAAGATAACGTACAATACCTAGATTTGGAAATATTCCATTGGGAGGAAAAACTGGGTACTAAAAACCCATTTTAAAAAAACTGACCGAAATGGGTACATTCCTGTAGGAAGTGGCCACCACCCTAGGTGGTTGGAAGTAGGCATCAAACAATTATCGGCAAAGCCAATATATCGGGAGCCGATATGCACTTTCCCCGATATATCGGAATCGGCCCCTGAAGTTAACGATATTGCCGATATTTCAGGAAAGTGCTTTTACCGGAGTGATGCCTGCAGCTAGAGGCATCACCCCAGTACCGGCATCCATAGCCGACGGTCGGCTGTCTTGTAATGACAACTGATACGGCTGTCATTACAAGGAGCGGGAGGGGACGCCTACCCCCCTCCCGTCGCCTTCCATGGCTCGCCCGAGTCTTCCGCCCCCCCTCTCAGCCGCATTCGGGCTCTGATCGGGTCTCCATGTAAAAACCCGGAAGTGATGTCATGACATCACTTCCGGGTACTCCGTGCCAAATTCTAAAAAAATTACAGCATTCAAAACAGCCAAACCTGGCGTTTTGAATGTTTTTAAGTGCAGAGGAGGGATTTAGGGTTTTTTAGACCCCCAGATCCCTCCACAAGAGTACCTGTCAAAAAAGAAAAAAAAAATGTAATATATGAAAATATCGGCCAATATCGGCCTATACCAATATGCAATGACCAAAATATTGGTATCAGCACTAAAAAAACGATATCGGTCAATCACTAGATGGAAGCCATACCTAAACGCCAGCTAATCAGAATAAATAGAAATTGTGCAAGACAAAGTGATTTTGAATCCCAAGCAGATACGATTATAAATTGATTCATAGAGAAAGGATACAAGGCACAGACAGAAATTGGCAAGAAATAAAGCAACAAGTACAAAACATGAACAGAGAACAATTATTACAACCCAAACAAAAATAACCAAAGGATTATACCATAGCATTTAATGCGGAATTCAATAGACAGTACAAACAGATAGAAAAAGCTTTAAAAAAAACATTGGCCAATACGATGTAGAGATCCTATACTCCAGAAAATCCTCCCTAAATGCCCCAAATTCATATATAAAAGACCATCAATATTAAAGAATAGACAGGTCAAAAGTATCTCGGACCCAACACGCAAAACCGTTACATTTTTAGGTCAGACTGTTTTTTAAAAATGCGGAAGATGCATGGAATGTAGGACATGCAAAAATACCAACAGAAAAATCACACAGTTTAAATCTAATAAGACGGGAGAGACATTTGAGATTAAAAAATGCATCACTTGCTGTACCACGCACATCACCTATCTATTACAATGTAAGTGCGGGTTACAGTACGTGGATAGAACTACCCGAGAATTGAGAGTCAGTTTATTTAACACAAACAATATTAAAAAAGGTTTTAAATATCATAGCGTATCAGAACATTTTAGGAAACATCACAATAAAGATCCAAAAGACCTGAAAATGTGTGCAATAGATAGAATTGATGATCATTGGCGGAGGGTTCATAAAAAACAGGCCATTTCACAAAATGAAACATTTTGGAACCACAGGCTGAATAATATGACGCCTGTAGGTTTAAACGTTGAAATACAGTTGAAAGAAAAAGTATGTGAACCCTTTGGAATGATATGGATTTCTGCACAAATTGGTCATAAATGTGATCTGATCATCATCTAAGTCACAACAATAGACAATCATAGTCTGCTTAAACTAATAACACACAAAGAATGAAATGTTGCCATGTTTTTATTGAACACACCATGTAAACATTCACAGTGCAGGTGGAAAAAGTATTTGAACCCTTGGATTTAATAACTGGTTGAACCTCCTTTGGCAGCAATAACTTCAACCAAACGTTTCCTGTAGTTTCAGATCAGAAGTGCACAACGGTCAGGATTTCTTGACCATTCCTCTTTACAGAACTGTTTCAGTTCAGCAATATTCTTGGGATGTCTGGTGTGAATCGCTTTCTTGAGGTCATGCCACAGCATCTCAATCGGGTTGAGGTCAGGACTCTGACTGGGCCACTTCAAGAAGGCGTATTTTTCTTCTGTTTAAGCCATTCTGTTGTTGATTTACCTCTATGCTTTGGGTCATTGTCCTGTTGCAACACCCATCTTCTGTTGAGCTTCAGCTGGTAGACAGATGGCCTTAAGTTCTCCTGCAAAATGTCTTGATAAACTTGGGAATTCATTTTTCCTTCGATTATAGCAATCCGTCCAGGCCCTGACGCAGCAAAGCAGCCCCAAATTATGATGCCCCAACCACCATACTTCACAGTTGGGATGAGGGTTTGATGTTGGTGTGCTTTCGCCACACATAGTGTTGTGTGTTTCTTCCAAACAACTCAACTTTGGTTTTATCTGTCCACAGAATATTTTGCCAGTACTGCTGTGGAACATCCAGGTGCTCTTGTGCAAACTGTAAACGTGCAGCAATGTTTTGTTTGGACAGCAGTGGCTTCCTCTGTGGTATCCTCCCATGAAATCCATTCTTGTTTAGTATTTTACGTTTTATAGATTCGCTAACAGGGATGTTAGCATTTGCCAGTGACTTTTGTAAGTCTTTAGCTGACACTCTAGGATTCTTCTTCACCTCATTGAGCAGTCTGCGCTGTGCTCTTGCAGTCATCTTTACAGGACGGCCACTCCTAGGGAGAGTAGCAGCAGTGCTGAACTTTCTCTATGTATAGACAATTTGTCTTACCATGGACTGATGAACAGCAAGGCTTTTGGAGATACTTTTATAACCCTTTCCAGCTTTATGCAAGTCAACAATTCTTAATTGTAGGTTTTCTGAGAGCTCTTTTGTGCGAGGCATCATTCAGATCAGGCAATGCTTCTTGTGAAAAGCAAACCCAGAACTGGTGTGTTTCTTTATAGGGCAGAACAGCTGTAACCAACACCTCCAATCTCATCTTATTGATTGGACTCCAGTTGGCTGACATCTCACTCCAATAAGCTCTTGGAGATGTCATTAGTCTAGGGGTTCACATACTTTTTCCACCTGCACTGTGAATGTTTACATTGTTGGTTATTTGCGCACATTTATTATGTTAACCGCTTGCCGACTGCTCACAGTATATTTACTGCGGCAGTCGCCCCCTCACAGGCAGAGTGACGTAGGTCTACGTCGCTCGCCTGTGAGGCTCTGGGGAGCGAGCGCGCGCCCGCGGAGGCGCGCTCCCGCTCCCGCGCGGTCACGGACCCCCCCGCGCGTGTGACCAGCGGACCCGATGTCCGCCGGTCACTCGGCGATCGGCGGGGGAGAAGGAGAATGTCAGGCAGCTTGTGTAAACAAGCCACCTGTCATTCTCCTCGCTGTAAAAACACTGATCACTCGGATCTAGTATGTAGATCCGTTGATCAGTGTCCTTACAGCTAGAGCCACAGCCAATCACAGTAAGAATCACGCCCCTAGGGACACACACAGCCCCTCCCTCCCAAATAAAGTTAACCCCTTCACTACCAGTGTATTTTTACAGTAACAGTGCATATATAAATCACTGATTACTGTAGAAATGTCACTGGTAACCCCAAAAGTGTCAAAAATGTCAGTCAAGGGTCCGATCTGTCCGCCCCAATGTTGCAGTACCGCAAAAAAAATCGCAGATCTCCGCCATTACACGTTAAAAAAAAAACACCAAAAATGACAGAAATCTTTCCCTTTGTTAGTAAACGCGATAACTTTTGCGCAAACCAATCAAAATACGCTTTTTGCGATTTTTTTTACCAAACATAGGTAGCATAAAACAAATTGGCCGAAAATTTTAAAAAATTTTGATTTTTACATTTTTTTTTTGGGGAATTTCATATAAAAAAATGTGAAAAATATTGTTATTTTTGCAAAATGTACGCTCTTTTTTTGTTTATAGCGCAAAAAGTAAAAATCGCACAGGTGATCAAATACCACCAAAAGAAAGCTCTGTTTGTGGGAAAAAAAGGACGCCAAATTTGTTTAGATACAGCGTCGCACGACCGCGCAATTGTCTGTTAAAGTCACGCAGTGCCGAATCGCAAAATACCCCCGGTCGTTTAGCAGGAAAATCCTCCGGGGCTTAAGTGGTTAATTATGACTCTTATCATGTGAATGTGGAGATATGTGATGCCGCTCTGAAACAGTTTACATACAAAGTGGGAAAAAGATAGAAAGGTAGAGTAATAGAAATAACTAACAGTGACACAAAAGAAAATCTATACAATGTAGTCACGCAGTATGGGGAGGAAGTGACTGCAGATGGAAGGGAAATAATCGAGCAAACAGAAAGGATTAAGTATGGGTGTAATAGGTAAAAGAGGAAGTAGTGATGAGTGTAGTAAGAGGCGCTAACCATATAAATATAGAACCAGACACCAGAATCCCCCAGCTTCCGAGGACGCTTCCTGGGTGGAGCAAAATGCATTAAGCAGGTGGATACTGGTTATGTCACGTCTGCTCTTTGGAACGCAAACCACGACTTTTGAATTCCAGAACGGCATCATTACATGCTCACGTGCAAGAGGAGAGTTTTGTGAGTGCGAAATTGGCTTTTATATGTTTTTTTAACAATAAAAACGAAATTACACTATGAATTTCTCCTGATTCTATCTCCCTACACTCATATGAGGTTCTTTGACCTACCTGCAGGAGTCACAAAAGAAAGAAAAAAAACATTTTTTTGTCACTGAGGGATTATTTTTGAAACACAGGCGTTTAACCCATCACTAGTCAGTGAGTAAGGGCACATAAGGAGGGGAGCACAATGGCTAGTTGGAACGTACTGGCACTGGAAGGCCCCTTTCACACATACGGTCCGTTCAGTTCATCAGTTCAGTCACGTCAAAATGTATCAGTTTTCCGTCCGTTTTTCATCCATTTTTCATCCGTTTTTCATCAGTTGTCATCCGTTTTTCGTCAGTTGTTATCCATTTTTCATCCGTTTTTCGTCAGTTGTTATCTGTTTTTCGTCAGTTGTTATCCGTTTTTCATCCGTTTTTCGTCAGTTGTTATCCATTTTTCATCCGTTTTTCATCAGTTGTTATCCGTTTTTCATCCGTTTTTCCTCAGTTGTAAGGCCCCTTTCACACAGGCGGACCGTTCAGATCCGCCTGTCCGTTTTTTTGGCGGATCTGAACGGTCCCCCCATGCATTCCTATGGGGCATCGGATGTCTGCGGAGACATGTCCGCTGACATCCGACCCGATCCGATCCGTCAAATCTGGACGGATGGAAACCCTATTTTCCATCCGTCCAGCGGATCGGATCGGATGGGATCGGGTGAGAACGGACTGACGGTCCGTTGACATCCGATTTCCCCCATAGAGATGCATGGGGAACTGTCAGCTGTGTCTCCGCACACAGCGCGGAGACACAGCTGTCCTCCTGCTGCTCAGCAGGGGATCGGCGGCTCGATCCCCCGCTGAAAAAAACGGACTCCGTCCAACGGACGGAGTGTGTGAAAGGAGCCTTATCTGTTTTTCATCCGTTGTCATCCGTTTTTCATCCGTTGTCATCCATTTTCATCCCTTTTTTCATCCGTTGTCATCCGTTTTTCGTCCGATCCGTTTTTTTGACGGATGAAAAATAGGGCATTCATCCGTTCAAAAAAACGGACATTGACGGAAGTGGATGAAAACGGATGTTAACTGACGATCATCCGTTGTCATCCGTTTTTACATAGAGATACATTGATGTCCGTTTTTCATCTGTCAACGGATGGATGAAAAACGGACAAACGGACAGCATGTGTGAAAGGGGCCTTAGTCTTCTATGAGCTATCTATTACGGGCAGCTGAAAAATGGTGCCATTCAAGGAAGGGGTAAGATAATGATTCTTAAAAAAAGGAGACAAATAAAATAAACCCTTTTAGAAAGTTTGCAACTATTTTGTGTATAAAAAAAATAACTCCACACTTAGACCCCATTCACACTAGCGCGACTTGTCAGACGACTTGGTCGCCTGACAAGTCGCGGTGGGTCGCTCGCCATTGATTAGCACAGGACCCGTTCTAATAGGAGCAATACAAGTCGCTCCGACTTAGAAAAAGGGTCCTGTACTACTTTGGGGCGACCTGGAGTCGCGGTGAACGCTGTGCACCGCGACTTTACAGGTCGCCCCATCAAGTTGTGTCGCCCCTGTCTGAACGGGGTCTTATGCAATATTTATTGATGTAAATTGAACATTCATTTAAGAATATAAAATGTACTAAACCAGCAACTGGAGCAGACCTTATGCCATTTTCAAATTAGTGACCCTGCTGAGGCTTCTAGGAACTTATTGAGCAGAGAGCAGCGACAAAATGATCTCCCACCTATGTCTGTAAAGGTTCTCATGTATCCTGGCCATGGTATATCCAATAGCAGTTAGTCACATTCAGTTGTAGTTATGAAGATGTTTTGTATGTTATCCACACCACTTCTGCAGCTCTAAAGAGTGTCAGGCAAATACTGCAGCATTTATATCCACACAAGTAGCATTGGCACCTCAATCCAACCATCAGAGAAAGGCAAATGTCTAAAATCGGGATGGGAGTGTAAAAATTGTGGAACTACCCAGTTCTAGTTACATAATCCCATCCTTGCTGTCAGGAAGGCTTCATTGCTAATAATCCCACGCTCTACATGGCTGAAGGTCCAAATTATTGTCAAAACACCTGGGTAGAGATGTTGAAACTGCAATATGTGTAGAAGACAGGGTCTGGATTTACTAAAACTGGAGTGTGCAAAATCTGGTACAGCTATGCATGGTAGCCAATAAGCTTCTAACTTCAGCTATATCAATTAACCACTTTACGTCTAGCCACGTAGACCTACGTCGGCTGACTTTACGTGGTTGTACTGGGGTGATGCCTCTAGCTAGACTCTAGAGGCATCATCCTGGTACTGTTTTTTAGAGCCGGCAGTCGGCTTTCCGGCGGTAACGACCGATGCGGCTTGGGAGCCACTCGACCATTACCCCGGCGAGCAGGAAGGGACGCCCACCCCTCCCGCCGCCTTTCCGCAGCTTTGCCCGGGTCTCCCGCCACACCGGGAGACCCGAGCACCCAGGCGGCACGTCCGCCGGCTGGATGGAGTCCCGATCAAAGCCGGAAGCGGCTTCGATCAGGTCTCCGATGACGTAACCCGGAGGTGGCGTCCATGACCATGAGTTTTCAGCATTTTGAATACATGGAAGTGTAGTGGAGGGGTTTTTGGTCTTTTAGACCCTCGATCCCTCCATAAAGAGTACCTGTCACTGTATATTGCTGTCACAAAGGATGTTTACATTGCTTGTGACAGCAATAAAAGTGATCAGATTTTTTTTTTTTTTTAAAAACCTGTGTTAAACATAAAAAAAAAATAAAATAAATAGGAAAAAAAAAAATGTAGCCGCCCCCGTCGCCGTTAGCTCGCGCACGAAAGAAGACGTATATGGAAGTCGCACCGCAAATGAAATCGCTATTCAAACCACAGGTGAGGTATCGCCGCGATTGCCAGAGCGTGAGCAATAATTTAAGAAAAAGAGCTACACTCTAACTCTAAACTGGTAACCGTTAAAAAATTTTAAAGCGTTGCCTATGGAGATTTTTATTGACCGTAGTTTGTCGCCATTCCGTGGGTGTGCGCAATTTTAAACCGTAACATGCTGGGTATCTATTTACTCGGCGTGACATCATCTTTCACAATATACAAAAAAAATAGGCTAACTTTACTGTTTAGTTTTTTTTAAATGCAGTGAAATGTGATGTTTCGTAATTTTTCCAAAAAAATGGCGTTTTAAAGACCGCTGCGCGAATACCGCGTGACAAAAAATATTGCAATGACCGCCATTTTATTCTCCAGAGTCTTTGCTAAAAAAATATATATAATGTTTGGGAGTTTTAAGTAGTTTTCTAGCAAAAAATTCTGATTTAAACTTGTAAACAAAAAGAGTAAAAAATAGACTTGGTGGTAAAGTGGTTAAGCTTTGACAAAAACAAAAAAAAAATGGAAGTTGCAGTGTCTGAGTTTCTTTGCAGACCTGAACCAGATTTTGCACTCTCCAGTTTCAGCAATTCCCCCCCCCCCCCCCCATAGTGTTGAAAGCCCCTACACCTGTTCAGTGATAATTGTTGTTCCAGTTTGA
Organism: Pelophylax lessonae; assembly: GCF_965119305.1. Classification (NCBI taxonomy): domain Eukaryota; kingdom Metazoa; phylum Chordata; class Amphibia; order Anura; family Ranidae; genus Pelophylax; species Pelophylax lessonae. Next base: position 413,428,538 of record NC_138772.1, read on the forward strand.
AGCAGATGGCCTCTTTCAAGCTTCTTGTGGACCAGTTGTCTTCTCTGTCCAAAATATGAAACTTATTGTCATCGAAAGAATTTCCCTTAAGGTGTAGGGAAACTGTACTATAGAATTTGACCTCCTATGTTGGTCCATTCATTTGTTAAGAGGTTGCTTCAGCTTCTCAATATACAGGTCTTTGCATATCTCAGTAACCACCTCAAAAACCACAATATATAAAGGATTTCCCCACGCAGCTACCCAACACCACCTCACTGTCTGTGAACACAGTTTACCATGCAATCCAAAAATTCAAGGTAAAGCTCTATCAAGCCATATGTGAACATTATCCAAAAACACCATCTTCTCTGGGCCAAATCTCATTTAAAATGGTCTGTTACCAACTGGAAAACTGTTCTGTGGTCCCACTAAACAAAATTTGACATTCTTTATGCAACCATGGGCGGTGCGTCCTTCAGACTAAAGAGCAAAGGAACCTTCTGGTTTATTAGCGCTTAGTTCAAAAGCCTGTATCTGTGATGGTATGGGGTGCATTACTGAGCAGAACTGTGATCAGCCAGGTAAATGTAGTTTATTGCATGTCTCTTTTGCAAAAAATAAATGCAAAAGTCTGCTCATTGTGAGGTACAGCAGAATTCGAGTCCCGTTTTAGTTACCTGGTAACTCAATTTCCAGGAATCTTTCAAGACAGTTTATGAAAGAAAGGCTCTTCCCACTGAAAACACAACATCCACATTAAATAAAAGCACATTCATCACTAGCCACCTCAGTATTAGACTAGAACCATAGTTGACTAAGAAAATCATTTTTAACCATTACGGGGGAAAAAAACTTGGGTAACACATTTAAAGACACAAATAACTCCTAACAGAGGGTGGGAATTGCCACTGACCTGGAAGATTCCTTACACTGACCTGGAAGATTCCTTACTCGGTTTTCCAAAGTCATCTTCCAGGACAGCTTATAAGAGGATATGCTAAAAAATACCTACCAGGATAAGAAGACAGCCTGTAGAACCTTTTAATCAAAGGCTTAGTCTTGGTTGGAGAGAAGGTCAATTCTATAGCGTCAAACAAAATTCTAAAAACTGGTCCAGGTAGCTGCTTTGCAGATCTGGTCTGGGGACGCGCCTGCTTTTTCTGCCCAAGATGATGGATGCCAAAGCCCTTGTCAAATGAGCTTTAACACCCCTTGAGAGTATCAGAGATTGAGCTTGGTAAACTTTAATAATGTTGCTTCAAATCCATCTTGATATTTAATAGGTTTTTGTGAGCTCAAGATATGTTAACATAGATCTCCCAGCATCTAATTTGTGGAAATTGGCCTCATTAGATGGGTTGCCGCAGGAAGATGGATTCATCTTTGTGAATCTGGATCTACCCTAAGAATAACTTTGATGTACGTTTATAAAACTGAGAAATTTTCTCTCGGTTCACTTCTCGGCAGTTCTCAGGGGAAAATTATTTCCTCTGGCACCTGGTTTATGAAGTGGAGAACTTCAGTTCTTACAGGGAGAACACAGCCAAGATCCATGTAAAAGTGAGTGGGCTGCCTGTAATCTCGTGAGACAAAGCAAGATTACAGTACGAGAAAATAATTACCACTACTGAATACATGGGCATTCTCAGAGGAGACCCCCCCCCCCACCACCACGTTAATAAAATTATTATTAATATATATATATATATATATATATATATATATATATACAGTGGGTACGGAAAGTATTCAGACCCCCTTAAATTTTTCACTCTTTGTTATATTGCAGCCATTTGCTAAAATCATTTAAGTTCATTCTTCTTCCTCATGAATGTACACATAGCACCCCATACTGACAGAAAAACACAGAATTGTTGACATTGTTGCAGATTTATTAAAAAAGAAAAACTGAAATATCACATGGTCCTAAGTATTCAGACCCTTTGCTCAGTATTTAGTAGAAGCCCCCTTTTGATCTAATACAGCCAGGAGTCTTTTTGGGAAAGATGCAACAAGTCTTTCACACCTGGATTTGGGGATCCTCTGCCATTCCTCCTTGCAGATCCTCTCCAGTTCTGTCAGGTTGGATGGTAAACGTTGGTGGACAGCCATTTTTAGGTCTCTCCAGAGATGCTCAATTGGGTTTAAGTCAGGGCTCTGGCTGGACCATTCAAGAACAGTCACGGAGTTGTTGTGAAGCCACTCCTTCGTTATTTTAGCTGTGTGCTTAGGGTTATTGTCTTGTTGGAAGGTAAACCTTCGGCCCAGTCTGAGGTCCAGAGCACTCTGGAGAAGGTTTTTGTCCAGGATATCCCTGTACTTGGCCGCATTCATCTTTCCCTCGATGGCAACCAGTCGTCCTGTCCCTGCAGCTGAAAAACACCCCCACAGCATGATGCTTCCACCACCATGCTTCACTGTTGGGACTGTATTGGACAGGTGATGAGCAGTGCCTGGTTTTCTCCACACATACCGCTTAGAATTAAGGCCAAAAAGTTCTATTTTGGTCTCATCAGACCAGAGAATCTTATTTCTCACCATCTTGGAGTCCTTCAGGTGTTTTTTAGCAAACTCCATGTGGGCTTTCATGTGTCTTACACTGAGGAGAGGCTTCCGTCGGGCCACTCTGCCATAAAGCCCCGACTGGTGGAGGGCTGCAGTGATGGTTGACTTTCTACAACTTTCTCCCATCTCCTGACTGCATCTCTGGAGCTCAGCCACAGTGATCTTTGGGTTCTTCTTTACCTCTCTCACCAAGGCTCTTCTCCCCCGATAGCTCAGTTTGGCCGGACGGCCAGCTCTAGGAAGGGTTCTGGTTGTCCCAAACATCTTCCATTTGAGGATTATGGAGGCCACTGTGCTCTTAGGAACCTTAAGTGCAGCAGAAATCTTTTTGTAACCTTGGCCAGATCTGTGCCTTGCCACAATTCTGTCTCTGAGCTCTTCAGGCAGTTCCTTTGACCTCATGATTCTCATTTGCTCTGACATGCATTGTGATCTGGAAGGTCTTATATAGACAGGTGTGTGGCTTTCCTAATCAAGTCTAATCAGTATAATCAAACACAGCTGGACTCAAATGAAGGTGTAGAACAATCTCAAGGATGATCAGAAGAAATGGAAAGCACCTGAGTTAAATATATGAGTGTCACAGCAAAGGGTCTGAATACTTAGGACCATGTGATATTTCAGTTTTTCTTTTTTAATAAATCTGCAACAATGTCAACAATTCTGTGTTTTTCCGTCAATATGGGGTGCTATGTGTACATTCATGAGGAAGAAGAATGAACTTAAATGATTTTAGCAAATTGCTGCAATATAACAAAGAGTGAAAAATTTAAGGGGGTCTGAATACTTTCCGTACCCACTGTATATACATACATACAGTATATTATATATATATATATATATATATATATATATATATATATATATATATATATATATATATATATATATATACACACACACAGTGGGGATCGAAAGTTTGGGCACCCTAGATAAAAATTTGTATTAATGTGCATAAAGATGGAAAAATCTCCAAAAGGAATCAAATTACAGATTAGACATTATTATAATATGTCAACAAAAGTTAGATTTTATTTCCATCATTTACACTTTCAAAATAACAGAAAACAAACAAATGGCATCTGCAAAAGTTTGGGCACCTTGCAGAGTTAATATCTTGTACTGCGCCCCTTTGGCAAGTATCACAGCTTGTAAACGCTTTTTGTAGCCAGCCAAGAGTCTTTCAATTCTTGTTTGAGGTATCTTTGCCCATTCTTCCTTACAAAAGTCTTCCAGTTCTTTGAGATTTCTGGGCTGTCTGTCACGCACTGCTCTTTTAAGGTATATCCATAGATTTTCAATTATGTTGAGGTCAGGAGATTGTGAAGGCCATGGCAAAACCTTCAGTTTACACCTCTTGATGTAATCCCCCGTGGATTTCGAGGTGTGTTTAGGATCATTTTCCATTTGTAGAAGCCATCCTCTCTTTAACTTCAGCTTTTTCACAGATGGCATCAAGTTACCATCCAAAATTTGCTGGAATGTTATTGAATCCATTTTACCTTCTACTCGTGAGATGTTCCCTGTGACACTGCGCAAAGTTCAAACGCTGATTTTTGTGGTGTGGACGTAGAAGAGGTTTTCTTCTGATGACTGTTCCATGAAGACCATATTTGTACAAGTATCTCTTTATAGTGGAATAGTGTACAACAAATCCAGTGTCTGCCAGATCTTTCTGGAGGGATTGTGCAGTCAAACGTGGGTTTTGAATTGTTTTTCTCACAATCCTGCGAGCTGTTCTGTCTGATATTTTTCTTAGTCTTCCAGATCTTGCTTTAACTTCCACTGTTCCTGATGACTGCCATTTCTTAATTACATTCCGAACAGAGGATATGGACATCTGAAAACGCTTTGCTATCTTCTTATAGCCTTCTCCAGCTTTGTGAGCTTCAACTATTTTCAGTTTTCTAGACAACTGCTTAGAAGTTCCATGGTGCTGACTGTTGGGGCAAGATCAGATGAGTCTGGGCATTTAAAACCTTTGAGATTGACATCACCTGGTCTTCCCAGACGATGATTGAGAACAATTCATGACACTGGCAGGTCTCAGCCTTGCAAAGGGGGCAGTCATGGTATAAATTCTACAGGGTGCCCAAACTTTTGCAGACGCCATTTTTTTGTTTTCTGTAATTTTGAAAGTGTCAATGATGGAAATAAAATCTAACTTTTGTTGACATATTATAAGAATATCTAATCTGTAATTTGATGCCTTTTGGAGATTTTTCCATCTTTCCTTGGCTTCTTTATGCACATTAATACAAATTTTTACCTGGGGTGCCTAAACTTTCGATCCCCACTATATATATATATATATATATATATATATATATATATACACACATACATATACATATATACACATATATACACACACATACATACATACACACACACAGTATCTCACAAATGTGAGTACACCCCTCACATTTTTGTAAATATTTTATTATATCTTTTCATGTAACAACACTGAAGAAATGACACTTTGCTACAATGTAAAGTAGTGAGTGTACAGCTTGTATAACAGTCTTGGAGGGTCTGATCGAGGAGGAAGTTAATCTTTCTTCCCCCTCAGTTTCACATTGGGAATTTCTTGACCTTGCGAGAAGAGGCTCTGCTAATCTGTTTTCTAAAAAAAATAAATAAAAAATAAAAAAATAAGGCTTAGATAAGAAATTTCTAGGTACTGTATGTTATTTTTTTTAATCTGCTCCCTCTTGCTTACAAAAATCTAGAACAGAAGGAGTGACCTCTATTTTTGTTGCCACTGGAGATAAATCAGTGAGAAAATGTTCCACGTTTCCATAAATGGTGGTAGTGGTAATTTTCCTGCCATCTATAATTATAAATTCCCCTTCGGCTGAGAGTCCCTTGTCTTTTAGATATCCCTTTTAGGAGCCATGCTAAGGGAAATCTGGTGATCTTTCAGATGTAAGTTAGCCCTTGCTGTAAAAGGTTTGCTTTGGGAGTTAGGATCCACAGTCGTTCTATGTTCAGGTTGCATAAGTGTCACGTACCTGGTCAGAGGCTGAAGTGATAAGAGGGCTTCCCCTGAATGCAAAGCACCCCTGAAAGTGGAGAGTTGCCTGAGGATCTAAGTAGATGAGGCACCAGAAGGGGACTTAACCATGCAGCAGTCTCAGTGGTGCAGATAAGTAGGTAAAGTCTTCACCATGCAGAGGTACCAGTAAGACAGGTGTAACTCTAGATGCACAAGCAAAGGTAGTGGATTCAGGAGCCAGAAACAGGATCATGCACAGGAGTCAGAGCCAGGAGAGAAGCCAAGACAGGTCCAAGGGCAAGCATGGTAAGCAATAGGGAATCAAAGAATACAGCGACACAGAAGCACAGGAAACAGTGGGGCTGACGATCATACAGCAACTTGTGGACCAGACCGCTTGTGGACCAGACTATTTTAAAATCCATGCATATCATCTACCAAAGGGTGGCCTGGGACTGGTGACGGTCTTAAATCACAAACTTAAGTGCAACTACCTTTACTGCGGAGACAGGTTTTACAGGAACCCACAGTCCTTGCAGTCTTGGCTCAGGTTAGGCCACCAGAACAATCGCTGAATAAAGTTCAGCCATCTTATGGACCCCAAAATGTCCGGCAATCTGATGGTTGTGGAAGGTTTTGAGGACCTGAAGTCTGGCTCACTGAGGTACAAAGATCTTGTCCCCATGCCACAAGAGTCCCTCCTGTTTTCTGAATGAGAAAGTCTCAGATTCAGAGCACTGTGAGGAAGTCTCAGATTCAGAGCACTGTGAAGAAGCTTGTTCAATTGAAGTCTTCAGATCCGGTTGGATCAGTAAAAAATTATGAGAAGACAGGATAGTGCTAGGAGCAGCAGCCTCAGGAGTCTCTGGAAACATGCGTGAGAGCGCATCCACCTTCTCATTCTTGGATCCCGGACGGTAAGTAATGTGAAAGTTAAATATGGAAAAAATAACTACCACCGGGCCTGCTGTGGTCTTAATCATTTGGCAGATCGGAGATATTCCAGGTCCTTGTGATCCATGAATATCTTAATGGGATGAGCTGCAAATACCTCCACTCTTCCAATGCAGCCTTTAGGGCTAACAGTTCCGGGTCACCCACATTGTAGTTCTTTTCAGACTGGCTTATTTTAAGGGAAAAGAAGGCTACTGGGTGAAGTAATGCTTTGGGGCCTTGACAATGATACAAGCCTGCCTTTGTGACAACTTCTGAAGCACTGACCTCCAAGACATAAGCATAGCTTGGTCTGGGTGTTGCAACACAGGAGCTGAAGTAAACAGGGCCTTTAGCTTGCAAAGGCCGCTTGGGCTTCCTGAGACCACTGAAACTGGGCATGTTGGCGAGTCAACTGGGTGATCAGCGCGACAATGCTAGAGAAGTCCTTAAAGTGATTGTAAAGTCTTGTTTTTTAAAAAATAAATAAATACCAAAGATGTTATACTTACTTCCACTGTGTAGTTGGTTTTGCACAGAGCAGCCCGGATCCTCCACTTCTCAGGTCCCTCGTTCCAGCTCCTGTCCCCCCCCCCTTCCTATTGAATGCCCCCACAGCAAGCAGCTTGCTATGGGGCACCCGAGCCGAGCTGCAGCTCCGTGTATCCATTCTGAAACAGAGCTGCTGTTCGGCCCTGCCCCCTCTCTCCTGATTGACAGCTGCGGAAGCCAATGACATTGCGGCTGTATCTCAACCAATCAGGAGGGAGAGTCCCAGGATGGCCGAGGGACTCGTGGGCATCGCTGGACAGAGAGGGGACACAGGTAAAAATTTGGGGGGGCTGCTATACACAGAAGGATTTTTATCTTAATGCATAGAATGCATTAAAATAAAAAACCTTCCTGACTTTACAACTCCTTTAATGAATCTCCTCTAAAAATTGGCAAACCCTACGAACATCTGGAAAGCCTTCTTATCTGTGGGGGTTGGGTCAAGGATAGTGGACACCTTTTTTGTTTTCATGGCAATTCCAGTGGATATGATCAAGCCCCAGATTTGTATCACTACTTTTTAAATTTGCACTTCTCTGCTTTTGCAAAAAGTCTACATTTCCTTAGTGTGGACAAAACCTTCTTGATGTGGATTGTGTGTAGTTATAGAGTAAAAATAATAAAATTGCTGCGCTAAAGAAAAAATGAAATAACTGTAAAAACAGCAAATATAGTTGGGTCCAGCAGCCACACTAATCCGAATTGTAGCAGATTAAAATAAAATAAAAGCAAAACTGTAGCGCTAAAAACCCTTGGTCATGACAGTCCCACTTGAAGATGTGAATAAAGCAATATGATGACAGTCCATATGAATCCAACTCCTCATTCAAAAAGTGATTTCTAGGATAGAAAACCGCCACCAGACAGCACTCCAACACCAGTAATTCTAACTTCTTACCAGAAGCTGTTGATCCCCATGACAGAGATCAAAAATTGCGCATAACCAGTGGTAGGTGAAGGCTTCTCCAGTGTGTTCCTGATATGCTCACAGTAGAATGCAATATGCAGAGAGAGAAGGAACATCTCATAGCGTAGACTGTTTAAAAATGCTTTATTCTTTTGATCTTCCTCTTTCCTTTTTTCTTGAAAGGCTCCAGTTTTATGATTTTAAAGTCCTTTCCTTTGATTAACCACTTCTGGACCGGAAGGATTTTCCCCCCTTAATAACCAGGCATTTCTTGCGATTCGGCAACAGGCACCATGCTTTAGTTTTTTGATCTCTGTCATGGGGATCAACAGCTTCTGGTAAGAAGTTAGAATTACTGGTGTTGGAGTGCTGTCTGGTGGCGGTTTTCTATCCTAGAAATCACTTTTTGAATGAGGAGTTGGATTCATATGGACTGTCATCATATTGCTTTATTCACATCTTCAAGTGGGACTGTCATGACCAAGGGTTTTTAGCGCTATGGTTTTGCTTTTGTAGTTATAGAGTGGCAGAAGAAAATGAGGATATTGTCGTTGTCCAGGAACTCTCTAAGCCCCCCTTCACATGCAGGCGATGCTACTTCGCACCGCGACCTCGGAGCGGCCGCCACGGACTTCATAACATTGAGGTCTATGGCGGTCGCCTCCTGGTCGCCCCAAAGAAGCTCCGGACCCTTTTTCTAGGTAGGAGCGACTTGTGTCGCTCCTATTAGAACGGGTCCGCAGCTTCCCTATGGGAGGCGACCTGCGGCGACCTGTGAGGCGACCAGGTCGCCTCACAGGTCGCCCTAGTGTGAACCGAGCCTAAAAATATTGTTTACAAAACGTTGGAAAGTAGCCTGGGCATTGCATAGTCCAAACAGCTTAACCAGATTTTAGTGCCGGTTCACACTATAGTGTGTGCAGCGATCACATGTAATATCGGAGCGCACTGCTCCTTCATTACATGCGATCGGATGTGCAATGCGAATTCAGCCATACACTTTGTATGGCTAAATTCGCACTGCACCCGCACAAAAGTCGCACATGACCCTTTTTTTCAGCCGCATCAGGATCCGATCGCACAGTGGTTCACACTTGTGGGATCCGATCCTGTGCGAACTGTCAGATCGCACTGCGATATGCAATCAAACTGGGGGTGTCGTTAACATTTCATTGACACCCCCCTGCGTATTGCATATGGCAGTGTGAACTGCCAGATGTGCGGGTGCGATGCGGAAACAGGCTGTGAATTTGCAGCCTTCCCGCATCGCATAAGTGTGACCCGGCACTTAAGGTGCCCGAAGTGAGTTTGGAAAGCTGTTTTCCACTCATCCCCTTCACGGATGTGAACAAGGTTGTAAGCACCCCACATACCCAGTTCAGTGAAGATTCTGGCAGTACAACATTTCTGAAAGAGCTCAGGAATAAGAGGATTTTTGATGGTGATCTTGTTGAGCTCCCTATAGTCCACAAAAGACTGTGTGTAATCCTTCTTTTCAACAAAGATTCCGGCAGCAGCTTGGGTGGATGAAGGACGAATGAGGGTTTCATCATACTATTGCCGCAATGCTTCTAGCTCAGTCTCCAAGAGCGGAAATATTCACCCAAAAGAAATTTCTGCACCAGGCAGCAATTTGAATGGGCAATCATAAGATAGAAGAGGCGGTAGTGAGTCAGCTTTCTTTTTGGCAAAAACATCCTGAAAGTCATAATAGACCAAAGGAACATGCTATCTGGTGTTGGAAACTGGTTGAGCGGTAAGGCAACTTGCAGGTTTAACAGATTCAGAAGTAAAACAGTGCTGAAGACAGTATGCCAGTGGTTCTCAACTCCAGGCCTCGGGACCCATTAACAGGCCAGGTTTGCAAAATAACTGAAATACATCACAGGTGATATATTTTGCTGCTCAGTGATTGCAGTATTCTAATCTGCATCTCCCCAAGGTGATACTTAAATCTGGTCTTTTAGTGGGTCCTGAGGACCGGAGTTGAGAACCACTGCAGTATGCTGACTTAAAGCGGTATCCCGCTTTCTGACACTTTTACCTACAGGTAAGCCTATAATAAGGCTTACCTGTAGATACAAATATCTCCTAAACCGGCATGGTTTAGGAGATATTTACAGTGCATGCAGCCCCTCGCGCAAGCGGCGCATGCGCTCTGAAGGTCCGGCGGGACCTTCAATTAATTTGCCGGGAGCTTGCCGGAAAATCACTCCCGCGCGCATGCGCGGGATTGACGTCATCGCGGCTCCGGCCAATCATCGCGCCGGACCCGTCTCTTCCGGCCAATCACTGCGCCGGAGCCACCGAACCCGGAAGAGACGGCGAGGGATCATGGCAGCGCCCGCAGCGATGTCCGGGGGTCCGTGTCGGGGCTTCGTTCTAAGGTAAGTTATACATAATGGGCTAGTATGCGATGCATACTAGCTTATTATTCCTTTTGTCTTGCAGGTTTTTTTTTTTTTTTAGGGTTTACAACCGCTTTAAAGAAGACTTCCACAGACCCAATCAATCTGTGGGTGGTGTTCTCACAGCCACAGAATTCTTACAACTAAAAACATTGGCGAGCCACGTCACAGGATCTGTAGGAGGAGTTCTGTCCTCCTCTCTGCTGCCAACTGCAAAGACAAGGTGGGAGCAGAACTGAAAAGGGTGCTATGGCTGCAGGAGAGGTGTGAGGCCCACATGAAATGACCTGGTGGGCTTGTACATGTGTGGTAGTACATCTAACACTCCCCTCCCCCCAGATTAACAATGCTGTTGTCCAAAGATATGTCTATTTCTCCTTCATCTAGAGTGGGGGCGCTCTAATATAGAGGGTGAGTTACTGGCCAGATCACCAGATGACAACAGAGCAGTGGCGGCTTGTCAATAGGGGGCGCCGCCCCCCCCCCCATCCGAACATCAGCATTTAAAAAAAAAATGTGTACCTTTAAATGTGCGTGGGGTGCCGGACACACTGCTGCCTATGGAGAGGGGTGGGGGTTTTGGCATCATGTGTTTTTTTATGTGGCTCTGATTGGCGTCCTTAAGAGTGTCCTTGGGGAGCAGAGCAATGCGCCCCGAACACTCCCACTGTACCATTGCCATTCTGTGATTGGTCCATAGGACGTCCAACGTCATAGGGTGGTGCTTGGGGTCACTCGGTAGAGCCATTCCACTCACTGTCTCTGCTGAGGACGGACCGGAGAGGACAGCACTACAACAAGAAAGCCAGCCAGGAGGACAGCTTTCCTGGGCCGGACTCAAGTTCAACACTCTGCAAATACAAAATGTGAGTGCCTCCTGGACCACATTGATGGGGGCACTGGTCACTCTGCATTCATGGGGGGCTTTGGGGGCACTGCTCACTCTGCATTCATGGGGGGCTTTGCGGGCACTGCTCACTGTACACTGGTCACTCTGCATTCATGGGGGGCTTTGCTCATTCTGCATTAATGGGGGCACACTGGTCACTCTGCATTCATGGGGGGCTTCGGGGGCACTGCTCACTCTGAATTCATGGGGGACTTTGGAAGCACTGCACACTGGTCACTCTGCATTCATAGGGGCCTTTGGGGGCACTGCTCACTCTGCATTAATGGGGACTCACTGGTCACTCTGCATTAATGGGGGCACACTGGTCACTCTGCATTAATGGGGGGCTTTGGGGGCACTGCTCACTGGTCACTCTGCATTCGTGGGGGGCTTTGGGGCACTGCTCACTGCACACTCTGCATTGATGGGGGGGCTTTGGGGGCACTGCTCACTCTGCATTGATGGGGGGCTTTGGGGGCACTGGTCCCTCTGCATTGAAGGGGGCAAACTGGTCACTCTGCATTTATGGGGGCACACTGCTCACTCTGCATTAATGGGGGCACACTGGTCACTCTGCATTAATGGGGGCACACTGGTCACTCTGCAGTGATGGGGGCTTACTGGTCACTCTGCAGTGATGGGGGCTTACTGGTCACTCTGCAGTGATGAGGGCACACTGGTCACTCTGCATTGATGGGGGCACACTGTACCTTGATTACTGAAGGCCCCTTTCACACTTGTGTGATCTCAAAGTCACACAATGTTTTACCGCGTTTTTTTGCCACGAAGCAATGCCTATTAAATTTTTCTGTTTGCGCCCCCCAAAAAATTTTTAGCACCAGCCGCCACTGCAACAGAGGGAAATAGCCTAAAAAAGAAAATGAATGCAGCCACATCATCTAATGACTGATAAGCTGCATCTATTCATGTGCTTTAGACCAGTGGTCCTCAACTCCGGTCCTCAGGGCCCACTAACAGGCCAGATTTTAAGTATTACCTTGGGGAGATGCAGACTAGAGTACTGCAATCACTGAGCAGCAAATGATATCACCTGGGATGCATTTCAGTTATCTTGCAAACCTGGCCTGTTGGTGGGCCCTGTAGACCAGGGTTGAGGACCACTGCTTTAGACCACCTCCACACAAAGCTGCAGGGAAGTCAAACTCAATTTCATCAGCAGAATAGTTGTCCTCAAAGGGCCGGAGTACGCTACGTACAGAGCGCGGGGGGTACGCTATGTACAGGGCACGGGGTTACGCTACGTACAGGGCGGGGGTACGCTACGTACAGGGTGCAAGAGTACGCTAGTAAACGGCGTGGGGGGTAAGCTACGTACACAGTGCGGGGGTACGCTATGTACACAGTGCGGGGGTATGCTACGAGTTCACTACGTACAGAGTGCAGGGGTACACCAAGTACAGAGGTACACCATGTACAGAGTGCAGGAGCACTCCATGCACAGTGTGCAGGAGCACGCCATGTACAGTGTGCAGGAGCACGCCATGTACAGAGTGCAGGAGCACGCCATGTACAGTGTGCAGGAGCACGCCACGTACAGAGTGCAGGAGCACGCCACGTACAGAGTGCAGGAGCACGCCACGTACAGAGTGCAGGAGCACGCCACGTACAGAGTGCAGGAGCACGCCACGTACAGTGTGCAGGAGCACGCCACGTACAGTGTGCAGGAGCACGCCACGTACAGAGTGCAGGAGCACGCCACGTACAGAGTGCAGGAGCACGCCACGTACAGTGTGCAGGAGCACGCCACGTACAGTGTGCAGGAGCACGCCACGTACAGTGTGCAGGAGCACGCCACGTACAGAGTGCAGGAGCACGCCACGTACAGAGTGCAGGAGCACCCAACGTACAGAGTGCAGGAGCACCCAACGTACAGAGTGCAGGAGCACGCCACGTACAGTGTGCAGGAGCACGCCACGTACAGTGTGCAGGAGCACGCCACGTACAGTGTGCAGGAGCACGCCACGTACAGAGTGCAGGAGCACGCCATGTACAGAGTGCAGGGTATAGGGTGCCATGCAGGGAGATTGTTCCATCTAGAAATCTTTCCTGCCATAAGGGCGTGCAGGGATCTGTTACATATGGGAACAGCTGAGAGTAAAGTTATCCCTTATAAACACTGAAGGCTTTTGTGTTTACAGCAGGTTGTGGAAGGTGAGAGCCAGAGGTGGCGGAATGGAGTTCCACCATGTTCCAGGCTGCAAGGGCCACATGACAAGGCCCAGTGGGGCAGACATTTGTGTCCTAGTTCAGCTCAATGGTTGGCTATGTGGCGGGTCCCAAGAGAGCAATAACACAAACTCTGCACACAGGGACATGATCACAGGACTTGGTCTGGGTGGAATAAAGGGGTTGATTTCCTAAAGGTAAGAACATGCAAGGAGGATAACAAACAGCATTTTCAGCTTGCACATGATTGGATGATAGAAATCAGCAGAGCTTCCCTCAGATCTAGAACAACTTCTAGTGCACAGTATTCTTGTCATTAGTAAAACCACCTCAATGTCTGTACAGACTTCCCACATCATTCCTTCCCCATGGAAAGCCCAGAGCTCAGGAGGTGAGTGTGCAGGCAGCCCAGGACTGAGGGCTCAGAGCACTGCTCTCCATACTGGGGGGTCACACCTCCTTCCATTCCCTGAACATCACCACACAGGAGAACGGCAGCCAATTCCAGGGACAAAGCTAGGACCGGCCCTGGAAGGGGTGCACAGCAGGCCGCTCTCTTGCAGGGGGTCCCAGTGCTGTGTGGTGGAAGGCAGGGAGAGGAAGGAGCGGGGTGTCCGGCTGAATCCGGCCGAAGGAGGGGGAGGAGATGCGCGCAGGGAAACCCCGGCCCCGCTCACTGGAATTCCAGGCGCTGCTTGACCACGGAGATCTCGCGAGGTTTGCCCGCCTCTGCCTCCGCTGTCGCTTCTCTCCTCGCGAGAACACCGGGTCGCCATTCGTAGTGACGTCAGTGTGTATTGTTGTGAGGGGGAACGGGAGCATCCCAGAGCTGTCAGCTGAGTAGTGTCGCTGCCTTCTGAGCCAGAGCTGCGGCGGCCCTTCTGCTCTTCTTGTCACGCCGAGCCATTGTCTGCTGTGCCCGTGGATTCCCCACGTCACCAGAACCATCAATGAGATGCCAACATGAAAGACAAGAGGAAGAAGAAGGACCGCACCTGGGCCGAGGCTGCCCGCCTGGTATGTCCTCTCCTTCCCGTCCTCCCCTCTGCAGCCGGATATGGGCTTTGTTATCATAGGGGGTGAGGGGTGCACTGCCAGGAACCTATCCCTCTCCATACAGTTCTATCACCATACTGACTGACCCCTCTATACATTCCTATCACTACACTTACTGACCCCTCTATACATACCTATCACTACACTTACTGACCCCTCTATACATGCCTATCACCATACTGACTGACCCCTCTATACATTCCTATCACTACACTGACCCCTCTATACATACCTATCACTACACTGACCCCTCCATACATACCTATCACTACACTTACTGACCCCTCTATACATACCTATCACCATACTGACTGACCCCTCCATACATACCTATCACTACACTTACTGACCCCTCTATACATACCTATCACCATACTGACTGACCCCTCTATACATACCTATCACTGCACTGACTGACCCCTCCATACATTCCTGTCACCATACTGACTGACCCCTCTATACATACCTATCACCTCACTGACTGACCCCTCCATACATTCCGGTCACCATACTGACTGACCCCTCCATACATTCCTCTCACCATACTGACCCCTCTATACATTCCTATCACTACACTTACTGACCCCTCTATACATTCCTGTCACCATACTGACCCCTCTATACATATCTATCACCACACTGACTGACCCCTCTATACATTCCTATCACCACACTGACTGACCCCTCTATACATACCTATCACCATACTGACTGACCCCTCTATACATTCCTATCACCACACTGACTGACCCCTCTATACATTCCTATCACCACACTGACTGACCCCTCTATACATTCCTATCACCACACTGACTGACCCCTCTATACATTCCTATCACCATACTGACTGACCCCTCTATACATACCTATCACTGCACTGACTGACCCCTCCATACATTCCTGTCACCATACTGACTGACCCCTCTATACATACCTATCACCACACTGACTGACCCCTCTATACATACCTATCACCACACTGACTGACCCCTCTATACATTCCTGTCACCATACTGACCCCTCTATACATACCTATCACCTCACTGACTGACCCCTCCATACATTCCTGTCACCATACTGACTGACCCCTCTATACATACCTATCACCACACTGACTGACCCCTCTATACATACCTATCACCACATTGACTGACCCCTCTATACATTCCTATCACCACACTGACTGACCCCTCCATACATACCTATCACCACACTGACTGACCCCTCTATACATTCCTATCACTACACTGACTGACCCCTCTATACATACCTATCACCACATTGACTGACCCCTCTAAACATTCCTATCACCACACTGACTGACCCCTCCATACATACCTATCAACACACCGACTGACCCCTCTATACATTCCTATCACCATACTGACTGACCCCTCTATACATTCCTATCACCATACTAACTGACCCCTCTATACATACCAATCAACATACTGACTGACCCCTCCATACATTCCTATCAATACACTGACTGACCCCTCCATACATTCCTATCAACATACTGACCCCTCTATACATACAGTATCTCACAAAAGTAGTGAGTACACCTCTCACATTTTTGTATATATTTTATTATATCTTTTCATGTGACAACACTGAAGAAATGACACTTTGCTACAATGTAAAGTAGTGAGTGTACAGCTTGTATAACAGTGTAAATTTGTTGTCCTCTCAGAATAACTCCAACGTACAGCCATTAATGTCTAAACCACTGGCAACAAAAGTGAGTACACCCCTAAGTGAAAATGTCCAAATTGGATCCAAAGTGTCAATATTTTGTCCACCATTATTTTCCAGCACTACCTTAACCCTCTTGGGGATGGAGTTCACCAGAGCTTCACAGGTTGCCACCGGAGTCCTCTTACATTCCTCTCTGACAACATCATAGAGCTGGTGGATGTTAGAGACCTTGCGCTCCTCCACCTTCCATTTGAGGATGCCCCACAGATGCTCAATAGGGTTTAGGTCTGGAGACATATTTGGCCATTCCATCACCTTTACCCTCAGCTTCTTTAGCAAGGCAGTGGTCATCTTGGAGGTGTGTTTGGGGTTGTTATGTTGGAATACTGCCCTGCGGCCCAGTCTCCGAAGGGAGGGGATCATGCTCTGCTTCAGTATGTCACAGTACATGTTGGCTTTCATGGTTCCTTCAATGATCTGTAGCTCCCCAGTGCGGCAGCACTCATGCAGCCCCAGACCATGACACTTCCACCACCATGCTTGACTGTAGGTAAGACATTTGTCTTTTTACTCCTCACCTGGTTGCTGCCACACACGCTTGGCACCATCTAAACCAAATATGTTTATCTTGGTCTCATCAGACCACAGGACATGGTTCCAGTAATCCATTTCCTTAGTCTGCTTGTCTTCAGCAAACTGTGGGATTTCTTTGAGCATCATCTTTAGAAGAGGATTCCTTCTGGGATGACAGCCATGCAGACCAATTTGATGCAGTGTGCGGCCTATGATCTGAGCACTGATAGGCTGACCCCCCCCCTTCAACCTCTGCAGCAATGATGGCAGCACTCATACGTCTATTTCTCAAAGTCAACCCCTGGATATGACGCTGAGCATGTGCAGTCAGCTTCTTTGGTCGACCATGGCGAGGCCTGTTCTGAGAGAAACCTGTCCTGTTAAACTGCTGTATGGTCTTGGCCACTGTGCTGCAGCTCAGTTTCAGGGTCTCGGCAATCTTCTTATAGCCTAGGCCATCTTTATGTAGAGCAACAATTCTTTTTTTCAGATCCTCAGAGAGTTCTTTGCCATGAGGTGCCATGTTGAACTTTCAGTGACCAGTATGAGAGAGTGAGAGCGATAACACCAAATCTAACACACCTGCTCTCCATTCACACCTGAGACCTTGTAACACTAACGAGTCACATGACAGCGGGGAGGGGAAATGGCTAATTGGGCCCAATTTGGACATTTTGACTTAGGGGGTGTACTCACTTTTATTGCCAGCGGTTTAGACATTAGTGGCTGTGTGTTGAGTTATTTTGAGGGGACAGCAAATTTACACTGTTATACAAGCTGTACACTCACTACTTTACATTGTAGCAAAGTGTCATTTCTTCAGTGTTGTCACATGAAAAGATATAATAAAATATTTACAAAAATATGACTGACCCCTCTATACATTCCCATCACCATACTCACCCCTCTTACATACAGTACCTATCACGACACTGACTGACCCCTCTATACATACCTATCACCACACTGACTGACCCCTCTATACATACCTATCACTACACTGACAAACCCCTCTATACATACCTATCACTACACTGACTGACCCCTCTATACATACCTATCACCACACTGACTGACCCCTCTATACATGCCTATCACCACACTGACTGACCCCTCTATACATACCTATCACCACACTGACTGACCCCTCTATACATGCCTATCACCACACTGACTGACTCCTCTATACATGCCTATCACCACACTGACTGACCCCTCTATACATTCCTATCCCCACACTGACTGACCCCTCTATACATACTTATCACCACACTTGCAGACCCCTCCATGCAGTCTTATAACTATACTGACCCCTCTATACATACCTATCACCACACTGACTGACCCCTCTATACATACCTATCACCACACTGACTGACCCCTCTATACATACCTATCACCACACTAACTGACCCCTCTATAGATTCTTATCACCACACTGACTGACCCCTCTATACATATTTATCACCACATTTACTGACCCCTCCATACAGTCCTATCACCACACTGACCCCTCTATACATTCCTATCACTACCTTGAGTGACCCCTCCATACAGCCCTCTAACTATACTGACCCCTCTATACATACCTATCACTACACTGACTGACCCCTCTATATGTTCTTATCGTTACACTGACTAACCACTCTATACGCTCCTACCACTAGAATGACTGACCCCTCTATACGCTCCTATCACTGGAAGGACTGACCCCTCTATACACTCCTATCACCTTACTAATTGACCCCTCTATATACTCCTATCACCACACTGACTAACCCCCTCTTTACACTCCTATCACCACCTAGACTGACCCCTCTATACACTCCTGTCACTAAAATGACTGACCCCCTCTATACACTCCTGTCACTAAAATGAATGACCCCCTCTATACATTTCTATCAGTAGAATGACTGACCCCTCTATACTCTCCTGTAACTTAAATGACTGACCCCCTCTATGCTCTCCTGTCACTTAAATGACTGACCCCTCTATACACTCCTGTCACTAGAGCAACTGACCCCCTGTATACATTTCTATCACTAGAATGACTGACCCCTCTATAAACCCCTATCACTGACCCCTCTATACTTTCCTTTTACCAGAACGAGTGACCCCTCTATACCCTCCTTATACTAGAATGAATGACCCCTCTATACACTCCTGTCACTAGAATAAGTGACCACTCTATACCCTCCTTAAACTAGAATGAATGACCTCTCTATACACTCCTGTCACTAGAATGACTGACCCCTCTATACGTTCCTATCACTAGAATGACTGACCCCTCTATACACTCCTGTCACTAGAATGACTGACCCCTCTATATATTCCTGTCACTAGAATGACTGACCCCTCTATACATTCCTGTCACTAGAATGACTGACCCCTCTATACGTTGACTGACCCCTCTATACGTTCCTATCACTAGAATGAATGACCGCTCTATATATTCCTGTCACTAGAATGACTGACCCCTCTATACATTCCTGTCACTAGAATGACTGACCCCTCTATACACTCCTGTCACTAGAATGACTGACCCCTCTATACATTCCTGTCACTAGAATGACTGACCCCTCTATACATTCTTGTCACTAGAATGACTGACCCCTCTATACATTCCTGTCACTAGAATGACTGACCCCTCTATACATTCTTGTCACTAGAATGACTGACCCCTCTATACACTCCTCTCATTAGAGTAACTGACATTCATTACCACACACGGGCTAAAAAGACACAAGGTGCATAGCATACACCATCGCTGTACAACCTGCGCTCCATGTATATATATCCTCTACAGCCTGCTCTCCGTTCATATATAGGGTTATTTAAATTGATAGACAGATTTCACCTTTTTAGATAAATGCACATTCTACATTACTGGATAGAGGAAGGTAAAACCCAGCTCTGAACTTTCACTCAATGACATGCAGTGCTATGGCGTGTTCTAAAACCGTCTGCATATGAAGCTGTACACGTTGCAGTTACAGCAGGCACAGCATATCAGAAGATTCAAAGTTTGCACTGCAATTCCGCTGGATATGGAAGAGGACAATTTTTCTGAACGGCTAATTCTTTTGGATGAATCAACGTTTCATCTTTCCGGTAAGGTTAATCACTACGATGTTAGAATTTGGGCTACCGGTAGTTTAAATCCTGGCATAGCTGTAGAACAGGAAAGATACTCACTGAAGCTGAATGCGTTTTGCACTATTTCTGTGTTTATTGACCTTTCTTTTATGCCGAGCAAACTGCGATAGCAATTTCTTACCTGGACATGCTACAAAACGGGTTGTTTCCCCAACTTCTAGAAGATTTGAATGACTGACTTAATTTTCATGCAAGATGGTGGCGCTCCTCACTTCCACTTGGGGGTTCAAAAATATCTAAACCACATTGTTCCCGGATGATGGATTGAAAGAGATGAAGAATAGGATCTTGTTCATTGTCATGGCCTCCCAGGTCACCAGATCCTGTCCCTTGTGATGTTTATCTGTGGGGTTACATAAAAAAATGGGTGTTTGTCCCACCTATGCCTGCTACTCTTCAAGATCTGAGACATCAAATTGGTGATACTTCCTCTATCCACTGATTTGCGGAATGTGCTTCCTATCCCTTATAGCTTGTCTGATATAAAAAGTTGAAATCTGCTCCATCTTTTTGAATAACCCTTGATATATTTTTAAACAACTTGTACTCCCTGCACTATATGTTCTACTCCCTGCACTATATGTTCTACTCCCTGCATTATATGTTCTACTCCCTGCACTATATGTTCTACAACCTGCACTATATATGTTCTACAACCTGCACTCCCTGCACTATATGTTCTACAACCTGCACTCCCTGCACTATATGTTCTACAACCTGCACTATATGTTCTACAACCTGCACTCCCTGCACTATATGTTCTACAACCTGCACTATATGTTCTACAACCTGCACTCCCTGCACTATATGTTCTACAACCTGCACTATATGTTCTACAACCTGCACTCCCTGCACTATATGTTCTACAACCTGCACTATATGTTCTACAACCTGCACTCCCTGCACTCCCTGCACTATATGTTCTACAACCTGCACTCCCTGCATTATATGTTCTACAACCTGCACTCCCTGCACTATATGTTCTACAACCTGCACTCTCTTCATAAGGTATATCCTCTACAGCCTGTACTCCATTCATATATATCATCTACACTACAGCCTGCACTCCATTTATTTATATCAAATCTACAATCTGCACTTCATTCATATATATCAATCTACAGCCTGCACTCCATATACAGGTGCATTTCATAAAATTAGAATATCATCAAAAAGGTAATTTTTTTCAGTAATTCAATTCAAAAAGTGAAACTCATACGTTTTATATAGATCCGTTAAACACAGAGCGATATATTTGAAGCATTTCTTTCTTTTAATTTTGATGATTATGGTTTACAGCTAGGGAAAAGCCAAGATTCGGTATCTCAGAAAAACAGAAATGGAAACTGTTTTCTGCAAGATTCTGAGTTTGCCTGTTGGAATTAGAGCCTAATGAGCCAAAGGAGTATTTGTGAGATCAGGCACTAACATTGGACAATAAGGCCTGCCTTAGGGCTCTTTCACACAGGAGGACCGTTCAGATCCGCCTGTCCGCGGATCTGAACGGTCAAATCCGTTCAGATCCGCCATAAAATCGGACAGGCGGATCTGAACGGTCCCCCCCATACATCTCTATGGGGTGCATCGGATGTCAGCGGAGACATGTCCGCTGACATCCGATTTGATCTGTCAAATCTGGACGGATGGAAACCCTATTTTCCATCCATCCAGTGGATTGGATCGGATGAGAACGGACCGACGGTCCGTTCCCATCCGATTCCCCCATAGAGAAGTATGGGGAACTGACAGCTGTGTCTCCGCACACAGCGTGGAGACACAGCTGTCATCCTCCTGCTCAGTGGGGGATCGGCGGATCGATCCCCCGCTGAGATAAACGGAGTCCGTCCGACGGACGGATAGTGTGAAAGGGGCCTTACAGTTTTAGTTCAGTTATCTGGACGGTGTTCAGTAGGGTTGAGGTCTGGGTTCTGTGCAGGTCAGTTTATTCCTTCCACAACACACTTGTCTAACCATGTCCTATGGAGCTGGCTTTGTACAGTGATGATGGAACTGAAAAGGGCGTTCCCAAACTGTTACCACAAGGTTGCTAGCGTACATTTTCCTAAAATGTCTTTGTATTCTAAAGCATCACCCTTCACTGGAAGCACCGGAACTCTTTCTTTAACCGCTTTAAGACTGGAAGGATTTGCCCCCTTCCTGAGCAGGCCCTATTTTGCGATTCAGCACTGCGATACTTTAACGGACAATTGCGTGGTTGTGCGATGCTGTAACCAAATAAAATTGATGTCCTTTTTCCCCCCACAAACAAAGCTTTATTTTGGTGGTATTTGATCACCTGTGCGATTTTTATTTTTTGCGCTATAAACAAAAAAAAGAGCGTCATTTTTGAAAAAAAAAAAAAAAAACAATATTTTTCACATTCTGCTATATGACATTCTCAAAATTTAAAAATCAAAATTTTTTAACATTTTAGGCCAATTTGTTTTCTGCTACATATTTTTGGTAAAAAAAATTACAATAAGCGTATTTTGATTGGTTTCCGCAAAAGTTATCGCGTCTACTAACTACGGGAAAGATTTCATGATTTCAAGATGTCATTTTTATTATTCATTTATTTATTTTACTAGTAATGGCGGCAATCTGCAATTTTTTTTTTTTTTTTTGCGGGACTGCGACATTCCGGCGGACAGATCGGACCCCTGACTGACATTTTTTACCCTTTTGGGGGGACCAGTGACATTACTACAGTAATCAGTGTTAAAAATATGCACTGTTACTGTAAAAATGACACTGGCATGGAAGGTGTTAACATTATGGGTATGTACCTAAAGAAGGTGGAATGTATGACTGGAGTACTGGGTATACACTGGTGATAGATGGTAAGGCTGAATCTATGACTGGAGTACTGGGTATACACTGGTGATGAATGGTAAGGCTGAATGTATGACTGGAGTACTGGGTATACACTGGTGATAGATGGTAAGGCTGAATCTATGACTGGAGTACTGGGTATACACTGGTGATAGATGGTAAGGCTGAATGTATGACTGGAGTACTGGGTATACACTGGTGATGAATGGTAAGGCTGAATGTATGACTGGAGTACTGGGTATACACTGGTGATAGATGGTAAGGCTGAATCTATGACTGGAGTACTGGGTATACACTGGTGATAGATGGTAAGGCTGAATCTATGACTGGAGTACTGGGTATACACTGGTGATAGATGGTAAGGCTGAATCTATGACTGGAGTACTGGGTATACACTGGTGATAGATGGTAAGGCTGAATCTATGACTGGAGTACTGGGTATACACTGGTGATAGATGGTAAGGCTGAATCTATGACTGGAGTACTGGGTATACACTGGTGATAGATGGTAAGGCTGAATCTATGACTGGAGTAATGGGTATACACTGGTGATGGATGGTAAGGCTGAATGTATGACTGGAGTACTGGGTATACACTGGTGATAGATGGTAAGGCTGAATCTATGACTGGAGTACTGGGTATACACTGGTGATAGATGGTAAGGCTGAATCTATGACTGGAGTACTGGGTATACACTGGTGATAGATGATGGATGCTTTGTATGATGGCAGTACAGGTTGTACACTGGTGATAGATGAGATGTATAAATGTAGTCTAGGTTGTACAGCGGTGGTATGCTATGTATGAATGGAGAGCAGGCTGCAGAAGATATACAGATTCATCTCATAAAATTAGAATATCATCAAAAAGTTATTTTATTTCAGTAATTCAATTCAAAAAGTGAAACTCATATATTTTATATAGATGCGTTAAACACAGGGTGATATATTTCAAGCATTTCTTTCTTTTATTTTGATGATTATGGTTTAAAGCGAGTGAAAATCCAAAATTTGGTATCTCAGAAAATCTGAATATTACATAAGACCAATAAAAAAAAAAAAAGGATTTTTAATACAGAAATGTTGGCTTTCTGAGAAGTATGTCCACGTACAGTATAGTATACACTCAATACTTAGTCAGGGCTTCTTTTGCATGACTTACTGCATCAATGTGGCGTGGCATGGAGGCGATCAACCTGTGACACTGCTAAGGTGTTATGGAAGCCCAGGTTGCTTTGATAGAGGCTTTCAGCTCGTCTGCATTGTTAGGTCTGGTGTCTCTCATCTTCCTCTTGACAATACCCCACAGATTCTCTATGGGCTTTAGGTCAGGCTAGTTTGCTGGCCAATCAAGCACAGTGATACCATGATCATTAAACCAGGTATTGGTACTTTTGGCAGTGTGGGCAGATGCCAAGTGAAAAGATGGAAAATTAAATCAGCATCTTCATGAAGTTGGTCAGCAGAGGTAAGTATGAAGTTCTCTAGAATTATCTGGTTAGGGGCTGCTCTTTGGACTTAATAAAACACAGTGGACCAACACCAGCCAATGACATGGCTCCCCAAATCATCATTGACTGTATAAAATTCAGACTGGACCTCATGCAACTTGGATTCTGTGCCTCTCCACTCTTCCTCCAGACTCTGGGACCTTGATTTCCAAATGAAATGCAAAAATTGCCACAGTCCGTGATGATTTGGGGAGCCATGTCATCTGCTGGTGTTGGTCCACTGTGTTTTATCAAGTCCCAAAGTCAGCGCAGCCCTCTACTAGGAAATTCTAGAGCACTTCATGCTTCCCTCTGCTGACCAGCTTTATGGAGATGCTGATTTCATTTTCCAGCAGGACTTGGTACCTGCACACACTGCCAAAAGTACCAGGTTTAATGATCATGGTATCACTGTGCTTGATTGGCAAGCAAACTCTCCAGACCTAAACCCCATAGAGAATCTGTGGGGTATTGTTAAAGAGGAAGATGAGAAACACCAGACCCAACAATGCAGGTGAGTTGAAGGCCGCTATCAAAAAAACCTGGGCTTCCATAACACCTCAGCATTGCCTCAGGCTGATTGCCTCCATGCCACTCGATGTATTGATGCAGTAATTCATGTAAAAGGAGCCCCGACCACGTATTGAATGCATACTATACTGTACATGGTCATACTGTACTTTTAAGTAAGCCAACATTTCTGTATTAAAAGTCCTATTTTTTTATTGGTCTCATGTAATAATCAAATTTTCTGAGATTCTGAATTTTGGGTTTTCACTAGTTGTAAACCATAATCATCAAAATTAAAAGAAATGCTTGAAATATATCACTGTGTGTGTAACATATCTATATATAATATATGACTTTCACTTTTTGAATTGAATTACTGAAACAAATTAACTTTTTGATGATATTCTAATTTCATGAGATGCACCTGTATATCTTCTACAGCCGCTCTACAACCTAGACTACTCTACCTCCTCCGCTGTACAACCTAGACTACATTTATACATCTCATCTATCACCAGAGTACAACCTGTACTGCCATCATACAAAGCATCTATCACCAGTGTATACCCAGTACTCCAGTCATACATTCAGCCTTACCATCTATCACCAGTGTATACCCAGTACTCCAGTCATAGATTGAGCCTTACCATCTATCACCAGTGTATACCCAGTACTCCAGTCATACATTCAGCCTTACCATCTATCACCAGTGTATACCCAGTACTCCAGTCATACATTCAGCCTTACCATCTATCACCAGTGTATACCCAGTACTCCAGTCATACATTCAGCCTTACCATCTATCACCAGTGTATACCCAGTACTCCAGTCATAGATTGAGCCTTACCATCTATCACCAGTGTATACCCAGTACTCCAGTCATACATTCAGCCTTACCATCTATCACCAGTGTATACCCAGTACTCCAGTCATACATTCAGCCTTACCATCTATCACCAGTGTATACCCAGTACTCCAGTCATACATTCAGCCTTACCATCTATCACCAGTGTATACCCAGTACTCCAGTCATACATTCAGCCTTACCATCTATCACCAGTGTATACCCAGTACTCCAGTCATACATTCAGCCTTACCATCCATCACCAGTGTATACCCAGTACTCCAGTCATACATTCAGCCTTACCATCTATCACCAGTGTATACCCAGTACTCCAGTCATAGATTCAGCCTTACCATCTATCACCAGTGTATACCCAGTACTCCAGTCATAGATTCAGCCTTACCATCTATCACCAGTGTATACCCAGTACTCCAGTCATACATTCAGCCTTACCATCTATCACCAGTATGTACCCAGTACTCCAGTCATACATTCAGCCTTCTTTAAGTACATATGGTCCTTCACATACATCATCTATGAGCTGTGTACAGCCTGTATGTCATTCATGCATTTTGTTTTAAAGAGTTCCGGTGCTTCCAGTGAAGGGTGATGCTTTAGAATACAAAGACATTTTAGGAAAATGTACGCTAGCAACCTTGTGGTAACAGTTTGGGAACGCCCTTTTCAGTTCCATCATCACTGTACAAAGCCAGCTCCATAGGACATGGTTAGACAAGTGTGTTGTGGAAGGAATAAACTGACCTGCACAGAACCGAGACCTCAACCCTACTGAACACCGTCCAGATAACTGAACTAAAACTGTAAGGCAGGCCTTATTGTCCAATGTTAGTGCCTGATCTCACAAATACTCCTTTGGCTCATTAGGCTCTAATTCCAACAGGCAAACTCAGAACCTTGCAGAAAACTTTTCCAATAATGTGGAGGCTGACAAAATGCAAAGTGGGTCCAATTCCATACTAATGCTTGGTTTTGGAACTGGATAATCAACAAACTCATGTAGACGTGACAGAGACAACCTAAGGTGGAGCTAAAAAAAAATGTGAGCAGGCAGGCTCTTTATTGTAGAAGAAACACGCTATGTCTCTTCTGCAGTAACACAAACTGACCGGCCCGTTTTAGGAGATTTGTGCAGCTCCGCGTACACTCTTGGTACACTTTGGTGTGGTGCCAAATTGAATGACCTACCAGGCACATGCACTGGATTTACATCATTCCTTGCTGGCCAATCAAAATGGATGTAGACCTTGCACCTGGAAGAAACAGAGGAGCTGATGTTGGCGCAGCAAGGGAGCGAGGGATGGTGTATATTTGCCAACTTTAGCTATGCTTGATGGCTCTTTCACCAGAGATGCTCAGTGTTTGCCATTTACAGTATCTCACAAAAGTGAGTACACCCCTCACATTTTTTGTAAATATTTTATTATATATTTTCATGTGACAACACTGAAGAAATGACACTTTGCTTCAATGTAAAGTAGTGTGTCTACAGCTTGTATAACAGTGTAGATTAGCTGTCCCCTCAAAATAACTCAACACACGGCCATTAATGTCTTAACCACTGGCAAGAAAAGTGAGTACACCCCTAAGTGAAAATGTCCAAATTGCTCTACAGTGCCATGTGGTTCTGTACAGTGAGCTGTGATAAAATGCAGCGTCTGAATTTACAGCTCCAGACTGTGTTGCATTGTGAATGGGACACAGAGAACAAATTGTTTTCAGTGTGTTTTTTGCATTCACAGGCGTTTTACTATGCAATATGTGAATTCGCCCTATAAAAGCAGCTTCCCCCTTCCCTTCAAGTGACACAGACGAGGATTGCAAGATGCTCAAAGAAGCCACCCCATATGCATTGTCTTTACCAGCTGTCTACAAATGCATCCTTTCTTATGAAGTGACAGCCAGGTTAAAGATTGTACTATCATACTGGCATTGGTGTGTGCAGCCTAATGCATAAGGCCCCTTTCACACAGGCGGACCGTTCAGATCCGCCTGTCCGTTTTTTTGGCGGATCTGAACGTTCCCCCATGCATTCCTATGGGGCATCGGATGTCAGCGGAGACATGTCCGCTGACATCCGATCCGTTAAATCTGGACGGATGGAAACCCTATTTTCCATCCGTTCAGCGGATGGGATCAGGTGAGAACGGACTGACGGTCCGTTGACATCCGATCTCCCCCATAGAGATGCATGGGGAACTGTCAACTGTGTCTCCGCACACAGCGCGGAGACGCAGCTGTCCTCCTGCTGCTCAGCGGGGGATCGGCCTCTCGATCCCCCGCTGAGAAAAACGGACTCCGTCCAACGGACGGAGTGTGTGACAGGGGCCTTAAGGTGTGCACCCCAAAGCATAAACCAGTGTTAATTTCGTCGACTAAAACCGACTAAAACGTTTTCGTCGACTAACACAATTCAGATGACTAAAATACGACTAAAACTAAAATGGCATTTTAGTCAAAAGACTATAACTAAAACTAAATCGAAATTTGCTGCCAAAAATTAACACTGGTGCATGCTCAAAGCATAAATAATAACATATTAGATTTTTCACTCCAGGACCAGCGGTAGTATATAATGAGTTTGGAAATTGTAGAGAAATGCTTAAATAATGCATTACAAATTACAATTGAACTACACCCTTTTGATTATAGATGACTAAAATGAGTTTTAGTCGACTAAAATGTAGGACGTTTTAGTCGACTAAAATATACTGGAGTTTTAGTTGGCTAAATACGACTAAAACTAAAACACTTGCAGAAGACTAAAATAGGACTAAAACTAAAATGCCATTTTAGTCCTAAGACTAAGACTAAAACTAAATTGAAATTTGCTGCCAAAATTAACACTGGCATAAACGCACATGTGTATATATCAGTAGAGAAGAGATTGGTGTCAGTAGGCCTGTGGACTGTGTCAGTCAGTTTTTTATTTTTTACAATTTTTTTAGGAGATCCATTGGGGGCTTTTGTGAAATATAAAGTGTTTAAACAGACCCCTGATGTGTTACTTTTGAGACCGAGAAAAGGACTGAGGACAGAGATTCTCCAGTCCCTTTCTCTTTAGCTTCAGCTGCACTGGACAGTTAACAAATGAGAAGTGCTCTTTGCTGAGAGAAATACACAGTTTACTATGCTTCACTTAAGAATGAACAGAGGAGCAATTGGTCCAGCTCACTCACTGTGTTCATTCAGAAAAGGAAAAGGCCTGGGAATTAAATATTTACTGGCCCCTACCACTGTTCTCCATCTTAAAACACCCCCCACAGCAGCCAGTGGGAGAGGAGAGAAGCTGGCTGCACTGCAGTGGGAAATGGGGGCGCCAGAAAGCAGGAGGAGTCAGCACCGCACGGGGTGATTATGGTGTGCCCAGGCACACCCGACACAACCTGTGCTCACGCCTACTCATCCTGGTTTACTACAGGAGAATGAAGGTTGTAGCTGTGCCCTCTGGACATCCAGTTGGCAATATTCACCTGCCTAGGTTGCTCCTATAGATGATCTGATTGTGGGATGTGATAGGTGTAACAAACACAAATCTATATAGTGTACGTTCAGTTTTTCACAGCTTTCTTCTGATACCAACTTACATCATCTATGACCAGTGTGTGGTCATAGTTTTCTATATATACATTTCCATGCATCATCTCCCATCAGTGTACAGCCAGCACTCCATTTATAGGTTCAGTTTTCTGCCCTACCCACATACCCATATTTGTGACCAGTGTACAGCCAGTCCTTCGTTCAAACATTCATTTTTCCACAGGTATATAATTACATTTTCATGCATCATGTATGGCTAGGTAGTACATCCATATATTTTATTATTTACCTACATTACACTGATATAGAAACCAATCAGCTTCCAGTTTTTTGTCAAAGCTTAATTGAGCCAAGGTTAAGTTCGAAGCCGATTGGTTTCTATGTAGAGCTGCATCAGATTTGCACTCTCCAGTTTTAGTAAATCACCAATGCATCGTGTATGGCCATCTAGTACACTATACATTTATTGTGCACATACATTGCACTCACTTTTATTGTGTAGGCCATTACCTATTGATATACTTCTTTTTCTGTACACAATGTTTATGTACTGACAGATATTTTAAGTGACCAGTACACAGCACACAAATGACTTATTTTTTAAAGATATTGTGTTATCGGTCATCAGATATTTTCACCTCTCTTGTCTCAACCACTATGCATACTCCTTATTAACATACATACATGTATAGGGGCAGAATTTGCATCCTCCTAGTTGAATGCATGACGCCGCATTCATTTGCTGTATTATCTGCCCACTTGCATAATTTAGGTTGCTACATTAATATTTAAACTACCATGACAATATAAACAAAGCCTGGTTTCCATTAACTAAATTCAGGGATATTCTTATTTAGTTTTTACTGCCTTGCATTTGGTGTTTATAAAAAAATTGAGAATTTATTGGCTATTCCTATACTTTTATATCATAATTGTGCTTCAGGCTCCATTCTCACTTGTATGACTCCAAAGTTGTGTGACTTTGGAGTGCAACTTTGACGAAACTTTGGATGAGTGGACTTGGATGTGACTTGTTGTCTCTCTGCTAAGTCAGACCCACTGTTGCATGTAAAACATTCAGGTGTGACTTTCATGCAACTTTTGAGGGTTAAAGAGGAAGTAAACCCTCCTCTGACACTTTTACCTATAGGTAAGCCTATGATAAGGCTTACCTATAGGTACTGTAAATATCTCCTAAACATGTACCGTTTAGGAGATATTTACCTTACATGCAGCCATTGATGTCACTGGTGCATGCGCTCTGAAGGAACGGCCGCTGGTGCCGTTCTTTCAGAGTCCCGTGGTGTGACCGTCGGCGCGCGTGCGCGGGAGTGACGTCACCGCGGCTCCGGCCAATCAGATGGCCGGATGCCGCGATCCCGGAAGACGGGCGACTGGACATGTCGCCCGCCATACAGGTAAGCGGCCGGCACGGCGGGGGCTCGTTCTAAGATAAGTATTTCATAATGAGCTAGTATGCAGTGCATACTAGCTCATTATGTCTTTCTCTTTCAGGTTGCGAAAAAAAAAAATCTATGGGTTTACAACCTCTTTAACATTGAAGTCTATGGCCCTCAAGTTGCATGAAAGTCAGATCAAAGTAGTGCATGATCTACTCTGATGTAGCAGCGACTTTCAGTTGCTCAAATATGAATAGTTATCATTGAAAAACATAAGGTACGACTTGTCATGCGACTTTGATGACCAATTTTGCATGACAAGTCACACAAGTGTGAATAGGGTGTCACAGTAATAGGGTATTAGAATTGGGCTGAAGAGGGTAAACCAGAGCTGGTGGACCAGGAATCTAGTTGCTCTTGGCATGGTTGTGCTATGAAGGACAAGGAGAACTATGCAGGGATGTTTTTGCTCTATGGTGTAAGGCTTGGGTTACTATGACAACAGATTTGCATTAAAACATTTTATCCATGCCTTATCAATCAATGCATTACCCCAAAGCATCACAGACTTATTATTTAAGGTGGAACTCTATCTAGGCTAGCAGCTTACACATATGTTTACGGTTTTTCGGGTTAATGCACACAGGCAGGAAATTTTAGGTGGGATCTATGTGACAGCAAGATCCTATGTAAAATCTTGTTCCCTACACTGTACACATGTACTGTTTATCGTCACTCTGCTTGTGTACAGTGCAAATGTGCCCTATTTGCTGAGACACAGGTGACTTTTGCTGCCTAGTGCTTTTGGGTGCTGAATGCAGATTGCCCCCTGCTGCCTAACGTACTTGGTTGCTAGGATGCAGGCAGCTCCGGTCATGTAGCATCCTCAGTTGCTAGGATGAACGTGGTTCTTGTATTCAGGGCCAATAGCGTACATTTAGGCTAAACGCTGTATGCATATAAAAGTTAGCACAAACCTTTATGTACATTCAGCGTTAAATAAAATACGATCAGTACGCAGGACCATAAGAGTCGGTTCACATTAGTGCAACTTGTCAGCCTGACAAGTCGCGCTCCCTCGCGGTCCATTGACCGCTACAGGACCCGTTCTAATAGGAGCGACACAAGTCACTCCGACTTAGAAAAAGGGTCCTGTACTACTTCGGGGCGACCTCGGAGCGACTTGCATAGACTTCCATTATGTGAAGTCCCTGCAAGTCGCTCCGAAGTCGTGGTGCACGGGACTGACAAGTCGCCTTCTGAAGAAGTAAGGAGTCGTGTCGTCCCAGTGTTAACCGACTCTTAGGACAGAGTTTTCTATTGTTGTTTTTCTGTTTTTTTAACGTAGCTCCAGATTAGAGCTATGCTCAGTTTTGTGCACGTGCCAATAGCATAATCCTACAACAGCATTTGGATCTGTAATACTCACAGTTATCAGAAGTGTGTCTATGCAGAAATGTCAGAACGTTTCTTTTCAAATGGCCTTGGCACATTGAACCCACACAATCTTTAGCCATGATGTTCAAATATGCACAGCAAATTTGACATACCTAAGGGCTCATTCGTACTTGTTGCAGCCCTTGCTGCCCCTCTGGAAAAATGATCTGCAGTGGATCGCATTTCAGAGGGCGCTTGACAGGCAGCTGGTATGCAGCGCCACAACCACATGCATTAGAGAAAATTGCAGGGCAGGTTACAATGTGACCCCATCCTTTTAATATCCCATACTTCTTTACAGAAAACAGTGAATGGCTTATTAGGGCCTATGGCAGGGATCCTCAAACCACGGCCCTCCAGCTGTTCCAGAACTACACATCCCATGAGGCATTGTAAAACTCTGACATTCACAGACAGGACTAGGCATGATGGGAATTGTAGTTCCTGAACAACAGGAGGGCCGTAGTTTGAAGACTCCTGGCCTATGGTAACAGCATATCCTCTGGGCATGATTAAAAGAGGATCCTAGTCTTAAAAAAAAAAAATCAACAAACAAAAAGAAAAAAAATAGTTCCAGTCGTTAGGGTAAGATTAATATTAGATCAGTGCGAGTTTCAGCGAACAAAAATCCGCATGATGGTGACATTTTCACAAGTTTGCAATTGTTACAATTTGGGAGGACAGTGAGTTGGATTACATAGGTGTTTGATGCTCATGCAATAAAAGAAATGTCATCCAGAACATCCAACATATTTGTTGGGACATGAGAATTCATTTCTTTTTGTGACTTTTTAAATAATGAATGTATTTGTTTATTCGGCAATGATCACTTGCTACAAGGAGATACAGAACGAAGCTTGATCAGCTCTGTCCTATCTTGTCATGACAGCCATGCTTGAAATGCCAATGATGTCATGAAATCTCCCCTCTAATACAAAGTGGATGCATTGTGTTTTTTATATTTCTAAGGCCGGCCATACATGGGTCGAATTTCAAAATAATTTTCTTTGGAAAATCTTATCTAAGAATTTTCATTCAAATATCACACCATTAGTGGCCTGCAGCAATGGATGGTTTTCATGCGCCCCTTGAATTTGCGTGATCGGGCATGTTGGAAATGTTTTGAAAAATGAACAATTTTCTAATCAATGATGGGATAATTGTGCAAGAAATAGAATCGAAAAAGAAATGTGCATGGGTGCAAGAAAAGAAGATTGCCAGCCAAAAATGATTCTCTGTAGCAACATGAGGTGACATTGAAGGCTTGAAATCAATGGTGGCAACATCGGATCACAAAACGCGTGAAATTTCTGATTTTCGGATGAAAATTAGTTCTGAATTTGACCAATTTATGGCTTGCATATCTCTTTTATAGAACACTAGGTAGCAGGAATTCAAGCCTAGGAGGTAATTGATTCAACCCCTGGAGGTAGTGCTTGATTTCTGCTGTAACTGACAGCCAGCAGTTCCGGCTCTACAGTCCATTGGAAGGGCCGAACTCATTATGCAGCCGTCTGGAGCACAACAAGGTACATTGTGAGCAGTGCTGGGCTGTATGGGGCCCATAGACCATGGTATAGAGACACATGTAATGTCAGTTGTATCTCAGGGGAAAAAGTAGCAGTTGGCCAAATTCTAATCCAACTGTTCTTGATAATATTCAGCTGTGAGGATTTATTAATACGGGTTGTCATAAGAGTTATTTTAATTAGACACATGACCTACTGGTCATCTTATTCTATAAGTACGTTCAGACAAGAAATGGAAGAAGATTTTATGATGTTTATAAACCCTTTAAACATAGAATTTACTCTTTTATATAGCACCCAGTAAGCTTCTGATTGTGCGTGCCTGCACAGTTTTGTAGTGGCAAATAAAAACCACCACTTTATTATTATTTTACAGCTTTACTTTTTGGACAGGTAACCTGTGGCATAATTCCATGTAAAACTCTAGTTTTGTTAGTCAACAATCCCCTGCAGGTCAACTGAATAATCAGCAATCCTATATGTGCTGCTTTTTTTTTTTTTTAAGGCCCCTTTCACACATGCTGTCCGTTTGTCTGTTTTTCATCCATCCGTTGACGGATGAAAAACGGACATCAATGTATCTCTATGTAAAAACGGATGACAACGGATTATCATCAGTTAACATCCGTTTTCATCTGCTTCCATCAATGTCCGTTTTTTTGAACGTATGAATGCCCTATTTTTCATCCATCAAAAAAACGGATCGGATGAAAAACGGATGACAACGGATGACAACTGATGAAAAACGGATGAAAAACGGATGAAAAACTAATGGAAAACTGATACATTTTGACGTGACTGAACTGATGAACTGAACGGACCGTATGTGTGAAAGTGGCCTAAGTGGACCTTTCAGTAAGAAAGAACTATTAACTATTTGTTAAGCTGGGTACACACAGGATAAATTTGTTGGTTCAGCAGGAACCGGCTGACTTTCGGCCATGTGGACAGCTGTCTGTTCTACAGGAAATGGTCTTATGCCTCGTACACACGCAACGATTGTTGGCCGTGAATTTTCGGCCAACGTCCGATTGGCCGATTTTCGGCTTGTTAGTATGATGCTTCCAACAACCGACTGCGACTTTTTGGCCGAACAAAATCTGGTGTGCAGGCTATAAAATTTTTGTTGGCCGTCAACAGAACGGCCGATTTTCCGTCAGTCAGTACAGATTTCGGCAGACAAAAATCAGATGAGCAAGACTGGGCATGCTCAGAGAAGAAAAAACACACGGAAAGTAAACCATCACATTACATCACTTCTAAAGTTGGTTGTTGTTGGCCGAGAAAATTTGTGTGCAGTCTAGAGCACATTTCAACCAACACAACAACACTGGACAAAAGACGGCCGATCCGTCGGCCGATAATCGTTGCGTGTGTACGAGGCTTTACGACTGGCCTCAGTTGAACAGGCATGCTGGGAAACCAGCATTCGT
The DNA here is from genome assembly GCF_965119305.1 of Pelophylax lessonae. Classification (NCBI taxonomy): domain Eukaryota; kingdom Metazoa; phylum Chordata; class Amphibia; order Anura; family Ranidae; genus Pelophylax; species Pelophylax lessonae. The sequence goes on from NC_138772.1 coordinate 413,463,474, forward strand.
CCAGCATTTGATCAGCACTGGCAGCCAATTGATTGCGTGTGCTGATAAATCTGTTCACAAAGGCACAGCAGGGGAGATAGCTGCACTAACATCACTTGTGTTAGTACAGCGATGTCTCCTTTTTTTCCCATTCAGCCCACTGGGGCTTCTAGTGTGTATCTTTTCTTAGAATTTTTGTTGGAATTTTGCACCATTAGTGGGCCGCAGCAACGACCGATTTTTGTGTGGCTATCGAATTTGAGTGATCGGGCATGTTGTAAATTTTGTGAAAAATGAAAGATTTTTCTAATCAATGATGGGAGAATCATATAAGAAATATAGTCAAAAAAGAAATGCGCATGAGCACAAGAAAAGAAAATTCCCGGAATGAAAAGAAGATTCCCGGCCACAAAAACTCTTTGTGTAAATAAAAAAAATCTTTAAACCAAACCGTCCCTGACATAGATGTAGAAGCAGAAGGCATTTACTGTAGACAATGGTAAGGTATCATAATGTGTTTTAATGAAAATGCCATCTTCGCCATCAAAAAGCCATCTTTGTACGCACAGATGACAGCCATAAGCAAGTTGTTCTTAAATGGTTGACCCATTGACAGCTAAATCCATTGCTTAGATAGCGATCATCACTGTATTGGTAATAACCACGTTAAAAAGAAAAAAAATCCCTTCTCACCCTCCACCCAAACCCCTCCCCTCCCTTTAGAGTAGGGCAGTGTTACTATGGTGACACCGAGCTACTCTGATGAAAATATGTAAAAAAAAAAAAAAATGTTTTCAAAGATTGAACAATTATCATATAATGATGCTGTATTGCCCATAGTAAAAAAAAAAACACGTTAAAACAAAATCGCAAAAGAAAAAATTACATCTTTTTAACTTTCCAAAAAATTTTGACAAAAATTACAATTTAAAAAAATCTGCAATACCTCCTACTAAATGCTTTGGACTGTCTACTTTCCAAAAAGGGGTTATTTGGGGGCTATTTGTACTGTTCTGGCATTTGGGGGCCAGAAGAAATGAGATCATCAGCGCATTAGAATTGATCAATTATAAAATCTAAATACCACAGTTTATAGGCGTTTGAACTTTTACACAAATGAAATAATACACACTTATTTTTATTTTGTTTTTTTAACCAAAGACATATAGCAGAATAGATTGTGGCCTAAATTTAAGTAGAAATTTGATTTTAATACATATTGTTTTATAACAAAGTATCGTTTTTTTTTAAATACTGCCTTTTTTTGTTTATATAAAATAAAACCCAGTGTTGCATGACCACACAATTGCCATTTAAGTAGCGAATTGCTGAAAAAAATGCATTGGGCATGGAGGGGTAAAATCTTTTGGCGCTCAGGGGGTTAAACACTGCTCAAAAAAAAAGAAAATGTTTAGTTTTGTGGATTTTTATTGTCTAAGGATTGGGAAAAAAAATAATTGTTGCAAGACAATATTATAAAAAGAAAGCCTTGTTTGTCCTTAAAAAAAAATGATATGTACTATCTTTACTAAAGACAAAATTAGTGCCAAATAAACAGGTCCATAGCAGAAATGTAGAAATTGCTCTGGTCCATAGGGGGTGAACGGGTCTGAGAGGCGACGTGGAAGAAAAAACAAAAAAAACAAAGGATTCACTTTCTGAAATCTAAAACTATCACAATCGCATACACCTTTTTACTTGGTCTAGTACTGTACAACTTTGAGCTATTTCAAGTTTTTTAATAAAACCTTTAGTAACCCTAAGGCTCCATTCACACCTAAGTATAGCACAACGAAAACTGCTGCGCCGCATTTTTTTTAGCTTTTTTTTTGTGGCGCGTTTTTAGAGCCGCACCATTCATTTGAATGGGCCTCCTTCCGCTTCAAATACGCTCCAAGGAAGCTCATGTCCCAAATATTGGCACAGAGCCAGGAGCAATTGGCAGTGAAATTTTTGCCATGATTTAAGCGCTTCTTGACGCTTGACAATCGCAGCAACATTGCACCTTGTTTGGGGTGCCATTAAGAAATAATGGCATCACAAACGCGTCCCGTGTTTTGTTGCAATTCAGGAATTGCAAGCAGAATAACGCAATTCTGCCCGCAATTTCAGTGTGCTCAGGTGTGAATGCAGCCTTAGTGACTCCTAATTAGTACAGAAAACTTGATTCAAGCCTTTAGAAAGAAAAGCCTTTATATAAGATAAAATATGTAGAAAAAGAAACTGCATTTGACCTGTATTTTATTTATTTATTTATTTTTTTAACCTAAATATCAATGTTTTTAGTTAAGCCGCACAATTTTTAATAATTACTTTCCTTTCCCATTGATATTTTTTTTTTTTTCTTGTGTTGCCCAATTAAAGAGCATGGAGGGGATAGACTCACTTTGGCACCCATGCTTTTCTGGCATCAATGACAGCCCTGGCAATTCAGGGTTTACCACCCCACCCTCATAGCTATATCAACATGTTGGGGATATCTGCATCGTCTAACTGTTCCCTTTCCCTTGTAAAGCCAACATTTGTCAGCTCCAGAACCATGATTTGTTAGAGACAGGCACAATGACCACAATGTAGGCAAGCCATGGGGGCTTTTTCTGTGTATTATAATTTATAGTACTATTTTTGGTTCATAGTTGTTCCACAGTAAAACTACTGAGAGCCGGTTCACACTGAGGCGACACGACTCCTTACTACTTCGGGGGCGACTTGTGCAGTCCCATGCACCACGACTTCGGAGCGACTTGCAGGGACTTCACATAATGGAAGTCTATGCAAGTCGCTCCGAGGTCGCCCCGAAGTAGTACAGGACCCTTTTTCTAAGTCGGAGCGACTTGTGTCGCTCCTATTAGAACGGGTCCTGTAGTGGTCAATGGACCGCGAGGGAGAGCGACTTGTCAGGCTGACAAGTTGCCTGACAAGTCGCGCTAGTGTGAACCGACTCTAAGAGTTTTTGTATTTTTATTGATAATTTTATTCTTTAAAAAAAGTCTGTTCAAAATAAACAATACAATGCTTTCCTAGTAATTGTAGTATGTGAACCCCCCACCTTGTAAAACCATTCAGTATAAAATAGAAATGAAAGGCAAAACATTTGTGTATGCATATAAAAAACATTATACATTTTTTTTTTCTTTCGTTTTTACATATCCTATGTTCTCAGCTGCATGAGGAGCTCAGAGCACTGGGGGAGGAAAAACAGCAGCACACTGATCTTCCCAGTAAATGGCTGTGCAGGTGGGGAAGTGTCATGACAATCAGTGAAGGAGAGCAGGCTGAGTTCAAAGCACAGTTAGAACACTGACCACCCTGTCCTCATGCTTAGTGTGGTCAGTTTTTAATTTAAATTCAGAGGACCTGGCAGGAACACCAGGGATTTCACAAAAAGGAAGCAATGCAAATAGAACAGGATATTTTGTCATACAAGTACATGGTACAGCAGGCACATATCAGGAATATGAAATTTTAGGTTTACATATTCTTTAACCCCTTAACGCCGAGGCCTCCCAGCCCTTTCAGAGGTTTCTGATGCTGGGAAGTGGGGTGGGGTTTCTGATCATGTGACCACTGTAATTGGCTGTCATAGTGGTCACATGATCGGAAAGCTCCTGAGCGCATGTACAGATCGGGAGATTTCCATTAGCCCCCGATAACTGTGTCGGGAGCGTGCAGGGTACAGCTCTATTTACATTCTGGTACGCATATATGCGTACCCCTCTCGCTATGTTTATTTCACCCACACTTATAGTAAATACAGTGGGTACGGAAAGTATTCAGACCCCCTTAAATTTTTCACTCTTTGTTATATTGCAGCCATTTGCTAAAATCATTTAGGTTCATTCTTCTTCCTCATGAATGTACACATAGCACCCCATACTGACAGAAAAACACAGAATTGTTGACATTGTTGCAGATTTATTAAAAAAGAAAAACTGAAATATCACATGGTCCTAAGTATTCAGACCCTTTGCTGTGACACTCATATATTTAACTCAGGTGCTTTCCATTTCTTCTGATCATCCTTGAGATGGTTCTACACCTTCATTTGAGTCCAGCTGTGTTTGATTATACTGATTGGACTTGATTAGGAAAGCCACACACCTGTCTATATAAGACCTTCCAGATCACAATGCATGTCAGAGCAAATGAGAATCATGAGGTCAAAGGAACTGCCTGAAGAGCTTAGAGACAGAATTGTGGCAAGGCACAGATCTGGCCAAGGTTACAAAAAGATTTCTGCTGCACTTAAGGTTCCTAAGAGCACAGTGGCCTCCATAATCCTCAAATGGAAGACGTTTGGGACGACCAGAACCCTTCCTAGAGCTGGCCGTCCGGCCAAACTGAGCTATCGGGGGAGAAGAGCCTTGGTGAGAGAGGTAAAGAAGAACCCAAAGATCACTGTGGCTGAGCTCCAGAGATGCAGTCAGGAGATGGGAAAAAGTTGTAGAAAGTCAACCATCACTGCAGCCCTCCACCAGTCGGGGCTTTATGGCAGAGTGGCCCGACGGAAGTCTCTCCTCAGTGTAAGACACATGAAAGCCCGCATGGAGTTTGCTAAAAAACACCTGAAGGACTCCAAGATGGTGAGAAATAAGATTCTCTGGTCTCATGAGACCAAAATAGAACTTTTTGGCCTTAATTCTAAGCGGTATGTGTGGAGAAAACCAGGCACTGCTCATCACCTGTCCAATACAGTCCCAACAGTGAAGCATGGTGGTGGCAGCATCATGCTGTGGGGGTGTTTTTCAGCTGCAGGGACAGGACGACTGGTTGCAGTCGAGGGAAAGATGAATGCGGCCAAGTACAGGGATATCCTGGACAAAAACCTTCTCCAGAGTGCTCTGGACCTCAGACTGGGCCGAAGGTTTACCTTCCAACAAGACAATGACCCTAAGCACACAGCTAAAATAACGAAGGAGTGGCTTCACAACAACTCCGTGACTGTTCTTGAATGGCCCAGCCAGAGCCCTGACTTAAACCCAATTGAGCATCTCTGGAGAGACCTAAAAATGGCTGTCCACCAACGTTTACCATCCAACCTGACAGAACTGGAGAGGATCTGCAAGGAGGAATGGCAGAGGATCCCCAAATCCAGGTGTGAAAGACTTGTTGCATCTTTCCCAAAAAGACTCCTGGCTGTATTAGATCAAAAGGGGGCTTCTACTAAATACTGAGCAAAGGGTCTGAATACTTAGGACCATGTGATATTTCAGTTTTTCTTTTTTAATAAATCTGCAACAATGTCAACAATTCTGTGTTTTTCTGTCAGTATGGGGTGCTATGTGTACATTCATGAGGAAGAAGAATGAACCTAAATGATTTTAGCAAATGGCTGCAATATAACAAAGAGTGAAAAATTTAAGGGGGTCTGAATACTTTCCGTACCCACTGTATGTAGGTTGCGTAATGTTGGTTCCTAATTTATTTTTTTTACAGTAATTTTTTTTTTTGTTATCAAAGCAGAACAAGGTGCATTGCAGATCTGTGATTATCTGATACAATGTGTTTGAGCCAGTCCTGAACAAAATGTACCGGCAAACATCACATACAACAAGAACGTTTAGTGACTAAAGGGTCTGAAAAGTACAACCTTGCACAGACTTTTGTGTAAATAATAAGCATTTTTTTAAATGGGAAGTTCAAGGTCATGAAGTGTATTTGCAGAAATATGGGAATAAGAACATAAAATGGGATAAAAAGGAAAAGAGAAGGAGGGAAAAGGAAAAATCTGATTGAGGGGAGGTAAGAGGGCTTAGAAAAGTGTTCATGGCAAGTTATTTGGTGCAGGTCCTGTAAAGCCCCGTACGCACGTACCGATCGTCGGCCGACCGATCGGCCGTCTTTTGTCCCCGGCTGTCGTGTCCGCTGAAAAGTGCAAAAGACTGCACACGAATTTTGTCTGCTGACTGCAGAAGTGATGTCATGTGATGGTTAACTTTCCCTGTGTTTTTTCTTTTTCTCTTTGAGCATGCCCAGTCTTGCAAATCTGCTGTCTGTCGGCCGAATTCTGTACTGACTGGCGAACAATCGGCCGTTCTGGTGTCGGCATACAAAAATTTTAATGCTTGCACGACAGATTCTGTTCGGCCGAAAGTGCGCTGTCGGCTGTCGGAAGCATCATACTAACAAGCCGAAAATCGGCCGATCGTTCGTCGGCCGAATCTTTTCGGCCGATCGTTCGTCGGCCGAATCTTTTCGGCCGACAATCTGCACGTGTGTACGGGCCTTTACAAAGATCAAATCCAACCTACATATAAATGGCAGGCATATTTGTACTGAAGCCCAATTTGGTCATGCTAGAAGCTTATATTGGTAAAGAGTTCAGATGGAAGGTAAAAGGCATGTAGGACTCAATCCATGTGGGCTCATGCTTTTTGAAATTTGGATATAGTATTGTTCTGTAGAGACATGAGCTTCTCATAAGGTCTCATGCCAATTATACGGGGTTTTGACCGTTTTTTCTTTTTCTTATCAGCCCGTAAAAGCACCTCTGTGTAAGCCTGTGTATCAATGGACCCATAGGCTTTTACAGACGTAGAAGTGTATACAGGCAGAAAAAAAAAAACATTAAGCCCTCTTTCACACAGAGGGCGGGTTTGAAATCGCGCGAGTCCAGCTGAATTTGCACAATCTCAAATCTCAGTGCAAGTTTGGGGGCGATTTAGCAGACATCTGTGCAGGTTCCCATACAGATGTCTATTGAAATCCCCCCCCCCCTGAAGTTGCCAAAAGTAGTGCAGAAGTTGGCATTGCACCAGTTCTTTATAGGACCTGCAGAACAGAAAAAACAGAACATTCCTAAACATGCATAAATGCTTGATGTGTAAAGGATAAACACGTTAATGCATTCCAGTGGCCAAAAATAAATAAATAAATATTCTGGCCAGTAGAATGCATTTACACTTGGATGCTGTACATGCCTAAATGCTTGTGCAGTATAAGGCTTTTTATGCATTATTTTAATGCCAAGAGTTTCAGACATTCAGAGGGGCTTTTACAGATGCCCCATATGCATGAAGCCTAAAACATAACTTTAGAAACCAGATTTATGTCCACCTTTTTTAACCACTTGGCGCCCGCACTATAGCCAAGAGACAGCTACAGCGTGGGCTTAAAATGCGGGGAGGACGTACATGTATGTCCTCGCGTTCTCTCGCTGTCCGCACGCCCACTTTGGGACTTGGCTGATCCCTGATTGGAGTAAAGGGCCAATCACAGCTGCCCTTTACCACGTCATCAGCCAAAGACAGCTGATCGTGGAAGTAAACAGAAGCTGATTATTTGCTTTTTTTTCCCCTCACGATGTCGGCGTAAAGAAAAGAAGAAAGCTGTTAACTGGCTTCTGTTAGAAGGACGTTGTCCACAGTGCCATCTATTAGTACCCATCAGTACTGCTAATCAGTGCCCACCAGTGCCACCTATTAGTGCAGCCTATCAGTGCCCATCACTGCCTCATCATCAGTGTCACTTATTATTGCCGCCCATCAGTGCAGCCTATCAGTGCCCATCAGTGAAGGAGAAAAATTACCTGTTTTAAATTTTTTTTTAACAAATTATATTATGAAAACCTTTTTTTTTTTTTGTTTATTTAGCAAAAAATAAAAACTTAGTGATGATTAGGGACCACCAAAAGAAAGCTCTATTTGTGTGAAAAAAAATGATAAAAATGTCATATGGGTACAGTGTTGCATGACAGCACAATTGTCACTCAAAGTGTGAGAGCGCTGAAAGGTGAAAATTGGCCTGGTCAGAAAGGGGGTATAAGTTTCCAGTAAGCAAGTGGTTAACAGAAAGGAGAGAGGCGCCTCTAAGTTTAGGAGTATAAAATGATTTAATAAAAGGCAACTCACCTGGATTATAGGAAGGCACATCAGTAGTGTGGTAATCCAGAGTAAGCCATCAGCAGAGACAGTCCTCCAAGATGCTGGCTGCAGCCATAGGGCATCTTGCAGGACTGTCACTGTGGACGGCTTACTCTGGATTACCACACTACTAATGTGCCTTCCGATATTTGACTCCACGTGAGTTGCCATTTGTCTTACCTTTTGATAAATCGTTTTTTATTCTCCTACACTTATAGGCGCCTCTCTCCTTTCTGTTTTTATAGCCCAGTTGGAATCTGCTTCAGGTCCTGTCTAGAGGTTGCCGTTTGTGGATTGACTTTCTTTTTTTTCCCAGTACTTTGTAGGACTCTTTCTGTGATATATCCCTGTTGTGGACTGTATATCAATATTCCTAGGGATTCGCCTTCGCCTCTTTGTAAAATTGTGTATATCTCATGTATATTGTATAATGAGTGTTCTCGGGCATTCTTAGTAAGATCACTGGCTTGCGCCTTCCAATCTTTTGTTATGTCCAACTTTTTTGCAGCTGCGGGGATATGGTTAGCTAATTTAAATTGGGTGATTATATACGCCTCAAGCTTTTTATTGAGTAGTGCCCCCTTGCAGAAAGAGGTGCAGGTAACAGAAAGATCCAGATCAACAACCTTTTAGTCTTTGCATTGTCCCACCTTAGGAGCCGGTTCACACTGTTACGACTTGCCAGGCGACTTGATCAGCCTGGCAAGTCGCACACCGTCGGGTCCATTGAGTAGTACAGGACCCGTTCTAATAGGAGCGACACAAGTCGCTCCGACTTAGAAAAAGGGTCCTGTATTACTACTTCGGGGCGACTTGCATTGACTTCAATTATATGAGGTCCGTGCAAGTCGTGCCGAAGTCGCGCTGCACGCGACTTCACAGGTCGCCCCCGAAGTCGGAGCGGCCTAATGTAAATGTGGTCTTAGTGTAAGAACGATCTCTTGTTCAAGCTGCCATCAAAACAATGAGTTGTTTAACAAGGAATAGAGCAGGAGATTCATAAAGGAACTATATACCAACATGTGAGGAGTTTATAACTTGCCTCAACCACCAGGAGATCAGCCAAGGATCCAGTCTTCCGCTGTAATGGGCTTTGTTATGATCTTTCCTCAGAGGCCAGCTGGGGGGGTCAAAAAGACATAACGTGTAAGGTGAAGACTGTGTGACAGAACCTAGAAGTGTGCTAAATTACTAGACCGCAGAGGTTTTGCCAGTAAAAGTGGATAGTGCTCTTCGGGTGACGGGCTAGCAAAAAGCGCCCCCTGCCTTCCCCTGCCTTCCCCTGCCTCATCTGTCTTATCAGATCCTGAATCTGACTTGGCCCCTGCAGACGTGGGTCACCCTGCTGGGTTTGCAACCACGTGCCCAGAATCCTTTGACATTGAGAATGATTCCTCCACGTCTGCAACCGCGCACGAAAAGGCGCTGGTGGAAGCACTGATTGTATCTGTGCGTGAGACCTTGAAGATGGAGGATGCAGCTGCGATGGAGGCGCAGGTTCCCTTTGGCTCTCACAAGCCATCCAGAGCAGCAAAGGTGTTTCCTTTCCCCGCCTATTTTGACAGAATTGTCGCTAAATTGTGGGGATGACCTAAGCGTACCCGTGGGGTCCCTAAGCACTTTACAAGACATTATCCCTATGAGTAGTCCCTTCTTAAGAAGTGGACTGTTCCACCGGTGGTGGACCCTCCGGTTTCCAGATTGAACAAGGCAACCATGATTCCGGTTGAAGAGTCCCCAGCCTTTAAGGATCCGGTTGACAGGAAGGCGGAGGCTGTGGCCCGCAATATGTACACTCTGGCTGGTTCAGCACTGAGGCTGGTATTCACCATTGCCCTGGTGTCGCAAACTCTGACCAAGTGGGCTAAGCTTTTACGCAGTGATCTGGAGGGAGAACAGCTCCCCCTTGCCTTTTCTGAGCTGGCAGACCAGCTGGTCCAGGGGCTGCCGTTTATCTGTGATGCCTCTTTGGATGCGGCTCCCCTAGTGGCTTGAGTCTCTGTTTTGGCAGTGCTCCTTCAGCGTCTCTTTTGGCTCAAATGCTGGTCTGTTGACCAGGTTTCTAAAAAGGTCTTGACTAATCTTCCCTTTCAAGGAGATTGCCTGTTTCGAGCTACCCAGAATGACATCATAAAAGGTCTCACAGGGGGGAGGCGTACCTTTCTTCCGCAGACTACTAAGGGCAAGGAACCTAGTCGTAGACGTGGGCCTTCCTTTTCGGCTCATAGGAAGTTTTGTCATCCCTTGGGGTCGACTGACAAGGGCTCGAAGCCTTTCAGGGCCTCCTCCTAAAGGATCCAAACAAACCTGGTCTGGCAAGCCGAGAGCGGGCTTTCCTGGACCCTTGGAAAAGGCTCCTTCAGCATGAAGGTGCGCCCTCACATGGGGGGACGTCTTCGCTGGTTTCTGGACTCGTGGACTTCCCTGGTGTAATACAAGTGGATCCACAATGTCATTCAGTCCGGCTACAAGATTGAGTTTCGCTCTTGTTCCCCGGCACAGTTCTTTCCTTCCAACCTGCGCCTGTCCCCGGACCGCTTACAGGGTCTGTTTGGGGCAGTACAAGACCTGTTACATCAAGGGGTAATTGTCCCGGTTCTGACTTCAGAATTTTTACTCAAACCTGTTTAGAGTACCCAGGAAGGAAGGCAAAGTGCGTCCTGACCTGGACCTCAAGGCGCTGAAATACTTTGTGTGGGTGCAGAAGTTCAGAATGGAGTCCATTCGCACGATGGTGACATCCCTGCATCGGGGATTTCCTCACCTCTATCGACATCAAGAATGCTTACCTTCACATTCCAATATGTTCCAGTCGCCAGGGCTTCCTCAGCTTTGCCATGGGAGAGGAGCATTATCAGTTTGTGGCATTACCATTTTTGGTCTCGCCTCTGCTCCTTGGGTCTTCACAAAAGTGTTAGTCCCAGTGCTAGCTTTGCTACTCCAACGGGGGATCGCTGTACTGGGCTACTTGGACGATCTCCTTCTGCAAGTGGAGTCTCCTTCTGCTCTGGTGGAAAACCTGGAGATTACAATACGAACGCTGCAGGAGTTCGGGTGGATTCTGAATCTTCATAACTCTGCCCTTGTTCTGTCCACAAAGTTGGACTTGGCTTTAGAATTTAAATTGCAGGCTGCAATTCGTCGCCTGCTGTCCAACAGATGGTCATCCCTCCTGACTTGCATGCGGTTGCTGGGCCTGATGGTGTCTACCTTTGAGGCGGTTCTGTTTGCACAGTTCCATGTGAGGTCCCTGCAAAGGGAGATTCTGACCAAATGGAACAAAACTCAGCACTCTCTGGACCATCAGATCCGTCTGAGTCGGGGAATGAAGGAGTGCCTGATATTGTGGCTTCACTCTCCAGGGTGTCAGCTAGGCAAATCCTTCCTCCCCTTGTATTAGACAGTGGTCACCACAGATGCCAGCCTGTCCTACTGGGGAGGCGTTCTCCGCAAGCATTCTGCTCAGGGGATCTGGACGCTGTAAGAGTCCAGACTACCGATCAATGTCTTGGAACTCCTAGTGATCAGACTGTGTCTGGACCATTGGACGGATCGTCTTCAGGGTTGTCCAGAGCGCATTCAATCGGACAATGCCACGGTCCTGGCATATGTCCATCACCAAGGAGGCACAAGAAGTGTCCTGGCAGCTCTGTATGTAGCCGGCATTCTAAGGTGGGCAGAACGGTTCGTTACAGCCCTCTCCACCGTACACATTCTCAGGGTGGAAAACTGGCAGGCTGATTACCTCAGTTGGCAGGCGTTGGGCCAAGGGGAGTGTCCCTTCATCCGAAGGTGTTTCATCAGTTGTGTCTTCGGGGGGGCACCCCCGGATCTGTTGACGTCTCGGCTCAACAGAGAGGTGCAGAGGTTTGTGGCTCAGTCAAGGGATCCTCTGGCGGTTGCCACGGATGCGCTGGTGGCCCCGTGGGGTCAGTATCATCTGATTTATGCCTTCCCTCCTCTTAAGCTTCTGCCAAGACTTTTACGCAGGATCGAGACAGAAGGAATTGCTGTTCTCTTAGTGGCTCCGGACTGGCCTCGTCGGGCTTAGTACGCCGATCTGGTGTGGCTGGTCGCCAACGTTCCTTGAAAGCTTTCTCTCAGGGAGGATCTGCTGTCCCAAGGACCAATCTTTCATCCTGCTTTACAGTCACTGGCTTTAACGGCTGTTAAACGCCAAGTGCTGAAGGATAGAGGTTTATCTGAGTCTGTGATTCCTACACTGTTAAAAGCTAGGAAATCTACTTCTAGCAGGATCTACCATTGTACATGGAAGACGTATATTGCGTGGTGTGAGTCTCTTGTGGGTTCATCCTTGCTCCTTCTCGGTGGCTCGGCTCTTGACATTCCTTCAACAGGGGGATGAACAGAAATTGTCCTCGAGTACCATCAAGGGCTAGGTGTTGGCTTTGGCGGTCTTCTTCCAAAGAGCTTTCGCCACACACTCCCTGGTGCGTACCTTTCTTTAGGGTGTCTGACATTTGGTTCCTCCAGTCTGGGCTCCGTTGCTGCCTTGGGACGTCAATTTCCTGCTTTCGGTCCTCCAGAGGTCTCCCTTTGAGAATCTTCAGGACATTCCCCTGCTTACGCTGTCCCAGAAGGTGGCCTTTTGGTGGCTATCACCACTGTGCACAGGGTGTCTGAACTGGCAGCGTTATCTTGTCGTTCACCATACCTGGTGATTCACAAAGATAAGGTGTTTCATCGCCGTTGTCTGTCGTTCCTTCCAAAGGTGGTCTCTGATTTTCATTTGAATGAAGACATTGTGTTGCCTTCCCTATGCCCCAGGCCTAAACATCTAAAGGAAATTGCCTTGCATGCCTTGGATGTGGTCCAGGAAATTAGGGTGTACCTGGCAGTTACGGAGTCTTTCAGGCAGTCAGACTCTCTCTCTTTGCGCTCTAGGATGGGTGATGTAAAGGGTTGTTCGCTTCCTCTGCAACCATTTCCAGATGGATCAGACAGACGGTGATTCAGGCTTATTCCATCAAAGGTCAGGTTCCTCCTTTTCCCTGTTAAGGTGCACTCTACTCAGTGCCACCTGGGCTTTCCGTCATCAGCCGTCAGTGACGCAGGTTTGCAAGGCAGCCACTTGGTCATCGGTGCACACTTTCACAAATTTTTATAAAGTGGATGTGTTGGCATCTACTGATGCTTCTTTTGGCTGCAAGGTTTTGCAGACTGCTGTTGAGAGGACCTGATCCTTTTCGAGGGCGTATTTTTTTATTTTTTTTTTCAGGTGGGCTCAAGTTGTTTTGGTTGAGCTCCTGTTGCCTGGTTGGCTACTGTTTAGCCTTGGGATTATTTTTTGCTATTTTCACCCCTCATGTTTAACACTGCTTTGGGACGTGCCAACAGTTATGAAGATCTGAAGCTTTGTCCGTCAATGAACGAAAGAGAAAATGGGATTTTTGACTTATCGTAAAATCAATTTTCTCTGATGTTCATTGACGGACAAAGCACCCACCCCTCTGTGGAGTTGTAATTCGTCTGACACTGCTTGTAACTAAACTGAATGCCTATAGCAGAGAGAGGGAGTATACCCTATGGGACTGCCCATGGGCGTAGCCAGACTTTTCTTCTGCCTAGTGTCCTACTCTTGTAGGGGGCAGTATAACCCAACTGTTATGACGATCTGAAGCTGTGTCCGTCAATGAACATCAGAAAAATAGATTTTACGGTAAGTCAAAAATCCAATTTTTTTAGGTCATATCTTCTTCATTTGTTGTAAGGGGGGATGGGTGCGCTGATAGTGCGTTGAAGCTGCTCCCGGTATTCAGTGCTTTTGAATATAGATAAATGTATATGTGGTGTGGGGTGCGCTAAACAACAAATAAATAATGAATATATAACATATATCTATGTGTGAACCAAATCAACAAAAGTAAATATATATAACATATATCAATCTGTGAAGCCAATTAATAATGCAAATCCATTGGTGCATAAACATAAAAGTTCATAAGTGTCCATAAATATTTTGCAGGTGAGTAGAATTGTATTCTATCCGAATAATACGTGTATCCACCACCGAGTGAAATTCATCCTTACCAAACGGAAATAAATAAGGTGCAACTATATTTTCTTGTGCTGAAAAAATATCCAATCTCCTTGTGAACAAACACCACGTGTAAATCACCAAGAATTAGCCTCTTACCAGATGGTAATAGGTATGCACTTGTTCAGTGAAACCACCGCCTTGCTTCCTCTTTAAAATCCTGAAGTGGGATGTAGAACCGCTCTACCTTTCTTTCTCCACTAGATGGCAACGAGTACCAGCAAGAAACACAGCCTCATCCTTCTTTACAAGCTCACAAAACCACCGTGTATTAAAGGAAAAAAGAGGGCTAATAGTGTATTACCCTTGAGATTTATTCAAAAAACAGTTGATAATGCACTTACAATTAGATGTCTTGTATTCAGCATAAACATAGGCATACGAATTCCTGCAAAGGCTTGCGGCCGGCTGCAGCACGGACCGCAAGTTGTGTGTGACGTGTGCGCCTCCTAATCTAGATTAGGAGGCGCACACGTCACACACAACTTGCGGTCCGTGCTGCAGCCGGCCGCAAGCCTTTGCAGGAATTCGTATGCCTATGTTTATGCTGAATACAAGACCTCTAATTGTAAGTGCATTATCAACTGATTTTTGAATAAATCTCAAGGGTAATACACTATTAGCCCTCTTTTTTCCTTTAATACACGGTGGTTTTGTGAGCTTGTAAAGAAGGATGAGGCTGTGTTTCTTGCTGGTACTCGTTGCCATCTAGTGGAGAAAGAAAGGTAGAGCGGTTCTACATCCCACTTCAGGATTTTAAAGAGGAAGCAAGGCGGTGGTTTCACTGAACAAGTGCATACCTATTACCATCTGGTAAGAGGCTAATTCTTGGTGATTTACACGTGGTGTTTGTTCACAAGGAGATTGGATATTTTTTCAGCACAAGAAAATATAGTTGCACCTTATTTATTTCCGTTTGGTAAGGATGAATTTCACTCGGTGGTGGATACATGTATTATTCGGATAGAATACAATTCTACTCACCTGCAAAATATTTATGGACACTTATGAACTTTTATGTTTATGCACCAATGGATTTGCATTATTAATTGGCTTCACAGATTGATATATGTTATATATATTTACTTTTGTTGATTTGGTTCACACATAGATATATGTTATATATTCATTATTTATTTGTTGTTTAGCGCACCCCACACCACATATACATATCTTCTTCATTTATTGCATAAAAAATTTATGTATAAAAAATAGGAAGAGCTGTACTGCTTGTTGTATTATGTGCATAGAATAACATATATCTAAATTGCATATTGTTCCTTATTTGGGCAAACTCATGTAAGGATACATTATTTCAAATGGTACACATTGTGATGGCTTTGTGTTTAATAAAACCAAAAATTTGGAAAAAATATTTATTAAAGTAGTTTAGAGTATTTAGGAAAGGGTGTAAACTAGGGTATGACATAAAAATGGAACTGATATTGAATAAAAAAATATTAGATTTTGAAGAACTAACACATAAATACTAAAAATGGGTAAGTGTTTTTTGGTACAGGAGCAGAATTGGAAGTTCCATGGCTCTAGAAGCAGAAACCACTTTTGAAAAACTGAAAAAGGATGACACTTCAGGGTAGTATACTATAGGTTCAAAATGAGTAAAAACAACTTCCTTATTTCATGTGTATTTTTTAAGGAAGTGCATTTAAGAACCCATAATTAAGCTACAGGGGCAGAAATAAATCCATGCTATTTTGGCAATTAATTGATAAAACATACCAAGCCTGGCCCAGAAAATGTATGGCATTGTTTTGTTAACTTTCTGTGCCCTGTTTTAGTGAATGCAGCTTAGGCCTTTCCGGATCTATCTTTTTAAAGTAGTTAAATTTGTCAGAAACGTAATTGCAATCTCTACTGGAAACAGTGTGCTTAATTTAGGAAAATGTCCCACAGTGACATTTTACCTAGAATATCTTTTACGCTGTAGCTAAAGAAATCTATACCTGTTGGATACAGCAGATCCTGACAAATTGAAAAATGTTATCAATAGGAAATGCACAACTATGCTAATAAGTTTTCGGCTAATGAACGAACTTTAGCCAACACTTCAGAAGTATCGGTCTGTAAGCTCCCACTGCTTCATCCCTCTGCCTTCCACCCATTACTGTATACAGCAGGGGCATAAAGGCCAGCAGGTGGAAACTGTGAGAGGTGCAGTCCCTTCGTAGTTTTAATAAATGCCACAGCAAAGTTTGTAGTCTTAGTGGAATCAGTAAAGAGCATTTTCAAAAATAGGCAATAAATATAAATTCCTTTAGTCTGTAATGGGGGTATCAAAATAAACAGCTGCAATTGTTTTAGGTATATCTGTACAAGTAGCAGTAACATCAGTGTCTCTCCTCTTCTCATGGAGGTAAATTGACTGCATAGTACCAGCTGGTGGACCATTATTTTTCTTACTGCTTCCAAACCATTTTTAGTCTGGCCCACAATCTTTTTACACTTTACTATTTAATTGCCAGTGCAAAGGAACTTAGCCACACATTAGCGTTGCACCGATTCTGATGTCAGTATCTGTGTTGATCCTAAGCCCTCTGATACTAAAATCGATACCTTTTTAAGTCCGCAGACTGTAACTGCTGCCTTTAAACCGGGTTCACATATATACGAATTGAATGCATTTTAACCACTTTACCACCGGAGGATTTTGCTGTCTTACGTCCAGGCCACTTTTTGCGATTCGGCGCTGTGCGACTTTAACTGACAATTGCGTGGTCGTGCGACGCCGTACCCAAACGAAATTTACGTCCATTTTTTACCACAAATAGAGCTTTCTTTTGGTGGTATTTGATCACCTGTGCGATATTTACTTTTTGCGCTATAAACAAAAAAAGAGCGTTTATTTTGAAAAAATAACAATATTTTTAACATTTTTTTATATGAAATTCCTCCCAAAAAATATGTAAAAATCAAAATTTTTTAAAATTTTTGGCCAATTTGTTTTCTGCTACCTATGTTTGGTAAAAAAAAATGCAATAAGCGTATTTTGATTGGTTTGCGCAAAAGTTATTGCGTTTACTAACTAAGGGAAAGATTTCTGTAATTTTTGGTGTTTTTTTTTTAACAAGTAATGGCGGCGATCTGCGATTTTTTTTTTTTTTTTGCGGGACTGCGACATTGCGGCGGACAGATCGGACCCTTGACTGACATTTTTGACACTTTTGGGGGTACCAGTTACATTACTGCAGTAATCAGTGCTATATATATGCACTGTTACTGTAAAAATGACACTGGCAGGGAAGGGTTAATTTTATTGGAGAGGGAATGGGTTAATGTATGCCTGGTGCTTACTAACGTGTGGGGGGGGGGGGGAGGTGACTGAGTGAGTCAGGGACAGATTGGATGTTCAGCTATGCTGAACACTCCGATCTGTCACTCCCTGTTACTTAGGAGAAACTAGATTCCCCAATGATCGGGGAAGAGCGGCAGCGATCGCCGCCGCTCCTCCCCTGGCCCGACTCCCGCTGTGAATGAAAACAGCGGGAGCGCGCCTCCGGTGGCGCGCGAGCGCCGCCTACAGGGGGAGGAGTCCAGCGACGTAGGTCTACGTCGCTGGACGATAACGAGCCACTGTGCCGCAGTAGAGGCACAGTGGCCAGAGGTAAAGTGGTTAAGCCGCATCTGATTTGCGTGACATATAAACCTGCAGCCTTTTCAGTAGAGCCAGTTCACAAATGTGCGGACCAGCCACAGCACATTTTTAAAAAGAGTCTGGTACGATTTTGAGCGCGATTTCCATTGTCCTACACTTTGATAATTCGCCCTTGAACCGCTTAACTAAGTCACACTGGAGGGGGCTGAAATTCCGCTCGGTGCATCAATACCTCACATCCCTGGATCAACAATCTCTGGAGTTAGTACCTAGAAGTGTAATATCCACTTATATTACATACATTTAGGAATGCATCCTGCTCATCTTTTAAAACAATCAACTAAACAGGCCAGAACTATTTCACTAAGGAAGTCTCTTACTGCGAAAAAGCCTTTCCGTATCTGGAGGTTAAACCTTTTTCTTCAGACTTAAAGAGTGCTCTTTGTCCTTTTTATTAGCTGTTATGTCAATAACTCTGCATCAGTTTCACTATGTGGATCATTTATATAATGACCATTTATGTATATAAACATATTGAATCCCCCCCCCCTTAATATAGGAAAGCATTTTGCTTGCTTTATCAACTGTAGCTTGGCATTGTATTTTATTAATAAGTCAGCGATCTACCAGAACACCCAAATCTATTTTCACCATTGACTCCCCACAATGTACTCACAGCACAGGGGTTCTTAACCTGGAGTTTCACTCGATTTATTAAGGGTCACCTAAAAAATAGCATTTACATTAATTAATATAGGCCTCCCTCTTGTCGATGGTTTCCTATTGACAGAAATTAAAGAAAACACACAACACTCTGCCACTGCTTATAGCAGCGGCCAGTAAGTTTCTCTTGGCTCGTTAATTGCCCATGTTTACCATTTTAAATTTGTACCCTCATTCTCTGTACAACCGCCATCTTGTGCCACTCCATAATAACTAATGCTAATTCACAATTTCTACTAGTAGATCGGACAGAATTATAATTGTTTTGTTTAATTTGCACAAGATGATTGTAATTCATTTTTGTAATGAGTGAGTATTTTGTTTGTTTACTCTATTCAAACTTTGTGTATGTCATATACATTTGGGGTAATTACATTTCAATAAATGAAAGTACATATATTCATTGCATGGAAAGTTGTATTTGTGACTTTTTCTGGAGAGGGGGTCCATGGTGTACCTCAGATTCTCAAAAAGATTAAGAACTACTGTCCTAGAATTTATGATAAATGCATGTTTTTAGCCCATAAGTGCATATTTTTAGAACCCCAATTCCAAAAATGATGAGACGCTGTGTAAAATCTACATAAAAACAGAATGCAATAAATTGCAAATTTCATAAAACCATAGTTTATTCACAGTAGAAAATAGAAAACATATCAAATGTTTAAACTGAGACTATTTACCATTTTAGGGAAAAAAATTAATGTAGTTTTGAAATTGACAGCAGCAAGATGTCTAAAAATTTGGGACAGGCAACAAAAATCTGGTGAAGTAAGTGGTTCTAACTTGGAACAGTTGGAAGAACATTTTGCAACTAAATAGGTTAATTGGCAACAGGTCAGTAACATGACTGGGTATAAAATGAGCATCTAAGGTCCGGTTCACACTTATGCGATGCGGGAAGGCTGCGAATCCGCAGCCTGTTCCCGCATCGCACACGCACCCCCGGCAGTTCACACTGCCATATGCGATACGCTGGGAGTGTCAATGTAATCTTAACGACACCCCCAGTTTGATCGCATATCGCAGTGCGATCTTGCAGTTCGCACAGGATCGCACAAGTGTGAACCGCTGTGCGATCCGATCCCGATGCGGCTGCCAAAAAGGGTCCTGTGCGAGTTTGCTGCGGGTGCGAGTTTAGCCATACAAAGTGTATGGCTAAACTCGCACCGCACAGCCGATCGCATGTAATGAAGGAGCAGTGCGCTCCGACATTACGTGCGAACCCCGCACTCGCATAAGTGTGAACCGGGGCTTAGAGAATTAGAGTATCTTGGAAGTAAAGATAGGCAGAAGCTCACAAATCTCTCAAAAGCTGTGTCTAAAAATTGTCCAACAATTTCAGAATAATGTTCCTTAACATAAAAAAATGCAGAGACTTTAAATATATCATAATCTACAGTATTAAATATTCTCAAAAGAATTTTGAGAAATTTCTATGTGTAGGGAACAAGGCCAAAATGCAATATTGGATGCCTATAATCTTCAGGCCCTCAGATGACAGGACATCACTCCAAGGGCTCAGGAATACTTCTAAAAATACTGTCTGTGTAGAAGAAGCTTTATCCGAATAGGATTCAAAAATTCAGCGGTCTTCTCTTGGCCAAAACGAATTTAAAATGGTCTGTTGCAAAGTGGACAACTGCTCCTCCTGACTGAAGAGGAAAGGGACCTTCTATTTGTTATCAGCTCTCAGTTCAAAAGCCTGCATCTCTGATGGTATGGAGGTGCATTAGTGTGTATGGAATGGACAGCTTGCACATCTGGAAAGGCACCATCCATGCTGAAAGATATATACAGGTTTTAGAGCAGCCCATGCTCCCATCAAGACAATGTCTTTTTCAGGGAAGGCCTTGCATATTTCAGCAGGACAATGCTAAACCTCATACTGTATTTATGACAACAGCATTTGTAGTAGAAGAGTCCAGGTGCTTAATTGGCCCGCTTGCACTCCACACCTTTCACCATTTGAAAATATTTGGTGCATATTGAAGCAAAATATATGACAAAGAAGACCCAAGACTGTTGAGTAGTTTAAAACCATATATGAGGCAAAAATATGACCTTCCTCTCTCAGTTCCCAGACATTTACAGAGTGTTGTTAAAAGAAGAAGGGAAACCTGGCCCTGTCCCAACTTTTTTGACATGATTTGCTGCCATCAGTTTTTTCAAAATGGCCATATTTTGTTTCTTAGAATTGTACTTTGTCTCAGTTTAAATGTTTGATATGTTTTCCAACTTCTATTGGGAACAAAATATGGGTTTATGAGAAATATATATTTTTATATAATAAAATAATTATAAATGTATGAATCATTGTTTTCTGTTTTCTGTAGATTTTACACAGCATGACAGTGTCCTAACATTTTTGGGATTGTACATCTATTAATCCCTTCATGACCAAGGTCTTTATGAAAAGAAAACTAGCCCACAATAGTAAAAAATAATTTTTTAAAAATGTTTTAAACCCTTGCGGAACGTGTGCAGAAAAATTGACGTCTCTGCACCATGGTGAGAATGAGGCCTGACTGCCATTAACTGGCACCTTCCCTGCCACTTACACTCACTAGACTAGATCAAGCACTGAACTATTCAATCTTTTTTTTCAAAATGTTTTTCAATTTGGATAGAGTAAGGGAGGGTTATAACCCTCTCCATTTTTTTCACCCCATCTATGCCCTGTTTGGGAGATTTCACTTCACCTTCTGTCTCACAGCCACAAAAGAAAATACAAATACATATCTCCAAAGTGAGAGAATCCCACTGTGTCACAGGGTTACCTGAATTGGTGTCCCCATTGGAAGATGTCCCCTCTAAGTGCGGATGTCAACCCAAAATTTGGGATTTTCTTTTACTTTCACTTTCGACGATAATGGTAACCAGGACAGATAGGGAGGGTGAATCTCCCTAATGGGGCCAAAGATGGCAAAAAAAACCTGACAGGTTACACTCTATCCAAAATGAAATAAAAAGTTTTGTCTTTAGTTACAGGTTAAGGTCTGCTTTTAGGTTGGAGACATCTTGGAAGGATGTAAATAGCTTGGTGTCATCTGCTGAAACAAACCTGGTACTTTTAGGCCCAGTTCACACTGGTGCGCCATGAAAGTTTGCCCTGCACCTTCAGTTCCACATTGATCCAACTTTAATGATCGGGATCCGATTTTGATCCAACTTAGAGAAAATTTTAAAGGAAACCCCTTGCCAAAAAAAAAAAAAAATCCATACCAGACCCTTATCTGAGCATGCAGCCTGGCAGGTTAGCAAAGGGTGGGAACTGGCAAGCTCTGCCCCCCCCCCAAAGCACCTTGTCCCCCATATTGATGGGGACAGGGGTCTCTTCCCAGCAACCCTGGGCTGTGGGGGTTAGCGGGCAGGGAGCTTATTGGAACTTGAAAGCCCCCTTTAAAACAGAGGCCTCCAGATCTAGCATGCCTATGTAAATGATTATGGGGTACTTTGTACCCCTACCCATTCACCCCCCAAAAAAACAGTGTAGTGTAGCCTCACATGGGGTAGGCATCAATACACCCCATGTGAACGAGGCCTTATGATGACACTAGGACTAGTGTGGCAGTGATCAGTGACACTGACTGACTGCACCAGCATACAGTGTCATCAGAGCAGCCAGCCAGTGTCTCTGATTATTAGCCACAGCAGTGCAATGTAATCGTAGTGACATTGCACTGCTCTGCTGGCTACAAACTTTTTTTTTTTTTTTTTTCATAGCACTGCAGTAAACACTCTTTCCTCTCACAGCTGATTGCTGTGAGAGGAAATCTTTCAAAGGTTGCAACATGCAACCTTTGTTTACAAAAGTGATTGCAGTGATTGCTCATTTTATTGGCCCTGCCCCAGATCTGTGATCCACTGTACCCTAAGGACACAGCAATCATTGGGCATGCTGCAGCCTACCCTGGTGGTCAGTGTTTCTGTAAACCCTAAGTAGGTTATGGCATGGTGCTCAACCTGTGGCCCTCCAGCTGTTGCGGAACTACAAGTCCCATCATGCCTCTGCCTTTGGGAGTAATGCTTGTAACTGTCAGCGGCTTGCAGTGCCTTTTGGGACTTGTAGTTCTGCAACAGCTGGAGGGCCACAAGTTGAGCACCTATAGTTTATTATCTTAACTGTTATTATATACATTTCGATTAATTCTGCACAATTAATTTTTTTTTTCTACTGTATTGCTTGTTGGATGGATTATAGATGTTGTGATTTAAGAACCTTTATTGATTTTACAGCATTTTGGTCATTCATTTTTTTTTTTTATTATATATTTATTGAAGCGTTGATGTACTGATTTATTGCTCTTTTTATTAATTTTGATTATTTGTTATGATATATTTTTTTTTTTTTTTTTTAGTAGTGCTGTATGTTTGTGTGTTAAGTGTTTAACCACTTTAGCCCCAGCCCTATTTCGGACACTTTTTGTTCACAAGTTAAAACCAGTATTTTTTCCTAGAAAACTACTTAGAATCCCCAAACATTATATATATTTTTTTAGCAAAGACTCTGGAGAATAAAATGTCGGTCATTGCAAAATTTTTTGTCACGCGGTATTTGCGCAGCGGTCTTTAAAACGCCATTTTTTTGGAAAAAATTTGAAAAATCACATTTCACTGCATTTAAAAAATACTAAACAGTAAAGTTAGCCCATTTTTTTTGTATATTGTGAAAGATGATGTCACGCCGAGTAAATAGATACCAAACATGTTACGGTTTAAAATTGCGCCCCCCCGTGGGATGGCGACAAACTACGGTCAATAGAGATCTCAATCTGCGACGCTTTAAATTTATGTAACGGTTACCAGTTTAGAGTTAGTGTGTAGCTCTTTTTTTTTTAATTATTGCCCACGCTCTGGCGATCGCGGCGATACCTCACATGTGTGGTTTGAACAGCGATTTCATTTGCGGCTCGACTTGCGTATACGTTTTTTTTTGTGCGCGAGCTAACGGTGACGGCTAAATTTTTTTTTTTTTTTTTTTCCTATTTATTTTTTCTTTTTTTTTAAACTTTATTACAGGTTTTTTAAAAAAAAAAAAAAATCTGATCACTTTTATTGCTGTCACAAGCAATGTAAACATCCCTGGTGACAGCAATATGTCGTGACAGGTACACTTTATGGAGGGATCGAGGGTCTAAAAGACCCTAGACCCCTCCACTACACTTCCCTGTATGCAAAACGCCGAAAACGGCATTTTTGCATACAGCCGTTTTTCAAATCTGCCGCCTTTTGCAGCACAGTAACCCGGAAGTGACGTCATGGACGCCGCCTCCGGGTTACGTCATCGGAGACCCGATTGATGCCGTTTCCGGCATTCATCGGGACTCCATCCAGCCGGCGGACGTGCCGGCTGGGTGCTCGGGGCTCCCGGTGGGACGGTAGCCCCGAGCAAAGCCGCGGAAGGCGGCGGGAGGGGGGGGACGTCCCCTCCCGCCCCCCCGGGTAACGATCGAGCGGCTCCCGAGCCGCATCGATCGTTACCGACGGAAAGCCGACCGTCGGCTTCAAACAACGGTACCGGGATGATGCCTCTAGCTAGAGGCATCATCCCGGTATAACCACTCAAAGTCAGCCGACGTAGAGGTTACGTGACTGGTAGTAAAGTGGTTAATATCAACCAGATATTTATACAGCAGCTTGGGTTGAGAGGGTTTAGGGTGAACACAGATTTGTTTTGTATTTCGTTTCTTGTGTCACTATTGGCTTGCAATATACCAACCAAACCAATACCATCAAATACCACCAAAAAGAGAGCTCTATTTATGGGGGAAAAAAAGACATCAGTTTTATTTGGGTACAGCGTCGCACGACCGTGCAATTGTCCATTAAAATAACGCAGTGCCGTATCGCATAAAATGGCCTGGTCATTAACCACTTAAGCCCCGGAAAATTTTACCCCCCTTCCTGACCAGGGCCTATTTTGCAATTCGGCACTGCGTGACTTTAACGGACAATTGCGTGGTCGTGCGATGCTGTACCTAAACGAATTTGACGTCCTTTTTTTCCCACAAACAGAGCTTTCTTTTGGTGGTATTTGATCACCTGTGCGATTTTTTTGATCATGCGCTATAAACAAAAAAAGATCGACAATTTTGCAAAAATAGCAATATTTTTCACATTTTTTTTATATGAAATTCCCCAAAAGAAAAAATCAAAATTTCTCTTACGTCCTCTGACAGTCGCCGCCACTTCATATTCATCACTAATGGGGTTATTGACCTTTGCTCCGCAGGAGTAGCTAGGCAACAACATTTATTAATATCAAGGCTTTTAGCATATCCCACCCCTAGGGGGTGGTCCCCTCAGTCAATACCTCCCTGCTTCCTGCATTCCCAACTCAGTTTCTAATGCCTAGCTTAGGAGTAGGCTGGCTGTTCCTGTGCTGGGGCTCTCAGTCTCAGCTTCTTTTCTCTTTTTGATTTTATTTTGAGTCTTTTTCTCTTTCTTTTACTTAGCTGTTGATTTCAGCATTAGTTAGCTTCTTCGGATGAAGATGATCGTGCGGAGCTGGGTCTCGGACTGGCCACCCTGGTTCCCAGGGCTCAGGGCCAGGGGCTTCCCAGCCTGCCATCGAGCTTTCAGCGCAGGTTTCCCTGGCATATTGAACGACCCATCCCTGTTCGCTGCAGGGATGCTATCTGTGAGGTGGCTACCTCACTGGACGCCATTGCGGTTTCGCACCGCAGTTCTACTGCGTCCTGGCTGCGACACTCCCTGTCCTCAGTGCAGTGGTTTGGTCGCTGGAGAAGGCTCCCCACGCCATCCGGACTGGTAAGTGAAAAATCTATGTGGGGACCTGTCTATTTGGGTGTCAGTCTGGGACTGTGTGACCCTGCATGTCTGTGTGGCTGCTGAGCTCCCTGTCAGATTCCTGTGTGGAATGCTGCCTGTCTGTGGGCTGCGAGGGGGGGCTCTCCCGCTCTGCTGTGTGAATGCATGAAGCAGTCTGGGCTTGGGCATGCTGTGCGGCGATCGCTGCTGCGACCCGCCATTTTTTTGCTGCAAATTTATGGTGGCCGGTCCTGTGTGGTAAGGCGCGGCGTTTTGGCGCCAAACGCCGCCATTTTGGCGGCGATCGATCAGGCCACATGTCTGCACCATTTTCTCTTTGCCTAAGGAATCCTCAGCCGAGCGGCCATGTTTGTGTAGCCTTACATAGGCTTTATGGGGCGGTCAGTCATTGCATCACTTCCTTTTGCTCTGGGACAGCGATCGGTAGCAGCAGCAGCCTGTGTGATCTCTCCAGGTTTTTACCTTTCCTTTTCCTGTATTCCTTGCCCAGTGTTCTTATCCCTGTGGGGGTCGGTGTATTCAGTAGGGTGCGGTGGGCTACGCTCGCCGCGGTCTTAAAGGGGCAGTACTCCTTTTTTCCTAATATTGCTGGGGCATGGATTCTCAGGATTGCAAGTTTCCTCCCACCTTGGTGGGGGGCCAAGGGGCTGCTGCATCCCCCGAGGGGGCTGATCTGGCTCCTATTGTGGCGAACTTGGCTGCTCAGGTGCAGATGCTGGTGGCTGATCGATCCACAAAACGGCCCAGAGTGTCTATTTCCTCTGATTCAGAGGGCGATGGGGCTGCTATGGCTGGAGTGCCCTTCTCAGGGTCTCACTCATCTCTAGACCTTGTGGGGTCTGAGGGGGAGGCTGAGGTGGAAGGGGTTGATAATTCTCCCCTGGCTCGTCTGAAGAGCTTGCACTCATGGATAAGTTGGTTGCTTCTATCAAGCAAACGCTGCATTTGCAGGATGAACCATGTCCTCCTGTTTTGATGTCCTCTTATGGGACGCAAAGGAAACGCAAAACATCGCAGGTTTTTCCTTGCTCTACGGAATTTCAGCGCGCGGTTGATGAGCAATGGCGCAATTTAAAGGAGCCTTTTGCTGTGCCGAGTAGGTTCAAGCTGCGTTATCCATTTTCACCCACCACTGATGAGCGTTGGTGTGTGCCGCCTCAGGTGGATCATGCAGTGGCAATTTTAAATAAATCCACTGCGATCCCTGCTGAGGATACCCCGGTGTTCCGGGACCCGACGGACAGGAGATTGGAGTCTCTGGCCCGTCATGCTTATACGGTTGCTGGTTCTATGCTGAAGCCTATTTTTGCTTCCATTATGGCAGCCCAGGCTATTGCGGATTGGACGCAGGTGCTCAGGCGCACCCTGGTGGCTGACTCTGCCCCGCCGACAACTTTGGCTATGGTGGATCAAATTCATCAGGGTGTCATGTATTTGTGTGATGCAGACTTAGATTTGGTCCCTTTTGGCTGCGCGTCTTTCAAGTGTGGCGGTATTGAACCGTCGCCTGATATGGCTGAAATGTTGGTCTGTTGACCAATCTTCTCGCAAGCTAATTTGCCCTACGCGGGATCCCGTCTTTTTGGCGAATCTTTGGATACTCTGATAAAGGGAGTTTCTGGGGGTAAGAGCACTCTCTTGCCCAAAACTCACAAGAATAAGTTTGTTTGTGGTAAAAAGAATACCTCGTTTAGGCCCTCTCAGGGGTCCTTTCGGGCCTTTCGGTCGCACTATAAGGGCAAGCCCTTCAAGGGCCAAGGCTCCCAGAAGAAACCGTGGACAGGTAAGCAGAAGTCCGGCCAGTCCGGGTCCGCTGCCCATAACAATACGGCCTGAAGGGACGCCCTCACCCAGTTCTGGGGTGGGGGGGACGTTTGCTCGGTTTTCTTCAACCCTGGCTGGACCGCATTCGGGACAGGTGGGTTCAGGAAATCGTTCGATCTGGATACAAGATCGAGTTTCTCTCTCGGCCGGCGGGCAGATTTTTCCCCTCAAACCCTCAGCTGACTCCGGAGCGCTTGCAGGCTCTGCGCCTGGCGGTGCGGGACCTGCGGGCCCAGGGAGTGGTGGTCCCGGTGCCTCATCGGGACAGATTTCGGGGGTTCTATTCCAGTCTGTTCACTGTGCCCAGAAAGGAGGGCAAGGTACGTCCGATTCTGGACTTGAAAGCTCTGAACCGCTTTGTGCGGGTTCGCAAGTTCCGCATGGAATCCCTGCGCTCAGTGGTGGCTGCCCTGGTTCCGGGGGAATTCATGGCCTCCATCGATCTGAAGGATGCGTACCTTCACATTCCCATTTTCGAGGGTCACCAGAGGTACCTTCGGTTCGCCATTGCGGAGGATCATTACCAATTCGTGGCGTTACCCTTTGGTCTCGCTTCGGCTCCGCGGGTTTTCACCAAGGTGCTTGCGCCGGTTCTGGCTTTATTGAGAGCCCAGGGCATTTCTGTCCTGGGGTATCTGGACGATATCCTGATTCGGTCTGCGACCAGTCAGGGCCTGGTGAACGACCTGTCCGTCACGATGCAGACTCTACAGGAGTTCGGTTGGACGGTGAATTTTCCAAAGTCGACGTTGTGTCCGTCGGTTCGTCTTCCCTACCTGGGGATGATCCTGGACTCTGTTCAAGCGAAGGTCTTCCTGCCGGAAGACAAGCTCCGGACACTTCAGGACGAAGTCAGGTCCCTCAGGGACACTCAGTGCTCGTCCCTCCGGACATGTATGAGGTGTCTGGGATTGATGGTCTCGGTTTTCGAGGCGATTCCCTTCGCCCAGTTTCACACTCGGGATCTTCAGGCGGAGATCCTGGCCAAGTGGGACGGGCGCCCGCAATCTCTGGATCTGCGGATTTCATTGAGCAGCCTCACCCGAAGGGGTCTTTTGTGGTGGCTTCAGTCCCCGGCGGTGTCGGGGGGCAAGTCTTTTCGTCCTTTGTCATGGACGGTGATCACCACGGATGCCAGCCTGTCGGGCTGGGGTGGTGTTCTGGGCGTTCTGTCCGCCCAGGGGACTTGGTCGGAGGAGGAATCCTCCCTCCCGATCAACATTCTGGAATTGCGAGCAATAAATCTCTGCCTTCTGCGTTGGATGGACAGGCTTCAAGGCCGTCCGGTTCGGGTGCAGACGGACAATGCCACAGCGGTGGCCTACATCAACCACCAAGGGGGCACCAGGAGTGCCCGAGCGGCTCGGGAAGTAGCTGACATTCTGTCTTGGGCCGAGACGCACGTCCCGGCGATATCTGCAGTTCACATTCCGGGAGTGGAGAACTGGCAGGCGGATTATCTAAGTCGCCAGACCCTGGACCAGGGAGAATGGTCCCTTCACCCGGATGTCTTTCAGATGCTGTGCGCGAAGTGGGGGTCCCCAGATGTGGACCTGTTCGCGTCTCGTCTAAACAACAAGGTGGAAAGGTTCGTAGCAAGGACGCGCGATCCTCGGGCAGACGCCTCAGACGCGTTGGTGACGCCCTGGCGTCAGTATCGTCTGATGTATGCCTTTCCACCAATTCAGCTGCTGTCCAGGATCCTTCGCAGGTTGGCCTCGGAACCTCACATGGTGATTCTGGTGGCGCCAGACTGGCCTCGCCGGTCTTGGTACGCAGACCTCGTGAATCTGTCAGTCGACGCTCCGTGGCGTCTACCTCTTCGAGAAGACCTCCTGTCTCAAGGACGGATATTCCATCCTGCTTTACAGTCGCTGGCTTTAACGGCCTGGCTGTTGAAAGCCAGGTCCTGAAGGATAGGGGTCTCTCCCCTGAGGTCATTCCCACTTTGATCAAGGCCAGGAAGGCCTCTTCGGGGAAGATTTACTACCGCACTTGGAAGGCGTATTTTGCCTGGTGTGAGTCCAGGGGGTATTCCCCTCGCTCATGCTCGGTATCGAGAGTGTTGGCTTTCCTTCAGACGGGCGTGGACCAGCGTTTGGCGTTGGCCACGATTGAAGGTCAGATTTCTGCGCTGGCCGTTCTCTTTCAACGCCCTGTGGCGTCTAATTCCTTGGTTAGCACCTTTGTTCAAGGGGTGCGACACTTGGCCCCTCCTCGGAGGGATCCTTTGCCTCCATGGGATTTGAACCTTGTTCTGTCCGTGTTACAGCATGCTCCCTTTGAAAAGATCAGGGAGATCTCGTTGTCTCTGTTGTCCAAGAAGGTTGCCTTTTTGGTAGCGATCACTTCGTTTTGCAGGGTGTCGGAGCTAGCGGCCTTGTCCTGCAGCTCTCCCTACTTGGTGATTCACTTGGATAAGGTGGTCTTACGACCTAACCCTTCTTTTCTTCCAAAGAGGATCTCGGAATTTCACCTCAATGAGGACATTGTCTTGCCTTCGCTTTGCGCGAAGCCTAAGCATCCAAAGGAGGTGGCTTTGCATTCCTTGGATGTTGTTTGGGCGATCAGGGTTTACCTGTCATCGACGAAATCCTTTCGCAAGTCGGATTCTCTATTTGTCCTTCCAGAGGGTCCTCGGAAGGGCATGGCAGCGTCGGCTGCGACCATCGCCAAATGGATCAGACAGACTATTGTGCAAGCCTATGCTTTGAAGGGGAAAGTTCCCCCTTTCCCTGTGAAGGCGCACTCTACCAGGTCTTTGAGCACGTCTTG
Source organism: Pelophylax lessonae (assembly GCF_965119305.1). Taxonomy (NCBI): domain Eukaryota; kingdom Metazoa; phylum Chordata; class Amphibia; order Anura; family Ranidae; genus Pelophylax; species Pelophylax lessonae. Next base: position 413,493,103 of record NC_138772.1, read on the forward strand.
GGCCTATCGTCATCAGGCTTCTGTGGCCCAGGTGTGTAAGGCGGCGACTTGGTCGTCAGTTCACACCTTCTCCAAATTCTACAAGGTGGATGTTCAGGCATCGGCAGATGCTTCCTTTGGCCGCAAAGTTCTTAGTGCGGCAGTGCCTTAGGGTCCCTTGTTTTGGGTCCTTGGCTGTTGGGATGTCTTTATCCCTAGGTTACTTGTTTTCCTGGGTTGTTGCTCCTGTTGAGCATGTTTTTTTCCTGTTGCCCAGTTGGTTTCCTTACTTTGGTAAGGTTCCTTTTCTCTGATGTGGGTACTGCGTTGCTTTAGGCGCGGCTGCGTTTTTTCCCACCCCTCATGTCTACACTGCTATGGGACGTCCCCATTAGTGATGAATATGAAGTGGCGGCGACTGTCGGAGGACGTAAGAGAAAACTGAATTTTTGTAAAATCTTACCTGTAAAATTCCTTTCTCTGAGTCCTCCGACAGTCGCCGCCCCCGCCCCTCTTTTGGGGTTTGTTTATGTACACTACTGCTATGCTACTGAAACTGAGTTGGGAATGCAGGAAGCAGGGAGGTATTGACTGAGGGGACCACCCCCTAGGGGTGGGATATGCTAAAAGCTTTGATATTAATAAATTTTGTTGCCTAGCTACTCCTGTGGAGCAAAGGTCAATAACCCCATTAGTGATGAATATGAAGTGGCGGCGACTGTCGGAGGACTCAGAGAAAGGAATTTTACAGGTAAGATTTTACAAAAATTAAGTTTTTTTAACATTTTAGGCCAATTTTTTTTTTACCATGTTTGGTAAAAAAAATCACAAAAAGCGTATTTTGATTGGTTTTCGCAAAAGTTATTGCGTTTATTAACAAAGGGAAAGATTTTTGTCATTTTTGTTGGTTTTTTTTTTAATGGCGGCGATCTGCGATTTTTTTTTTTTTTTTTTTTTTGCGGGACTGCGATATTGGGGCAGACAGATCGGACGACCCTTGACTGACATTTTTGACACTTTTGTGGTTACCAGTGACATTACTGCAGTAATCAATGCTATACATATGCACTGTTACTGTAAAAATGACACTGGCAGTGAAGGAGTTAACTGTATTGGAGAGGGAGGGGTTAAGTGTGTCCTAGGGGAGTGTTTCTAACTGTGATTGGCTGTGGCTTGATGTGTAAGAACAATGATCAACGGTCCTACATAGCAGAACCGTTTGATCACCATTCTTACACAGGGAGAACTGACAGGCGGCTTTGTTTACACTAGCCGCCTGCCTTTCTCCCGCTGTCACGGACGATCGCGAGTGCCCGGCGGACATCGGGTCCGCCGGGCACACACGCGGTGGGGTCTGTGACCGAGCGGGAGCGCGCATCCGGCGGCACGCGTGCGCTCGCTCCCAGAACCCTTACAGGCTAGCGACGTAACCCTACGTCGCTCTGCCTGTGAGGGGCTGACTGCCGACGTAAATAGTCGTGCGGCAGTTGGCAAATGGTTAAGGGGTAAAAACTTCTGGTCCAGGAGTGGTTAAAAAATAATGGGTCTATCTGTAAAGTATCGACTACTGCAGTGAGGGCACAGAAATATAGGGGGTTATATAGTTCGACATTACCAAGTTGATATCTAGATATGTATTAAAGCATTTTCCACCTTTGCCAGGAATGTAGGATACTGCAGTCACAGTGGGGGAATACAAAATGCTTAAGGTGTTGTCAGACTCTCCAAATGAGCTGGCAGGGGAGCTGCTTGTTTTTTTTTCAGCAAGTTGTAGTTCCAGTCTCACAAATCTTCTGAAATAATGGGTGTTTTAGTATGGAACAAGATTGTACCAAAAAGGCCAAGCAGCTCCTCATCTTTAGGAAGCCCCAAAGTTGCTCTTCGTCTTCCCTGAAATAGCTGATCAGTAGGACGGTGACCCCTTTGTGTGTCATAAATCTCCCACTGAAATGGTTTTCCTTTTCTTTCCAGAACGTTGCCAGTCCCTCTACAGTAAGACCTCAGAAAATGTATTGTAGCTGTTATAATACATTTAGGTATGCAAGTCAATTCCACCTTTCTGGTTTAATAAAGTGTTACGCTGATGGTAGTTTACCTTTTATCATAAAGAGCCTCGGGTGCTTTTTCAGAGTATAAAAATGTTTTACTCATAAATACTTGTTTCCTACTGTTTTCTTCCACGCTGACCAAAAAAGCAATTTTCAAATCTTTTTAAATAAATATAAAATGGCAAAAATATGTCCAAATAATTTGTATTCAAATGATATCCTCCTTTTATTAATCTCTTTATTAATATCTCATTGCATTATAGCTTCTGGCTTTGCCTCTGGCGTCCACTCCTCCAGTAGCAGCATAAATGTTGTTAATTTGCTCCCCGCTTGTGACTGTTAATTTAATATTTTCTCTTCCCACTTTTTTTTACATTTCTAATTCAGGAGGTAGCATCTGCTGCCCTGTGGCTAAAGCAAAAATAAAACTTGTATTATAATTAATTTCTTGGATGCCGTGATATTATTTAAATTGCAGAAGGTCCCCTCAAGCTTGAATTCAATCCTTATCAAATGTTTGTAGCTATCTTTTTCGTTACCTTTGAAAATGTTAAAATGGTGTACCTGAAACCCTGTTAAAATGGTTCACCTGATATCTGCTTTAGAAAAACACAGAGCCTCTCAGTTTAACCACTTAAGCCCCGGAGGATTTGGCTGCTCAAAGACCAGGGCCTATTTTGCGATTCGGCACTGCGTGGCTTTAATGGACAATTGCACGGTCGTGCGATGCTGTACCTAAACTAAATTGACGTTCTTTTTTTCCAACAAACAGAGCTTTCTTTTGGTGGCATTTGATCACCTGTGCGATTTTTATTTTTTGCGCTATAAACAAAAAAAGCGACAATTTTGAAAAAAATAACAATATTTTTCATATTTTTTTATATTAAAATTCCCCTGCCAAAAAAATGTAAAAATCCAAATTTTTTAACATTTTAGGCCAATTTGTTTTCTGCTACATATTTTTGGTAAAAAAAATCACAATAAGCTTATTTTGATTGGTTTGCGCAAAAGTTATTGCGCTTTCTAACTACGGGAAAGATTTATGTAATTTTTATTGTTTTTTTTTTTTTTAACTAGTAATGGCAGCGATCTGCGATTTTTTTTTTTTGTGGGACTGCGACATTGCGGCGGACAGGTCGGACCCTTGACTGACATTTTTGACACTTTTGGGGGTACCAGTGAGATTACTACAGTAATCGGTGCTATAAATATGCACTGTTACTGTCAAAATGACACTGACAGGGAAGGGGTTAACTTTATTGGTGATCAGTGGGTTAAATGCATCCCTTGGGGCGTGTTTCTAATGGTGAGGGGCGTGGCTAGTGATGTAACCCCAGAGACATACAATCCTACATAACAGGATTGTATAGTCTCTGCCTTTACATCAGGGAGAATGACAGACGGGTTTGTTTACATCAGCCGTCTGCATTTCTCCCTCTCCTGAGCAGAATCGCGATTGGCCGGCGGACATCGGAGCCGCCGGTCACATGCGCGGGGATGCCAGTGAACAAGCCCTACAGGCTCCTGGACGAGCGACGTAGTACTACGTCGGTTTGCCCAAGAGCGGCTGACTGCCGCAGTAAATATACTGACGGCAGTTGGCAAGTGGTTAAAGGGTTAATTAACCTTTAGTGACTTTTGTAAAAAAAAAAAAAAAAAATACCTATGCATCATTGTCCACAGTACATTAATATCCAGTTCTCCATTATGTAAAAGAATGCTTATTTTAACCCTTTCGCTGCCAGGGCCGTTTTTGCATTTTGCACACATTCTTATTAAATAATTTTACGCCTGAAGATCATTACATAAACCCCCCAAAACATTTATATATTTTTTGAACGAAAACTTCCTAAATAATAAAATAGTGGTAGTTCCAATTCTTTGTCACACAATATTACTGCAAAGGTAAAAAATTCACCAAAATTAGGGATCACAAACACAATAAATTACCCTATTTTTTGGTAAAACATAAGATTGAGGTTGCACCGAGTAAATCTATACCCATAGATAGTTAAATTTCCATGCGCCCGTGAAATGGTGACAAACTTCAGTACCCTATATTTTCCATAGGCGACACTTAAAAAGCCCCCTGTAGGTCATCAGTTTAATGTTACGGAGGAAGTCTGTTGCTAGAAATATTGCCCTAACTTGACGTGCACGGCGATATGTACCGTGTATCACAATTGGTGTTTTTAATGCGTGGGCACCCCTGATGTATACGTTTACATCTGTATGTGCATATATGTGGGGGTGGGGAGACCAAAAACATTTTTTTTTTTTTTGGGGGGGGGGGGGGGGGTTATGTGCTTGAGTGTAACTTTCATTTTTTACAATTAAAAAAAAAAAAAGTTTACTTTTTTTTTCCATTGCATAGGGGACAAAAAGTCCCCTATGTGATGATTTTTTTGATGACAGGTTCTCTTTAATGAGAACTCCCCTGTGTTCCACTGAATGTAATGCATTGCAGTTCACGTTGCATTACATTCTTTCCTTGGTATGCTGGCCGAAGACCCAGAGAGGCGGACCCGGATGTTACATCAAACACATTGCTTTCCGGGTCAGTAACAGGGAGGGGAAAAGAGCGGATGTGAGTCTGCTCTGCTCCCTCCCCTCTTCCCAGTGGGACTCGCTATGTAAGTCCTGGGTGTGCAGATGGGCAAGCGGAGCCCAAGATACGTGTTGGGGGGGGGGAGGCGCCATTATTGTTGTGTGGAAGCCATTGGGCCGCGGTGCAGCCAGTTATTTCCTGCAATGTAGCATAATGTTCCTACCACTCTATCTATCTATCTATCTATCTATCTATCTATCTATCTATCTATCTATCTATCTATCTATCTATCTATCTATCTATCTATCTATCTTTTCTGTAAGTGAAAATATTTTTATTTTTTTAGTGCAGCATATTTTTGCTAGAGGATAATGGGACTCTTTTACAAAGAAGAGATGACGGTGACCTGGATATGCCATGGACCGCATAGCTTGCAAATGTTTAGTGCTGTGTGTTTTGGCTATTTGTTTGGAAAGCTCAGTTGTATGTCTGTAGGACACTGTCATAGGGGATAACTATATCTAGTGAAGCGATACTAAGTGTAAAGGCATGTATGTCTTGATTTGTTTATTCCCAGGAATACTGTTGACAATCATTCCACACATTCTTTTATAGATGGGACATCTGAGTACCCGCTTACAAAATTTGCCCTATAGAATAAGAGATGAAACATGACCTTTCTGCTTTAGAGTTTGGCTTCTACATATACTAAGATTAGCATTGAATTGTATATTTTCCATATGTTTAATATAGCAGTTGACTAGAAATAGTAATTGTACTGTGACAATTATACTGGATAACTAAAGTATTAACCCTGACTTCAAACATGACCTAACCCTAGACTGACTGTTCTGGAGAAAATGTAATTGTCATATAGTGCCTTGAAAAACTATTCATACTTCTTCAAATTTTCCACATTTTGTCATGTAACAGCCAAAAACATAAATGTATTTTATTGGGATTTTATGTAGCCTAACACAAAGTGGCATATAATTGTGAAGTGAAAGGAAAATGATAAATGGTTTTCAAAATTTTTTACAAATATATGAAAAGTGTGGCATGCTTTTGTATTCTGCCCCCCTGAGTCATTAGTTTGTAGAACCACCTATCGCTTTAATTAGAGCTGTAAGTCTTTTTGGATGTCTCTACCAGCTTTGCACATCTAGAGAGTGAAACTTGCCCATTCTTTTTTGCAAAATAACTCAAGCTCTGTCAGATTGAATGGAGAACGTCTGTGAACAGCAATTTTCAAGTCTTGCCACGTGACTTTGACTGAGTCATTCTAAAGCCCCATACACACACGCAGATCGTCGTCATACAAATGTTCGTCTTTTCTCCCCGGGATGTCGGTGTCTGTTGAAAAGTGCAAAGACAGCACAAGGACAGCACAAGAATTTTGTCCGCAGACTTCAGCTGACTGCAGAAGTGATGTCATGTAATGGTTAACTTTCCCTGTGTTTTTTATTTTCTGAGCATGCCCAGTCTTGCAAATCTGCGGTCTGTCGGCTGATTTCTGTACTGACAGGCGAACAATCGTCCGTTCTGGTGTCTGCAGACAAAAATTTTCATGTTTGCAAGAAAGACTCTTGTCCGCGGATTGTGTGCAGACATCTGTCGGAGGCACCATACTAACACGCATACAATCGGCAGATCTTTCGTCCGCCGACGTTTGTATGACGACGATCTGCGTGTGTGTACGGGGCTTTACACATGAATATGCTTTGATCTAAACCATTCCATTGTAGCTCTGGCTGTATGTTTAGGGTCGTTGTTCTGCTGGAAGGTGAACCTCTGCCCAGTCTCAATTCTTTTGCAGACTTTAACAGGTTTTTTCTAACACACGCGTCGATAGTTGGCCGTGAATTTTTGGCCAACGTCCGATCGGCCGATTTTCGGCTTGTTAGTATGATGCTTCCGACATCGCCCGAAAAAAATCTGGTGTGCATGCTATAAAATTTTTGTTGGCCGTCACCACAACGGCCGATTTTCCGTCAGTCAGTACAGATTTCGGCAGTCAAAAATGTGATGAGCAAGACTGGGCATGCTCAGAGATGAAATAACACACGGAAAGTAAACCATCACATGACATCACTTCTGAAGTAGATTTTTGTTGGCCGATAAAATTCGTGTGCAGTCTAGGCACATTTCAACCAACACAACAACACTGGACAAAAGTCGGCCGATAATCGTAGGCCAAAAAAGTAAAATTTCGCTCTCATCTGACTAGAGCACCTTCTTCCACATGTTTGCTGTGTCCCCCACGTGGCTTCTCGCAAACTGCAAAAAGGACTTCTTATGGCTTTCTTTCAACAATGGCTTTCTTCTTGCCACTCTTCCATAAAGGCCAAATTTGTCAAGTGCACGATTAATAGTTGTCCTGTGGACAGATTCTCCTACTTCTCCACAACGTTATCCCTGACCTGTTCTTTATCCCTCACCTGAAGGCTATTTTTTGGCCTTCATTAAGGTTCTCTAACAAAGAACAGCTTTATTTATACTGAGCTTAAATTACACACAGGTGGACTCTTTACTAATTATTTACTAATTAGGTTATGATTTAAGGCAATTGGTTCCACTAGACTTTAGTTAGGGGTATCAGAGTAAAGGGGGCTGAATACAAATGCACGCAACACTTTCCAGATATTTATTAATAAAAGAATTTGAAAACCATTTATCATTTTACTTCCACTTCAAAATGATATGCCACTTTGTGTTAAACTATCTCATAAAATCCCAATAAAATACATTTACGTTTTTGATTGTATCATGACAAAATGTGGAAATACTTTTTCAAGGCACTATACTTGCCTGCTTTGTGAAATTAATTTGCATAGAGCAGCACCAATTCTCCTATTCTGCGGTCACCCATCTGGGCTCCTCCCCCAGCCAAGTGCCTCCATAGCAAGCCATTCCCAAGCTGCACTGTGTGTGTCCATAGACTCTTACAGGGCTGCTCGGCCCTGCCCCCACTTTCTCCTCAATTCTAGTATATATACCATAGTTTGAAGATGCTAAAGCTTTCACGCAAACCAATCAATATACACTTATTGGGATTTTTTTTTTTTATCAAAATCATATAGCAGAATAAATTTTGGCCAAAATTTATGAAGACATTTTTATTTTTTATTGGATATGTTTTATAGCAGAAAGTAAAAAATATTGTTTTTTCGGCTGTGTGGCTGTGGCATGGCAGGGTGATGATAAAAAAAAAATATATATATATATATATATATATATATATAATATATTTTTCAATAATTGAGGAAAAAAAAAAAAGAGAAAAAATATTATTATTATTTTTTAAATAATTTAAAAAATAAATAATAATAACCACACTCCCTGTCCACTTACCTTTAAGCAAAAACTTCCATCTCATCTCCTTTGGGCAGGCATTGAGAACAGGCAGTGGAAACAGTCATTAGTGACTGCTTGTGAAACTCCCGGCCACCACAAGAGGGCGCCAGTTCCCCATTGGAAGCCTCTCTCATCTCACAGAAGAAGGCCGAAAAGCCGGGGCCTCAATTTTCGGACGGCGCGGTAGTTTGTGCACTCGGGGAGGAGGTGGGGGGCGCAAAAGGTACAGGACACCTCCTGCAGGGCACCCCAGGCGCCAGGTCGCTAATTCTAGTCGCCAATGCGACCTGGCGCCCAGTGTTTTGTCGAGCCCTGCACTAATTCAATCTGAAAAATATAATAGCTAGCATGTCCCCAACTTTTGTAAGACCTGTGAGCGTAGTATTTGGTGCTGGGTACAATTGGATGGATGGATTAAGTGCTTTCTCTAAATTTGTTATAAACCTATGTAGGATGATCTGGTTCATCTCTAGACAAGAGCAGAACGAAAAAATGTGTTTTGATTCGGTATTTACATACATTTTTTTTTTTTCGGAATTCATTTCATTTATACGAATTGATTAGAATTTTCCTAATTCAGAAAATTTGAGTCAATACAAATTCCGTTCAGATTGCATTCAAATCGAACTCCATTCAAAATCAAATGTATCCTATTAGAATATAAAAGAATATAAAAAAATTGATTAGAAAATAAAGGGACAGAATAGAAAATAAAATAGTATAGAAAAGAATAGAGTAAAACATAACAAAATAGAATAGAACATAAAAGAACAGAATAAAATAGAATAGAATAAAACAGAAAGAATATACCCATATGCTGAAATTCAAAAAGAATAAATTTGAATTGAAAAGAATAGAACAGAAAATAAAAGAATAGAATAGATGCAAACAGTAGAATAGAATGGAATAGAAATATAACCATCTTCCAAAATTTGATTTTCTATTCTGTTTTGTTTTACTCCATTATTTTTTATTCTTTCATTTTCTATTCTTTTCTATTCCATTGCTTTTTCCATTCTATTTTTTTCTATTGGGAAATTCAAAAAATCTAAAAATTTGATTTGAAAACTATTCGAATTTCGTTCCAATTTTTGCTTTTTTCTGATTTGTTTAAATTAGTTACTATTGTAATTTGGATACATCCGAATGTCAATTCGGAACGAAACAAACCGCATGTCTATGCATCTCTGCGTATCACTTGAGGCCAGTCACTTCTTCACTGGGTATATGTAAGGGTTTACAACCACTTTAATAACAAATTGAGCCATGTATATGTTGTAAAGCGCTGTGCACACCATTGGCGCTATATACATCCTGTATAATAATAATAATAATAATGTTTATGTGGCCGTTGCACTTGGCAAATACCTAATTATTGCTTTTTGTTTTCTAACCTGAGCTAGAAAATGATTCTGGAATTTTCCAATTTCTCCATTTATGTTTATACACCAACCCCATGATACAAGAAATGGTTATATCCAGTAGCTCATATCAGAAGGCCGATATAATTATAATTAGTCTATGTGGCCAATTAATAAAAATTGACAATGGCTAATTAATTGAGTATAGCAGACATTGTCTTAGGATAATTAATAACGATTAAAAGGTTGTTACATATTATGGCAGTATGGTGGCTTAGAAAGAAGCACCGTAGCCGTGGAAATCTGGGACTCTCCGACCTCCATTCCTAAGAGGACATCATCTACTTGGAGGTCATATGATCTTCACACATTTATGTAAATTCCTGCCCTTAATCCAAAAACAAATGTTAATTGGCTTCTTTTTTACAAAATTTGTTATAGAATGTAATGCGTCTGTGCGGCTGTCATTGAGACCTGCTTCTGTAAAATCACATTGTTAGGTTAACTGGCTTTTATCCAAAATTGGCCTATCTGCTGTCTGGCTGCTGTAGAAATGTGTGGATTAAATTAAAATAAATATTAGCTGGCAAGTGAGTTCACACAGTCTGAACTCAGTAAAGCCCTGTACGCTTTGAATTATTTTGCCATTTTTCAGAAGTGACAGTAGCAGCTACTAGCAGATACTAAGGAATGCTTTCCAAATAATGCAACAAATCGTTTTTATAAATGAAGAAAGTTTCCAGAAAGTGCAATAAATAGAACAAAAAAAATGAAAACAATATTTGCTACATATGTTTTTTTACCTTAAAGGGTAACTCCATTTGGCCTCTTTCACACGGAGCGGACCGTATTGCGATCCGCTCCGGCACTTTTTTTTTTTTTTTTACGGACACGGATGACACTTGTGTCATCCGCTCCGTATGTCCGCATATCATCCCATCCGTTTGCGGATGATATACGGACATAATGCATGTCTATGGGAGTGCGGATGTCAGCGGATGACACCGCTGACATCCGATTTTGCGTCCTTTCCGTTTTTTAAACGGAAGAGAAATCGGGTTCTGTTCCGTTCCAAAAAACGGAACAGAACTGAAAGGACACAAATCAGATGGTCATCCGCTGACATCCGCAATGCCATTGACATACATTATGTCCGTATATCACCCGCAAACGGATGGGGTGATATACCGACATACGGAACACCCGTGTGAAAGAGGCCTTTTAGTGAGAAAAAAATAGATTAAAAAATATACAATTGCGACACAAGTCATATTGTAATTGAATGTTATTAAAAATTACCTTTCCTTTTCTATCTGCAGCACTGTAATTCTCTGTCACATGCAATATGATACCTACCTAGAGGCGTTCTGTACACATATGGCGTACAGAACGCCCCCTAGTGTACAGAACGCCTCCCAGCAATGTCATTTCCTGCTTACTGATTTGCTCAGAAATCTGCACTGAGATACAAGTTAGATTATTATTGATTATTATTGAGCATCCCCTGCAACAAAAATGTCATTTTTGGTAAGACACTTCCAAAGGAAAATAACATTTAAAAGGATGCAGACATTGCCACTTTCCTCTTTAGAACCCTGAAAGTGCAGCAGCTAATTGATAGTTTTAAAATCAGTCCCACACAGAATTACCCATGAATACAGACAAATAAACAGCTATTTCTTCACAATAACAAAAAGTAGGAATCTGCAACAACATTGGTTAAAACCTTGAAATGTACAGAGATCACCCAGGGGGGGGGGGGGGGGGATGTTTTTTTCTCAACAAAAGTGGAGTTATTCTTTAAACACAGCAGATTCTCTAGGGTACTTGCATGCAGTTTTTGAAGATACTCATATGGTAGAGTTTTCCACACATGCTTTAAAGTGTAACTCTACTTTTGTTGAGAAAAAAACATTCCCTTTTTGGTGAGCTGTGTATATTGCAAGGATTTTAACAAACTTTGTTGCAGATTCATACCTTTTTGTTATTCTGAAGAAATCATTGTTTGTTCTTCTGTGCTGAGTGGGTCTAATGGGAGTGGTTCATTTCATTATCTGTCAGCTGTGGCAGCTACGGGGCTCTAATGAGGAAATCTGCTGGGCCTGCATCCCTTTTAGATGTGTTCCTATTGGGAGTATTTCACCAAAAATGGCATTTTTGTTGCAGGGGAAGCCAGAAATCTGACTTTTACCTTAGTGCAGACTTCTGGGAAAATTGGTGAGCCAATCACACAAGCAGGAAATGATGTTTCTGGGGTGTGGTCAGTACACATTCTGTGTACAGAACAGCTCCAGGTGGCCATATTGCATTGCATTTTCAGAAAATTACTTCTAACTTTGATCTCAATGTCATCGATCCATTCCAGGATTACGACAGTAGTAAGTTAGACAGCCAAGGTTTGCTAAGGAACTGTGGCCAATTTTTAAAGAAAAATAAAAAGGCACAAAGTATAGTATGCCCCCACAGAACGATGATCTCAACATCATTGATTCATTCCAGGAATATTTGCAAAGTTCTGTTTCACCTTTCATCTTTATTTTAATATTTAATTATTGCAGGCCATAATCTCCACCTTATCCTAATGGGGAACGCTTTGCATTCAATGAGAAAATGCAAAGTATTCTTTGAATGTTGCCTGTGCCAAGCGAGCGAATCTCTGTGTTCACCAAGTAGCAGTCTCAGTATGAGACCTGGAAGCTAGCGACAATCACTATTGTAGAACTACCTACTACATTGATTTTCAGCTTCCACAGGGGATCAGCCAGGTATGACACGTGCTTATATTAGACCAATGAAACTACGCATGCACTATCCATACTTAAACTTCACCTTTTGAAGGGTTAAGTTCACCTTTTCAGGCAGAATTTCACTTTTCATAATAAATAGAAACCTTTTCTAATGTTTTTTTTTTCTGCCCAAACCATTCCAATCTGCTTTTCTCTCACTTACCTAGTCCATGGCAACCTTCAATCTGCAACACTGTTCAAAAGTTCAAAAAAGGCATTCTGAGTCCTGACTTTCTGTAGCATCATGTGACCATCCAGGAAACTTCAAATCCCATAATGCACTGCCTTACTGCATCACAGATTTGGGTGTGTTTTTACCTCTGTGGACCACATTACTATACCACCCCTTTTTTTCTATTTCCACCCACTTTCCTACATCTGCCGTTAAGGTGGCCATACACTATACAATCTGTTTTTACAATCTGTTTTAGCTCTACCATCAACTCTGTAGTTCAAGGGCCTGTCTGATTTGATACAAATTGAATATATTGTTCAGGTACATATTTTTGGTAAATCTAAAGGAAATTGTACAGAGATTGTACAATCAGATTGCATAGTATAGGGCCAGCTTTATACAAGTACATGGGAAAGAGATGGTAAAGACACTGAGCTGTCATTGTACTTGTGTACTTCTTGTGTAAACACACCAATTTTACTTTTAGGCCCCGTTCACACCTAGTGCAGTAAGAAAACCTGTTATTTACCCACAACATGCATAGCATAGGGCAGCCTATTGATTTCAATGAGCTTCCATATGTGTGACCAATGCAGCAAGGTAGCTCATGGGGCATTTTGGCATGTTGTGGTTTGCGCGTTTTTTACTGCATGCATCACCGCATTTGTCACACATTTTTGCATGTGGCAAAATGCGTGTTTTCTTTTGCGTTTGAGGTGCCGTTAACAATTAATGGCACCGGAAATGCGACAGGTTACTTTTATGTATATAAAGGGTACCATGCACTATATAGTTTTATTGTACAATTTATGTACAATCTCCTTAAGATTTACCAAACTATATAATATGAGAACACACCTATCTATGCAATTACATGGTAACCAATCGCGCAGGTTCTTGCACTACATAATTGATGTTAGATCTCAAGGAGATAGTGTGCACTTATGTGTATAATTAAGAGCACTAAGTGTCATTTCTGTCTGCTGCTTCCTTCCTCTGCTGTCAGTATGAATCACTTCTGACACGTTTTCTTGGCACCAAGAGATAAAAGGTGACAGGGGAAGGAGCTCCAGCACACAGCCTGTAATTGAGAGCCGCAGCTCTGTTCCTGTGTGCTGTTGGGAGGAAGCGACGTAGGATGTCGCTCCGGCCCTCCAACGCCATAGATTTGAGTCGGGGCCAGCTTGCCCTCACTCGACTTTCTGGGTAGGAGGGGAGAGGACCGGATCGTTGTACCCGCTACGGACTGCTCTGGCAAGCTGGGAAATGACTGGGAAGCGGCGGGAGGGGGCATCTCTCCTGCCGCCCATAAAAGTGATCCCGCTGCGAATCCGCCGCTGGGACCACTTTTAAGAGAAAGAGGACCGCCCAGTAAAAAAATACCGGGGTTATGGCAGCTATCTACTGCCATAACCCCGGTATTTAAGGTCAAAGTAGCGATGTATAACTGCAGCGGGCGGTTCGGAAGTGGTTAATAGGTTTGCACAAAATTTATAGCATGTGCAAACTATAGGATATTTTTTTATTTTTATAAATTTTTTACAAATGATGGTGTCGATCAGCTCTTTAAAGCGGGACTGCAATATTTGACATCTTTGATACTTTTTTGGGGACCAATGACATTATTTCAGTAATCGGTGCTAAAAATGTGCACTTTCACTGTACTAATGACACAGGCTGGGAAGGGGTTAACAGTAGAGCTGCACGATTCTGGCCAAAATGAGAATCACGATTTTTTAGCTTGGAATAAAGATCACGATTCTCTCACGATTCTCTGTGTAACAAAAAAAAAATTGGGATAACTTTACTGTTACGTTTTCTTTTTTTATTCATTAAAGTCTATTAATTGCGTTTGAAAGACTGCTGCGCAAATACAGTGTGACATAAAATATTACAACAATCGCCATTTTATTCTGTAGGGTCTCTGCTAAAAAAATATATAAAATGTTTGGGGGTTCTAAGTACTTTTCTAGCAAAAAAAAAATGATTTTAACTTGCAAGCAACAAGTGTCAGAGAAAGGTCTAGTCTTTAAGAGGTTAAACTTCCTTTCTCCCTGGCAGAGGGAAGGAAAAGATACAATGTAATCATTTTTGTTTATAGTTACTGGGAGACTAATGCTGATAGGCGTTTGCCGGGAGGCTTTTTTTTTTTTTTTTTTTCCACAGCTGTTCTCTCTGCTATGCAGCTATGCAAAGAATCGAGCAAATTTCAGGTTTAGATCGTCAGGGGGGGTGAATCGAGATCGCGATTTTCATACGATTAATCGTGCAGCTCTAGTTAACAGGAGTGAATAAAGGGTTAAATGTATACCTAAAATGTGCTTGGTTACTATAGGAGAGGTGCTTGTACTATGAGAAGGCAGAGATCCGTGTCTCTGCTTCGCAGAAACACAGGATCACTACCATCCCTACTGATAGAACGGCAGTCTGCCTTGTTTACATGTCCTACACGATCAGCGAGTCCCAGCAGACTACTAATTGCCTCCTGCTGTGTCCAATCACAGCGGGAGCTTGAGTGCCCCAGACCTGGAAGTGTAGGATCATGTGCAGGTACGTGATCCTGCGCAAGAGAGCCGTATACACAGTATACGGTCGGCAAGCGGTTAACTTGTGCCAAAAAAGGCTCTGGCAGCAAGAGGGTTAAGGACATTCAAGTATCTTATTTTATTATTTTACTTTTCCCGAAAGAATGTTGGGAATATAATCTTTTATTTTTTTTTTTTTCTACCTATACAGTCCCAAATACACCAAATGATGATCTAAGACCTCTATCTATTTTTTTAGCATACTGTCAGTGTCTTCTAAGATGCATTGCTTTTTTCTTAACCACTTTACCACCGGAGGATTTTGCTGTCTTACGTCCAGGCCACTTTTTGCGATTCGGCACTGTGAGACTTTAACTGACAATTGCGCGGTCATGCGACGCCGTACCCAAACAAAATTTACGTCCTTTTTTTCCAAACAGAGCTTTCTTTTGGTGGTATTTGATCACCTGTGCGATGTTTACTTTTTGCGCTATAAACAAAAATAGTGTAAATTTTGAAAAAACAACAATATTTTTCAAATTTTTTTATATGAAATTCCCCCCCAAAAAATGTAAAAATCAAAATTTTTTTACAATTTTTGGCCAATTTGTTTTCTGCTACCTGTTTAGTTAAAAAAAAAAAAAAATCACAATAAGCGTATTTTGATTGGTTTGCGCAAAAGTTATTGCGTTTACTAACTAAGGGAAAGATTTCTGTCATTTTTGGTGTTTTTTTTTTTTTTAACGAGTAATGGCGGCGATCTGCGATTTTTTTTTTTGCGGGACTGCGACATTGCGGCGGACAGATTGGACCCTTGACTGACATTTTTGAGACTTTTGGGGGTACCAGTGACATTACTACAGTAATCAGTGCTATACATATGCACTGTTACTGTAAAAATGACACTGGCAGGGAAGGGGTTAATTTTATTGGAGAGGGAGGGGTTAATGTATGCCTGGTGCTTACTAACGTGTGTGGGGGGAGGTGACTATGCTGAACCCTGCAATCTGTCACTGTTTGTCACTTAGGAGATCCGCCCGCTTTGTTTACACAAGCGGGTGGATCTCCAGACTCGATTCCCCGACAATCAGGGAAGAGCGGCGGTGATCACCGCCGCTCCTCCCCTGGCCTGACACCCGCTGTGACTGAAAACAGCGGGAGCGAGCCTCCGCACGCCGCCCACAAGGGGAAGGAGTCCAGCGACGTAGGTCTACGTCGCTGGACGGAATCGAGCCACTTTGCCGCAATACAGTCAACGTGACTGGTCGGCAAGTGGTTAAATATTAACTCCTAACTTTATTTTTACAAAAGTACAGTTAGAATGATATTTCAGATATTATTAAATCACTAGGTGAACTTCTTTATCTTCTGTGAGATATTTCTGGGCTTCCCAGTTATGCCTAGACAGCAGAATTAAAAACTGCTTATTGTTTTAATTAGAAACTGAATCCAAATATAAGAACACACACACGATGACCCAGTTCAGCAACAATCTACCATAGGAAACAGTTGATCAGACATTTTGGAAAACCTAGCCTATTTGCTTGGTTAATGCTTCACCAGTCCCATGCTGCCTGCTTCTTTACTTCAGATAGTTTGCTCTGAAGTTTGTTGGATCATGTATGCACACACAGCTGCCCTGCCAAGTCTATGGACACTCTTTAAATCACAGAAGTCTTCATCTATTCCTTGTACCATAATGATAAGTTGTGAGTAAGGCATGAGTAAGCTCCAGAGTGAAACGTGTTGGGGGTGTGGCCTGGTGGGGGTCCAGGCTGAGATTGTCTCTTGTCTACATACATATAGCAGGTCTTGTTCTGATATGCGGCTCCCGGGATCTTCTGCACTTACCTGTCATTGTCCGGGGTGTAGGCAGGCTCCTTCTCAGCCAGCAGCAGCACAGGACTACATTTCCTAGCAGCCTGAGCAGCTCACATCCATACCAAGACTGCTTCACAAACCAGGTTTCTCCAACACACTGACAACTATAAAAACATTAAAGAATTGGAAAAAAAATGTAAACTGTATAAATGAATCATTTCTGGCAGATGTCCTTTTCCTTGTGGAACTCTTCTTTTGACATTGCTTCTGAACAGAAGCCCTTAAGAAAAGGATTTTAATAATGTCTTTAGACCAGAAGCAAAGTATGTTGCAGATCCTATGTTTGCATGAAATTCAAGAAAGAGGTTAAAGTAGCATATCAACAATTTACAATAAAATGGCTCTTTAACCACTTGACCCCCCCGGGAAGGTTTTATCCCCTTCCTGACCAAGACATTTTTTGTTATTTTGGCACTGTGCTACTTTACCTGGCAATTGCGCGGCCATGCAACAATGTACACAAGTGACATAGTGACCTTTTATTTATTTTTTTATTTTTTTGGTTGGTATTTGATCACTGCTAGATTTGTATTTTTAATAATATAAATAAAAAATAAAAGATTTTTGTCTGTTATAAAGCATATCCAATTAAACAAAAATCAAATTTCTTCATAAATTTTGACCAAAATGTATTCTTCTACGTGACTGGTAAAAAAAGATAAAAAAAAATCCCAATACAGTAAGTGTATAATAATTGGTTTGTGCGAAAGTTATAGTGTTTACAAACTATGGAAAAATTGCAAGAAATGTTGGAACCGGCGCTACCACTTTAAAAATGTGTTTGTGCAAATGTGTGCTTCACACGTTATAAAAAGTGCATATAGTGCAAACAATAAATAGAAAGTGCTACGTGCTGTTAAAACATCAATATGTTTAACCTGGGCTGTGCTCAGTGTGCCATATTAGAAATGTCATATACTATACATATATACAAAGTGCCAAGTGCTAGTATTGCCAAGTACCACGTGTTGTGATCCGTGCTAAAAACAACAATATATGGCGTCGGTGGGAGACCCACCAAAGACACCGCTGCTTACCGCACTCTTTAAGCCGATGCCTCGACACTTCTTGGTCACTAAAACAAAGAATAAGCCTCCATTGCGTAGCATATGTTGTGTATAGCGAAATAACTTAGCATCCACTCACAGTTTAGGGAGTTCACTGTCAGCTTGAAAGGTGTTCGCCGGGCCGCTTTCGCGTTCCACCGGCTCAAACCACCGTTCCCGGAAGTGACGTATTGACGTACACAAACCACGCCCTACGCGTTTCGTCATACGATGTCATCTGGAGCAGTGGTTCTCAATTCCGGTCCTCGGGACCCACTAACAGGCCAGATTTTAAGTATTACCTTGGGGGATGCAGACTAGAATACTGCAATCACTGAGCAGCAAATTAGATCACCTGTGATGTAATTTAGTTATCTTGCAAACCTGGCCTGTTGGTGGGTCCCGAGGACCGGAGTTGGGAACCACTGATCTGGAGCGTGCCATCTGTCGCTACTCCCGGTCTTTTTATAGGCTGGGATGGCGCCATCTTGGTGTACCTAATTTGAGACCGGACGCGGCGGCCATCTTGGTGCACCCATCCCATAGCCTAAATAATGTTTATTCATCATGTGAACTCCCTTCATGCTGTGTTTGCCGTACATATAAAACAATACTCTTTATTAAAACACAGGGTACGACTAAACATAAATAACGATTAGCAAGTTAAAATTGAAATTAATTTGTGCAAACAGTGATGTGTCTGGTTTAATCGGGGGTGAACCGATAACCAGTAGTGCCGTGATTGTAAGAAATAGTAAATATTGGTTAAAATAGTTTTATTATAGTGACAAAGTGATCAAGTGATATGTATTGACTATACTTAATATATAAAATCGTGGGCCCATGTGTCTATGCAATTAGTCGGTGAGATAAAATCGTGCTGAAGCAAAAAGGTATGTTTTTTTATAAAATAAACTAGGAAAAAAGTTTTTGGTAAGTCCATATACTGTAATTAGAGTCCAGAGTCCTCATGACTTGTATATTTGAGCAGGGTCTCATGTTTTGTGGACAAAATATAAAAATAAAAATATATATTCATTAGAAATTCCAAAAAACAGGACGACGTTAAATAGAGGAGCCATTGCAGTAGGACACTTAGAGATAGATGTTTTCATGAGACGAGGAAGTATACTTAAAAAGAAAAAATTGAAAAAATTTTGAAAAAAATTTGAAAAAAATGTGAAGAAAATTGGGATAAAAAATTCCAGACTGGATTTTTTCAAAAACTGGATTTTTTTAAAACAAAGGAGTTATGATTCAAGAGATTTCATACAAAGAGAACCGGTAAAAGGGCTTAGTTTGCATCAGAGGAGGATGTTCGAAATGGGTAATGCATTACTTGGATGCATATAAAACCAGGGATTAAAATTATTAAATTTTCTTAAAACCCTTCTTAAACCTTCATAAAAAATTATTATTATGTATAAGGACCATTTTTTTTTTTTACAAACTATGGTATATATACTGGAATTTATGCAGCTATTGACGCTATACTGTAATGGTGCTGGTCATCGAGACTTATATTGGGACATAGGGATAGGGTGGCAGGCACTATCTGGGAGGGTCAGTAACTGACACTGATGTTCCTAGTGACACTAATTCAGTGATAATACTGTACACTAACACTGTACCAATAACACTGGCTTGGAAAGGTTTAACATCTAGGGGCAAAAGGGGTTAACTGTGTGCCTAACAGTGTGTAACGTGTCCTGCTTTTACTTACTAAATCTGGGTGTTTTTTTTTTTCTCCCTGCTTTTCAGGGAGAAATAACAGTCAGATCACTGTTCCTATGCACACAGAGTTCTGTGTTTGTAAATACAGAACTCTGTGTGATTGGATACTGCTGATTGGACAGCTGATTTAAGCCAAAATCATTAGTCGAAATCTGCCAAAGTCATGCTGTATCCAATAATAGGGGCAGGCAGGGGTTCACAAACCCTTAGGCTGCATTCACATGTCAGCGTATTGATCGTGGGCAGAATTGCCGCGATTCCGCCCGCGATCCGGAAATCATTGCAAATCGCGCTTGTGCGTTGCCCGTGATTTGCAATGGCACCCCAAACGCTGGGCGATGTTGCCGCAATTTCCGCCTGCCGAATCGCGGTAACATTGCGCAAAAAAAATTGCGGAACACATTACGCTCCAAAGAAGCTCTTGTACTTTTTTGGGCGTAATGCGTCCCGCAATTTTTTATTGCGCGATGTTACCGCGATTCGACAGGCGGAAATCGCGGCAACATCGCCCAGCGTTTGGGGTGCTATTGCAAATCACGGGCAACGCACAGGTGTCCCGCAATTTGCAATGATCTCCGGATCGCGGGCGGAATCGCGGCGATTCTGCCCGCGATCAATACGCTGACATGTGAATGCAGCCTAAAGCAGGCCATCACGTACGTGTACATGATTGTGCCTGTGCCTGCTGCCCGCTAGCAGTATATTTACTGTGAGCGGTTGGCAGGTGTTTAATCCTATTCCTTTCCCCCTCCCCCTCTGCCTTCTTTCCTTCCCCTCTCCTTTCCTCCCTTGCTGGATGGGGGAACCGCGTAAGTTTTATCTGTTATTTAAATCTATTCCACTAGTAGACAACCTGTATTGCTGTGCGTGTATATATTACCTTTGTATTTTTTATTTGTTATTGTAGTTGAGCTACTCGGTAAACCCTAACATTTCTCCTACAAGGTCATGTGCAACTGTTGATTGTTAGCTTATTTGTACAAACTCATTAAAACTTTTGCCTGTTAAAAAAAAATTTGCCTTTTGCAATATTGCACCATTAAGTGCTTGTGAGGATTTTTATCAGACTTCTAGACACCATAAGAGACCTAGATTCCAAGATGGAAAATAGGCCATTACCAACCAGTATCTCTTCGGATGGAGCTCTGTGAACCAGTATACAACAGAAACTCTATTGGCTAGCAAAGCATGTTACATTGATTGGAGGGGGAATGCTTGTCAGAGCTCCAACCTGAAATCATGAAGTTACCTTGTCAGATGGTGCTTCCTTGGGCTTTGGTGCTCCAGTAATACTCTTAGGCTCCGTTCACATGTAGGCGTTGGCGTTTTTCAGGCGTTTGTTTATCGTTTTTCAGGCGTTTTACAGGCGTTTTTATAGGCGTTTTTGCAAGCGTTTTACAGGCTTTTTTTGGGCGTTTTTAACAGGTGTTTTTGGTGACCAATGGAAAAGCAGAGTGTTTTTTTTACAACATTTGCAAAGGAACCTCCCAGGGACCTCCTCCTCTGCATTGGACCTCCCAAGGACCTCCTCTTCTGCATGATCTTTTTTTTTTATGGTTCTGGACATGCTACAGAGCTGAAACTTCACAGGTACACCTTTTAGACCCACCAGACACTAAAATTAAAACTAAATCCAAAGAAATCTTTTTTATTTATTTATTTATTTTTTTTTTTCAATAATTGGCTCTCTATCAAAAACGACAATTTTTAAGAACTTTTTTTTGCCTGATTCATAGTCCCTGGGGCATGATCCAGAACCCTAGGCACTTTTTAGGGGCATTTATTGGGTTTTAGGGCTTCAAAATGGTGTTTTTTGATTCCATATATATATCTACATTACGGTCACCTTGGCATAGCAGAGTCAATTTACCCTAAACTACATTACGGTCACCTTGGCATGGAAGAGTTTGGTCACCCTGGCATAGTAGAGTCAGTTCACCTAAACTTCGTTACGGTCACCTTGGCATGGAAGAGTTTGGTCAGCCTGGCATAGCAGAGTCAGTTCACCTAAACTTCGTTACGGTCACCTTGGCATGGAAGAGTTTGGTCAGCCTGGCATAGCAGAGTCAGTTCACCTAAACTTTGTTACGGTCACCTTGGCATGGAAGAGTTTGGTCAGCTTGGCATAGCAGAGTCAGTTCACCTAAACTTCGTTACGGTCACCTTGGCATGGAAGAGTTTGGTCAGCCTGGCATAGCAGAGTCAGTTCACCTAAACTTCGTTACGGTCACCTTGGCATGGAAGAGTTTGGTCAGCCTGGCATAGCAGAGTCAGTTCACCTAAACTTCGTTACGGTCACCTTGGCATGGAAGAGTTTGGTCAGCCTGGCATAGCAGAGTCAGTTCACCTAAACTTCGTTACGGTCACCTTGGTATGGAAGAGTTTGGTCATCCTGGCATAGCAGAGTCAGTTCACCTAAACTTCGTTACGGTCACCTTGGCATGGAAGAGTTTGGTCAGCCTGGCATAGCAGAGTCAGTTCACCTAAACTTCGTTACGGTCACCTTGGCATGGAAGAGTTTGGTCAGCCTGGCATAGCAGAGTCAGTTCACCTAAACTTCGTTACGGTCACCTTGGCATGGAAAAGTTTGGTCAGCCTGGCATAGCAGAGTCAGTTCACCTAAACTTCGTTAAGGTCACCTTGGCATGGAAGAGTTTGGTCGGCCTGGCATAGCAGAGTCAGTTCATCTAAACTTCGTTACGGTCACCTTGGCATGGAAGAGTTTGGTCAGCCTGGCATAGCAGAGTCAGTTCACCTAAACTACATTACGGTCACCCTGGTATGGCAGCAGGCTACGGTCACCTTGGTATGGCAGGGTCTGGTCACCTAAACTGCCTAAGCTGTTCTCCATGTTTCAGGAAAATGTGCTCACAGCAGAGGCATGCCAAGGGGGTGGAGAGCTGGGAGGAGAGTTGTGCTGTTTGAGCTGATCAGGAGCAACTAAACGCTTGTAAAACGCCTGTGAAACGCCAAATATCACTTTACATTGAGGTCTATGGGACAAAACGCCTGTGATCTGCCCAAAAAGAAGCTCAAGTACTTTTTTGAGCGTTGGGCGTTTTCCTTAGGGCGTCAAAACGCTCAGATGTGAACAGGGGTCATTGCAATGAATGGGATTTGTCTTGTTGGGCGTTTTGAGAGCTGATCAGTGAGCAGAAAAACTCCCCAAAAACGCCCACATGTGAACGGAGCCTTAAAGTTTGATAGATGTACGTTCTACAGTTGCCTGCTTTTATAATTCAATGTTAAATTTTATATAACTAAAATAGACCATAGGTTTCCTTTAAACATTTGTACATTGACTGAATCTTTAGGGTATCAAACTATATAATCAGAATTCCAGTTACTAACCGTAATTTCCTTTTATCCTTCAGGCTTTAGAAAAACATCCCAATTCACCAATGACTGCAAAACAGATCTTGGAAGTCATCCAGAAAGAAGGCCTAAAAGAAACCAGGTGTGTACAACATGTCACATACACCATCTATGTTTCATGGTTAAAAGTCTAAAGTTGTGACAAACACAAAGAATTGGACACCTCAGTGGCACAGTGACCGGAATATTATCATAACCAAAATGTTGGGTGGCTGCCATGGACATAAGGTCATTGCACTGTCATAAACAATGTGCAGTACATCAGTGAAAGTTGTTGTAAGTGCACATGTTGCTTGTTCTTGTCAGCTCATGTTATGTGTTCCTTAAGAAAATAGCATAATGCCTTATTATTCTTGGCTGGCTGACTACAGCGGGTTACAGTATGGGGTCTATGTCGTATAGAACTCTGTAGTAAATCTCTTTGGCTTGTTGTTTGAAAAATAACCACATGCAGCTGTGGACTTAGATGATGACTGTGTGCCTAACCATTTATTTTCAGAAAAAGCAAATATTAAATGCCAACCCCACCCTAAACTGATATATTATTGTCAGGTTTCTGGCAAGCTTAAAGTGATATTAAAAGTTTATTTTTTGTTTTATAATAAAATAATAAACATGTCATACTTACCTGCCCTGCGCACAGAGCAGCCTCAAACCTCTTCTTCTAGGGTCCCCCCCTGGTGCTCCTGGCTCCTCCTCTTTGGTTATTGCACACATAGGATGCCACTTGCTATGCAGGCACTCATGCACCCTGTCTGCATCTATTGACACAGACCGGGCTTCGACCCTTCTCCTCGTTACACATATGATTGACAGCACAGGGGGGCAATGGCTCCTGGTGCTATTAATCTGCCCAGAGAGGGAGGGACAGAGTGGGGAGAGCCTTGGCTCTCATGCACAGCACTTGATTGGGAATGGGCTTAGGTAAGTATAAGGAACAGGAGGAGGGATTCTGTTACACAGAAGGTTTTTTTTTTTTACCTTAACCACTTAAGCCCCGGAAGATTTTACCCCCTTCCTGACCAGGGCTTATTTTGCGATTCGGCACTGCGTGAATTTAATGGACAATTGCGCGGTTGTGCGCCGCTGTACCTAAACGAATTTAACTTCCTTTTTTTCCTACAAACAGAGCTTTCTTTTGGTGGTATTTGATCACCTGTGCGATTTTTTGATCATGCGCTATAAACACAAAAAGAGCGTAAATTTTGCAAAAATAACAATATTTTCACATTTTTTATATGAAATTCCCCAAAAAAAATGTAAAAAACCAAAATTTTTTAACATTTTAGGCCAATTTGTTTTATGCTACATATTTTTGGTAAAAAAAAACGCAAAAAGCGTATTTTGATTGGTTTGCGCAAAAGTTATTGCGTTTAATAACTAAGGGAAAGATTTTTGTCATTCTTGTTGTTTTTTTTTTTAACGCATAATGGCGGCGATCTGCGATTTTTTTTTTTTTTTTTATTTTATTTTTTTTTTTTTACGGGACTGCGACATTGCGGCGGACAGATCTGACCCTTGACTGACATTTTTGACACTTTTGGGGTTACCAGTGACATTACTACAGTAATCAGTGCTATACATATGCACTGTTACTGTAACAATGACACTGGCAGTGAAGGGGTTAACTTCTTTTGAGAGAGAGGGGTTAAGTGTGTCCCTAACTAACTTTCTAACTGTGATTGGTTGTGGCTTGAGGTGTAAGAACAGTGATCAACGGTCCTACATAGTAGAACCGTATGATCACTATTCTTACACAGGGGAGAATGACAGGCGGCTTTGTTTACATTAGCCTCCTGCCTTTCTCCCGGTGTAACGGACGATTGCGAGTGCCCGGGTCCACCGGGCACACGCGCGGGGGGGCTCTGTGACCGAGCGGGAGCGGGTGCGCGCATATGGCGGCGTGCGCTCGCTCCCCAGAGCCTCACAGGCTAGTGACGTACCCCTACGTCACTTTGCCTGTGAGGGGCTGACCGCCGCAGTATATGTACTTGCGGCGGTCGGCAAGTGGTTAAAGGGGTTGTAAAGTCAGAAGGTTTTTTTATCTTAATGCATTCTATGCTTAAAGCGGAGTTCCGGGCACAAAAACGATTTTTTTTTGTGCCCCTCCGCTAGGTAGACCTCACCTGAAAAGGAATTGGATAGTTATTTTTATTTTTTTTGTTTACTCACCTTTTTATTGAAGATCGTAAATACTCACCTCTGACTGCTTCCTCCCTCGGAGCCGCGGCTCACCCCGTCACTTCCTGCCTCGCGATGATTCCTGGGAGCTAAACGTCATAGCTCCCAGGAATCAATGCGACGGCACCGGCCCCGCTCGTCATTTCCGGGCGAAGATAAAAAACCTTCTGTGTGCAGCAGCCCCCCGAATACTTACCTGAGCCAGCGATGTTCAGAGTACCTCAGCCGTCCGTAATTATCTCCTTATTGGCTAAGACACAGCAGGGGCGCCATTGGCTTCTACTGCTGTCAATCAAACTCAGTCAAACTAGCCAATCATGAGAGAGAAGGGGCGGGGCCGAACAGCAGCTCCATGTCTGAATTGGTGCAGGGAGCTGTAGCTCGACTCGGGTCCCCCCATAACAAGCTGCTTGCTGTGGAGGTACTCAACAGGAGGTAGTAGCCAGAAGCTCCAGCCAGGGACCCGAGAAGAGGAGGACCGGGCCGGTCTGTGCAAAACCAACTGCACAGAGCAGGTAAGTATAACATATTTGTTATTTTAAAATAAAAAAAAATGAGACTTTACAATCACTTTATTGCATAGAATGCATTAAGGGGGGAAAAAAACATTAGGCTTTAGAACCACTTTAATTACATACAGTTTTTGGAGACGTCATTGGTGAGATACTACCACCACAATTCCCATTTGTGCCAAATTCTGATAATGGTGACACACTCCACTAATGGATCCATGATACTAGAAAATGAACTACTCTTGGGGAATCCAACTGTGAAGAAAATGGAAGAACCTGTACTATGAATTTATCGTGGAGGTTGGAGGGCTATAAGTGTGAAATCAGGTGGAGATCCAACCTACCATTGCCAACCCAAAACTGTGCTATAATTTTTGGGTAGAGCTGACTTTTAAGAGCATATAATTTGGCTGGCAAATCATTTTGGGGTGGAAATGGCAAGCAATGGCTGCTATAATAATGTACAATGATTAGCACATAAATAAAATGTCCTAGAAGACTTCTTTCATGTGTCCGCATGCACAGCAGCTTGAAGTTGTAAAAATCCCAATTGGTTGGTACGGAACATGAGAGGCTGTATGTGTTCATAGTAGCATTTGGTAATTACCATAACAGAACACTCATTTAATGTACATTAGATGCATGTATTCAAAAAAATAAAAAATAGATTGCATTAAAATAGCCTCGTCACCTGTATTTCAGCTGTGATGTACCTTATATATGGCTACCATCATATTATAGTAAAGCGGGCAGCGCTGCCAATAGAAATTATAGATTTAGTTGCTGAGATTTTGGTAAATATTGCAATATTTCCATGACTATATTACATCTGTTCTTTTCTGTGAGAAAGCTAACTTTTTTTGATCTTTTCCATTAAAATAATTTAGCAGAAATAAATGAAATTGAGAAATATAACAGTTGCTTTGGTAGTGAAGATTAAACTGGGAAACAAAGAATCTTTCCTGAACAATGCTTACCCATATCCTATTTTTCATAGTCGGCCCTATGTAATAGAAGTCCGGTTTCTCATATAAATATTTAGGAAAATGCACATGGGGAAAAAGTCTCCAAAGACACAAGATTAAATGTTTTTACATTTGCAAATAGTAGATTCAGCAGAATAAATCCTCTGGGATAATGTACATGTTGGCAACATTAGGAGAATATTGGCAAAGATAGTTAGGCAAGTTGCTCAAAAACTCCAACTGTGCAGAGTCATTCTCTATAAACATGAATATTTAATGTTAAACATGATCTACTAAGGGGCATGCTTTGAAAGTGTGTGTCATTTAATGAACGTTATTAAACAAACTTGAATTATACAGAAATGGAACATCTATTCTGCAATAACTATTCATTTATATCAGTGTCCTAAAAAAGTAGATTATGTGGAATACAGAATACTGTACTAGGCTTAAAATATCAGGCTGGTTTTAGTGAAGTTGTCCTTTAAATAAACCTCCCCTTTAGCATAGCCAATCAAATACTTAGTGTTTGCTACCCCAAAATGTCATATTCTTGTGCCTGCTGTACCATGTACTTGCACTCTTGTATTGCTTCCTTTATGTGAAATAACTGGTGATCCTTGCAGTCCCCTTGCATTGCTATATCAAAATGACCATGCTAAGCATAAGAGCACATCTATCTCCGCCGCCAACCTGACCGGGACCATGTACCAGCGGAGGAACACCTTATAGTTAGCTTCTATCAAGGAAGTATTAAGTAGGGATTTAGAGTTAAATTGTGCTAAGGAATTCCATTCAGCACGATCCAATTATCATTCAGATCCTCCTCCCAGCGGAGCATGTACGGAAGTTTAGTATCATCATCGCGCAACATATTATAGATCGAGGATATGTAACTTTTTTGCTTGTCCACCATGCGACATAGAAACTCCATTTGCGTGGAGGTAGTGATATCACTCTTGTGTTTTAGAGAGGCTACATAATGTGAAATGTGGGTATAGCGGTAGCATTCTCGGCCCGGGAGGGAATGTTTTTCCTGCAACTGATTCCTAGTAAGCAATCCGCGGTGATCACATAGATCCGCCAGCCGGAGAATTTATTTCTATTTTAAACTGAATGGGTTGTTTTATAAGCTAGGAGTTCACATATACTTTAACTTTATCCCCACCAACAAAAAAGTTGTGAGGCCCTGCCCAGTTTTGCACAACCTAAAAGAAAATGATCCCAGATGGGTTCTGTGTCTAGTATGCCTGTGCTCTGCAGTCCAATTAATTCTTATGGATGGTTCATTCTCAACAAGAGGGCCACCATAAATACAGTGGGGTAGAGGGTTATATTTAACTACTTCCGGTCCGCGCTATAGCCGAAAGACGGCTGCAGCGCGGACCCACATTTTCGGGAGGCCGTCTTTAAACGGCCTCCCAGACACAGGCTCCCCGTTCGCTCCCGCGAGCGCGCATCAGGGAAAATCTGTGTTGGCCGTGTCCCTTGGATACAGCCAATCACAGATCGTGGTAAATGTCCAATTACAGCGGCCATTTACCACGTGATCGGGCCGTGCGATGAGAGATGATCTCATATGTAAACATATGAGATCATCTCTCATCGCCAGCGCTCCTTCCTCACACGGAGACTGCAGTGTGATGAAGGAGGAGAGCTGCTCAGCCGCCGGGGACACAGAAGAATGTAATCAGGGCACCGATTACTAGAGGTAAAAAACATACACAGTGCCCCCCATCAGTGCCCACAATCAGTGCCCATAGTGCTGCCAGTCAGTGCCTGCTCATCTAGGCACTGATGAGCACTGACTGGCAGCACTATGGGCACTGAGTGTGGGCACTGATGGTGCTGCCCATCAGTGCTCATCAGTGCCGCCCATCAGTGCTCATCAGTGCCACCCGTCAGTGTCCATCAGTGCCATCCGCCAGTGCCCGTCAGTGCCCAGCAGTCCTACCTCTCAGTGCCCAGCAGTGCCGCCTATCAGTGCTCATCAGTGCCGCCCATCAGTGCCCCCTCATCAGCGCACATCAGTGAAGGAGAAAAAATTATTTATTTTCAAAATTTACTCACAGAAAATAAGAAAAACTTTTTTTTTTTCAAAATTTTCTGTCTTTTTTCTTTTTTTTTTGTAAAAAATAAATACCCCAGAGGTGATTAAATACCACCAAAAGAAAGCTCTATTTGTGTGAAAAAAATGATAAAAATTTCATATGGGTACAGTGTAGCAGGACCGCGCAATTGTCCTTCAAAGTGTGAGAGCGCTGAAAGCTAAAAATTGGTCTGGATGGGAAGGGGGTTTAAGTGCACAGTAGGCAAGTGGTTAAAGGAGACATCCTTAAAAATGAATGCACAGCTGTTTTTTTTTTTTTTTTTTCTTCACTTTGTAATAATGAAGTTGTTGAATTTACCTCATTTCAGCTGTTGAAAAGTTTATGGTAGATATCACACTTACAGTGGATGCAAGACAGCCTATGCGTATTTTTTTTTTCATTAGAAGCATAACCCAAGGTTTTACAGTGAGAACAGAAGGTTTGTCAGCTGACTACAAAAAAAACTTCTACAATAACGGTTTAACAATATAAACCTGCCAAGGATTCCTAGTTTTCAACATTCCAGCTGAAGCACGAGACTGGAATTTCCTTTCAACTCCCTGTTAATGTACCTTTTGAGTATGTACATATCCTAAATCGTTTTTTACTGGTTTTATGGGAGCTTTGTTTGATGTTACCTCTTAATGTGTTGACACAGACAGGTCTCCTCCTCTCAAAGCATCGGGGGGTGTCACCTGAACGATGTATTATCATTTCCAAATTTCACCTGCAGCACCACATTCAGGCATCGCAGCACAACCTTCAAGTGTATTTTCACTTTTGCAACCAAATTGCAAAAACACCTACTTTATAATCGTTACATTTTTCCAATCACATAGCATACCTTAATACCTTAAAAAAAAAATAGTTAAAGATTGTCACTTAGCTTTTTTTAGATGCTCTTTTCTTGAAACTCCAGGACATTTACATGCTAGTCTTCTCTATTATATGTAAATGAGAGGTAGCTCACCCTAAAGTGGGGTACACACTAGTAGAAAATCTGCCGAAAATTCCCATCCGAGGTAAAATCGTACGATTTTCGGCTAGTGTGTACACCACTTTCAGCAGTCGATGCCGACATTTTCAACGAAAAAAAACGGAGGAACAAACACCTAAATTTTTATCGTCCGTCCCCAGACGACCAATTTTCGTTTAATGTATATGCAGTACATCCGTGAAAAATCGTATACGAAAGACCACGGATGATCTGAAGTTACTGACGACCCGGAAGTCTAGGAACAAATGTGCCAAAAAAAAAAAAATCGGACGAGAAATTTCGTGAACATTATGCACTGTCAACTAAAAACGGTTATGACCACTGAGCATGAGAGAGAAAAAATCTGAGGATATTTTGTCCGATTTCCGTCAAGTGTGTACGAGCCTTAAGCCTTTCTATTGGGACAAATCACACTGAACTTGTTGAGAAATGCTAGGAGTTAGGCCGGCCATGCACAAAGCAAATTTCTTTTCTGCAAACATGGGTCAATCAATTGATCGACTTGGTACATTCAGCCTGCTCATGAACGGTTCGAATATTGGCCATTTCAGCAGGAACTGGCCGAGATTCGAACTGTATATGCCTGGCCTTAGCCATGACACCTTCTTCTAAGAAAGAATACATAACAAACCTCTAATGGGAAATTTGAAGGCAAACATGGAAATGCATTTTAATACACTATATGATAAAACATTTTTTCAAGGTTAGACTTAAGTACTGTAAACAGCAGCATGATGAGGGTTTTTACTTATGTTCAGAGGTAGGGTCTCCTGATTCATTGATTTTTTTTTTTTTACCCATAGAAAA
This sequence comes from Pelophylax lessonae, assembly GCF_965119305.1. Taxonomy (NCBI): domain Eukaryota; kingdom Metazoa; phylum Chordata; class Amphibia; order Anura; family Ranidae; genus Pelophylax; species Pelophylax lessonae. Next base: position 413,523,467 of record NC_138772.1, read on the forward strand.
TGACAAGCACTAAAGTAACCTAAATAAACAGGATCTTGGTTACTTTTCCTCTTTTGGTACTCTTATACCTAAAAACATTCTCCATGTGCACAGATCAACTACTTTCTTTCTTTGAAATCATGGTAGTGGTGCTTGTCCATTTAAAGGGTGAATATAGCAAATAGCTTTCTTCTAAACCTCCCCCCCCCCCCCCCGTTCCTGCAGCACATTCTTGAGATCATCCCTATGCTCTACCATCCTGTATGCATGTCCACATTTGTTAGACTGGCAACAGCTAAGGTCCCTTTCACACTTGTGCGACCTGAAAGTAGCGCAATTTTTATGTGACTTTGATGCAAATTTGACTGGACTTAAAGCAATGCCTGTTTAATCTTGAGGTCTATAGACCACAAGTCGCATCAAAGTCAGACCAAAGTAGTGCAGCGACTAGTTTGAAGTCGCTGCAAATATAAGTAGCACAGATATGAGTGGTACTCATTGGAAATCATGGGAAACGACTTGTCATGCGACTTTGCAGTCCCAAGTCACAGGACAGGTTGCATAAGTGTGAAGGGGCCTAAAGCAATTGAGCCCTGATTAGCTATGGCAGCTGAAAAGGTTTTTGTTTGAAAAACAAGATGGGATAAAAGAGGGTGTGTGAAAAACAGCCGATCCCTAGTTTGAAATACTTACCCACCAGTCTGCTAACAAACCAAAATAAACCTGTCTAACAAATAAGTTAAAAGCAGGAGTTTAGTTAACACATATTTGCAAATGCATGCGGAAGCTGCAAGGCCAGCGACAAGGCATCCTGCGTTCTTGCAGAACCTAACACTAAATAACACTGCTCAACCTGAGTGTATAAGTGTCTTCACAAAGGGAAGTACATGCTTGCTAATAGGTGGATTGGAAACAGATGGGATTGGAGACCGCCCAATCCTCCCCCCACCTGCTCCAATCCACGACTGGCAACGAAAAACGCATGGCTGCACAAAAAAGCCATGGGGTGCAAACTAAATGTGATCAGCTGGGAAGCACACACCCCCATCCCTTTAGTAAAGATGCCATAGGCAAATTGGGACTTTGAGTGAGACACCCGCCTGTAAAGCAAGCGTCTCCATCCCTAGTAAGATACAAGAAATGGGCAATTTGGGACTTTATATGAGAACTGGCGAGCACTGCACAGTGTCTCCATCCCTGTCAATTGAAAAACAAGATGGGATAAATGAGGGTGTGTGAAAAACAGCCGATCCCTAGTTTGAAATACTTACCCACCAGTCTGCTAACAAACCAAAATAAACCTGTCTAACAAATAAGTTAAAAGCAGGAGTTTAGTTAACACATATTTGCAAATGCATGCGGAAGCTGCAAGGCCAGCGACAAGGCATCCTGCGTTCTTGCAGAACCTAACACTAAATAACACTGCTCAACCTGAGTGTATAAGTGTCTTCACAAAGGGAAGTACATGCTTGCTACTAGGTGTCATTATATAGTATATTGCTCTACCATGCTTCTTTATAATGAGTTAGCAGCAGGTTCTCTGAATTAATTGAAATATAGTGCATAGAAAATGGTCTGGAAAGCCTCACACAGGCACAGGCCCAAAACAATTACAACTATGGCGATTGTTACACTGTAAGAAAACTTTTATAGCGGCACATTGGAGAGTTGCGGCTTCATTACTAAATGGCTTACACCTCCTCTCCCCGCTTCAGGTGTGAGATTGAATGCCATCATTAATCTTGCTGCTGGGCCAGTGACCAGCTTACATTTGCTGTGGCCCCAAACACATTCAACCTAAATCATTCAAATGACCCAGAAAATAAGCTTTCACTGAGGCTCCATTCACATATTGGCATCCCGAATCACGGCAAATTGCGGGATGCCCATTGTACTTCTTTTGGGTGACAGGCATCATGCGATTCTATTTGCGTGATTTTACCACGATACGTCGGGTGACAATCGTGGCTACATCGCACTGCATTTGGTGTGCCATTGGAAGTGACAGGAATTGAATGGGCGTCCCGCAATTTGCAGTGATTTGGGATTACGGGCAGAATCGCAGCGATTCTGCACACGATTCGGGATGGCAATATGTGAATGGAGCCTTAAGGTTTGCAAAAATGATACAATTCATATTGTGCTGAGAATGATTCTATCTAAAATATTTCTGAATTTATATAAACAAACTAAACTCTTTCTCTTTCTTTTTCTTCGCTTTCTGTGTCTCCGGCATCACTTGGACTTCACCTTTCCAGAAAGTAAGTAATTTATGTGAGTTATACATAGAACTTGTAACAGTAAAATGCATCTAAGATTTAAACCTAAGAACAAACGTTTGATGAATTGCATTTTGGTGTCTGAATTAGAAATGATTAGAAAACCTTTTTTTCCCCTTTTTCACCTGGTAATTGTTTCAATAATACACTAACTGTCCTAGGGAGAGAGAACCGAGGTGAGCATCATCATGCTTGGTTTATGAGGTTTATTTCTACTTCACAATAGGGTTCATTTACTAAAACTAGAGAGAGCAAAATCTGATGCAACTGTGCATAGAAACCAATCAGCTTCTAACTTCAGCTTGTTCAATTAAGCTCTGACAACCTTCCAATCCTGGAAGGTGATTGGTTTCTATGCAGGGCTTTACCAGATTTTGCACTCTTAAGTTTCAGTAAATCAACCCCAATTTCTCTGCCTCTTTCCTCTTACATAGCATAGGGGCAAGATGTACTTCCTTATAACAGTGTTTGAGATTACACTGCGCCAAATTTCTGGCAGGATCAACTTTTTTTTTTCTTTTACTTATCCAACATACAGTGCCTTGCAAAAGTATTTTCCCCCTTGGCATTTTTTATGTTTTGTTGCCTCACAACCTGGAATTAACATGGATTGTTTGCGGATTTGCATCATTTACTTGATGCAGAACATGCCCACAACTTTGAACATGGTTTTTTTTTTTTTCTTATTGTGAAGCAAACAACAAAAAGGACAAAATAACAGAAAACATAAATTTGCATAACTATTCACCCCCCTAACGTTAATACTTATGTAGACAAAAAGAGAGAGAAAAACCAAGCGCCGATCTAATTGTAGCAATGTACGTTCTTTAACCACCTCCCACCCGGGCCATAGCACATATACGGCCGGGTGGGAGTCTCGTCCTTCTGAATGGACGTTCCGGAACGTCCTTCAGAAGGAGAGAGATCGCGCCGCCGCGGGCATGCGCAGCGGTGCGATCTCGATGTGCCTGTGTCCCTAGGACACAGAGCAACAAGCCTCGGCAGGAGGGCCCTGTGATTGGCCCTCCTGATCACATGACGGCTGTGACCAATCACAGCCGTCATGTAATGTCAATACAGCCGTTGTAACGGCTTCGATCTCTTCTCCTCCTGACAGATCCTGTCAGTGAGGAGAAGATCAGAGGATCGATTCTGCAGCCGGGGTGATCAGTGAGTATTTCTAATTACTCACTGATCACAGGGGGGGGGTCTGTGCTGGTAATCAGATGATTGATTACCAGTGCAGCCCTGGGGGGAGGGGATGCCACTAGAGCCACCAGGGATGCCCACCCATGACCACCAGGGATGCCCACCATGGCCACCAGGGATGGCAAACAGGGCTCAGAGAGCCTGCCAGTGGTGCCCCCCTATCAGTGCTGCCCACCAATGCCATCTATCAGTGCTGCCCGCCAGTGCCCGTTATTGCCATCTATCAGTGCCGCCCACCAGTGCCCATTATTGCCCACCAGCGCTGCCTATCAGTGCCCATCAGTGCCCCCCATCAGTGCCGATCAGTGCTGCCCATCAGTGCCACCCATTAGTGCCCATCAGTGCCGCCGATCAGTGCCCATCAGTGCCGCCGATCAGTGCCCATCAGTGCTGCCTATCAGTGCCCATCAGCGCTGCCTATCAGTGCCCACCAATGCTGCATATCAGTGCTATCTCTCAGTGCCACATATCAGTGCCCATCAGTGCTGCATATCAGTGCTACCTATCAGTGCCCATCAGTGCTGCATATCAGTGCCACCCCATCAGTGTCTCCTCATCAGTGCCTGTCAGTGCGGTGTCATCAGTGCTCATCAGTGCAGGAAAAAAATTATCTATTTACAAAATTTTATAACCTAAACAAAAAAACTTTTTTTTTTTTTTTTCAAACTTTTAGGTCTTTTTTTATTTGTGCACCAAAAAAGAAAAAACCTGGCGGTGATCAAATACCACCAAAAGAAAGCTCTATTTGTGGGGAAAAAATGACACAAATTTGGTTTAGGTACAGTGTTGCATGACCGCGCAATTGTCATTCAAAATGCAACAGCGCTAAAAGCTGAAAATTGGTCTGGGAAGGAAGGGGGTTTAAGTGCCCAGTATTGAGGTAGTTAATATCACATAAAAGAGTGTTACTCACAAGAGTCAATTAAAAGCAGGCATCTCAAAAGCAGTGGGGGAGTCTGTGTGGTCACATCCAGGGAGTCCTCTTGATTCTGCTGCAAAGCTGGTGCTGTGAGGGACGAGCGATGTTCGGCCGTTCTACCCCCACTGCATCTCCAGGAAGTGATGTCACAATCCTCCGACCTGCGTATCCAAGCTGCCCCATCACCGCTGTGGACCTGCAAATCCCCTGCCTCGCAACAGGAGAACATCGCTCGTCCCTCACAGCACCAGCTTTGCAGCAGAATCAAGAGGACTCCCTGGATGTGACCACACAGACACCCCCACTGCTTTTGAGATGCCTGCTTTTAATGGACTCTTGTGAGTAACACTCTTTTATGTGATATTAAAGAACATACATTGCTACACTTAGATCGGCGCTTGGTTTTTCTCTCTCTTTTTGGATCCATAGAGGGTTGCTTCACCCTTCACAGCCTGCAGCCATCCAAGTGTTCCAGCAATTCCTCTGGCCTGTACATTTGCCTTTGCCCACATTTAGACTACTCTAGCAGCCTGTTCAGTCCGATTGCGCCAATCTCCCCCCCTTTCCTAATACTTATGTAGAGCCACCTTTTGCGACAATCACAGCTCCAAGTCACTTTGGATAAGTCTATATGAGCTTGCCACATCTTACTACTGGGATTTTTGCCCATTCCTCCTTGCAAAACTGCCCCAGCTCCTTTAAGTTGGATGGTTCGCACTTGTGAACAGCAATCTTTAAGTCTGACCACAGATTTTCTATTGGATTGAGGTCTGGGCTTTGACTAGGCCATTCCAAGACATTTACATGTTCCCCCGTAAACTACTCAAGTGTTGATTTAGCAGTGTGTTTGGGGTTATTGTCTTGCTGCAAGGTGAACCTCAGTCCTAGCCTCAAATCATGCACAGAGTGGTACAGGTTTTGCTCAAGAATATCCCTGTATTTAGCACTATCCACCTTTCCATCAACTCTGACCAGTTTCCCAGTCCCGGCTGCTGAAAAACATCCCCACAGCATGATTCTGCCACCACCATGTTTCACTGTGGGGATGGTGTGATTTGATGTGTTGGGTATGCGCCAGACATAGTGTTTTCTTTGATGGCGGAAAAGTTCAATTTTTGTTTCATCAGACAAGAGCACGTTCCTCCATACATTTTGGGAGTCTCCCACATGCCTTTTTGCAAACTCAAAACATGCCATTTTGTTTTTTGCTGAAAGCAATGGCTTTCTTCTGGCCACTCTGCCATAAAGCCCAACTCTATGGAGCGTACGGCTTATTGTCGTCCTATGTACAGATACTCCAGTCTCTGCAGCTCCTCCAGGGTTACCTTAGATCTCTGTGCTGCCTCTCTGATTAATGCCCTCCTTGCCCGGTCCGTGAGTTTTGGTGGGTGGCTGTCTCTTGGCAGGTTTGCTGTTGTGCCATGTTCTTTCCATTTGGTTATGATAGATTTGATGGTGCTCCTGGGGATCATCAAAGATTTGGATTTTTTTTTTTTTTATAACCTAACCATTCTCAACAACATTGTCCCTTACTTGTTTGGAGTGTTCCTTGGTCTTCATTACAGTGTTTGGTTAGTGGTGCCTCCTTGCTTAGGTGTTGCAGCCTCTGGGGCCTTTCAAAAAAGGTGTGTATATGTAATGACAGATCATGTGACGCTTAGATTGCACACAGGCGGACATTGTTTTACTAATTATGTGACTTCTGAAGGTAATTGCACCAGAGCTTTTTATATGCTTCATAACCAAGGGTGTGAATACATACGCACATGCCAATTTTCTGTTTTTTATTTCTAAAAAATAGTTTTATGTATATATTCACTTCACCAACTTAGACTATTGTTTTCTGATCCATCACATAAAATTCAGATTAACTAAACAATGAACTTAAGGCTGTAATGTAACAAAATAGGTAAAAAGTCAAGGGGGTGAATACTTTTGCAAGGCACTGTATATATACTAAAAGGGGTTAATTTTTAAGGTTTATATATACTTTGATTTGACATTGCAAAATGGTCCTTGCATTATTGTGGCAGCTTTGGTTACATTTTCAAACTGAATTCCTGTTGCATATAATCAGTTATATGAAAAAACCTTTTCAATGCAAATTTAATCAGTTTTTGCATTTTTCATGATGTGGTTAGAATGTTTAATAGAAACTGTAAGCTATTGCTTAGTAAAACAAAATTATATTTATTACGTTTGAAATGCCGTTTGACGTTTCTTTCAATTTTAGCAGTCCCTCTTTTTAAACAACTTCACTACTTGGGGAACTAAAAAACATTAGAAAAAAAGTTAATGAGCATATTCCATTCATTCAGCTCTGCTTCCCCTTCCACAACTCCCCCAACACGATTATCGCAATTACCGGCTGTCAAAATGACAGGCGAGAATAGCTGTTTATGCCATAGCATGAGCAATTGTCCAAATGTTATATCAATCTAAACACTGGTACCACTAAATTATATTACATTATATAGCAGTGTGAACAAATTTGAAACTGCAGAATCCAACTGATGCTGCATCTGTTCCCCACCGGCTCTGTAGGGAGAAATGGGCAATCGAACACCACTGATTGCTTAGTTCACCGCCTCTGCTCTGAGCAGAGAGACAGGACTGTCAGTCTCCGGCTATCTGCTCTGCCCCTCCAGTGCTCACTGGAGCACTGGGCTGTGAAGGGGATCGGAAGGGGCTGTCTCGGGCTCTCAACTGATCACTGAGAGGCTGAGGCTTAGGCTGAGCCAGGTGCCAGTCCAGGGTTCAGGTGGATCCCGGCCATTTGGTCGGTATCTTTTCAGAGCCTGGACCAGCTCTGTGATGTCAGCCAACAGCAAGCATCAGCCCGCTGTCTACTGAAACGGGTCACAAAAACAAACTGCACTCCTTTTGATCCTTAGGTGAAGTATAGCCAATATAGCTATACTTCTCTTTTATGGCTACCTTAAGCCCCAGTTCACACCGAATGCAGCTTTGAAATCCTGCAATTTTATATGCAGGTTGACGACATACATCTGTGCGACTTCATGCAAAGATGTCAATGCAAGTCGCACATGAAATCGCCAAAAATAGTGCAGGAACCTTTTCAAAGTCGGTTGCAAGTCTGAGCCGCATGGATTTCAGCAGTTCTGTAGCCAGAAATAGGGTATGCAACTTTGATCTGTCAAATCACATGACAAGTCACACAGGAGTGAACGGGAACTTACAGCATTTTGGAAGATGAAAGAAGCAAAAAGAATGCTGATAATTGCATTTAGTTCTTTCTTGGTTAGTTTCTTTCAAATAATAATGCTTCTCATTGCTGTTAGTTTACCAAATACCATTCTCTGATTTGAAAATACCAGTTTTACACTCCAGTCAGCATTATTAAAAAATACTATGTACTGCCCCTTCACACTGCTAGTGTTAAATTATTATTTTTTTGCTTGAGGAATAGGAATAAGCAAGAACGTATTCCTTCCTCTGCTCTCTGAAACTTCTGGAGTGTGGACAGGCCCTCAGACCTGGTTCACACTACTCCGACTTGGGACGCGACTTGTGCGACCTCAAGTCACCCCAAGTCGCTTGTCATTAACAATTCAATGTAAATGAATGAGAGCCATCTTAATATGCCCTACTAAAGTCGCTCCGACTTCAGAAAAGGTTCCTGTACTACTTCAAGGCGACCTCTATCTCACTTGTGCACATAGACTTCAATGGGAGTCGTCTCTAAGTCGGATCCTTATCTATTTTCAAGCGACTGTGATCAGACTTTCCAGGAAGAAGAAAAAGATTACCCAGGCATTCCCCACAGACAAAGTCGCCTATCATTTAAGTCTCTTCAAAGTCGTGCTAAAGTCGCGCTAAAAAGTCGCTTCTTCATGGGGCGACTTTCTGGTCGTGGCAGTGTTAACCGGCTCTCAATGGGCTTGCATGCAATCAGTAGCGTATTTTGGTTTGGTGCTGCCCTAGGCAAGACTAAAATTGGGCGCCCCCCCTCCTATGTAAATTTGCCCCACTCCTTTTTTAACGGATGTGACTCCCTCCAAAATTGAAGGACTACAAGTCCCAGCATGAACCCCTAAAATCTCACGAAAGGGGGGGGGGTGAGAGGAGGTGGGTGAGAGAGAGAGGGGGGATCAAAGAGTGAGAGAGAGAGGGGAGATGATATAGAAAGGGGGGATGAGAGAGGGGGGATGAGAGCGAAAGAGAGAGGGGATGAGAGAGAGGGGGTGAGAGAGGCGGCTCTAGCAACCAGTGGCCAATAGAGTCTCAGGTGGAGGGGGGCGGCTTTTTTGCTGCTCCCCTGCAAAGTGCCGCCCTAGGCCTGGACCTTGTTGGCCTAGGCCAAAATACAGCACTGCATACAATGCAGGACCACTGGTCGTGATTTGTATGTAATGATATCGGAATGGCTGATATGGATGATCGGCATAGAGGAGCAGCTTCAGGGGACTGATAGGAAGGAAGCCTCTGGGGGCAATTTATAAGATTGCTGACTGGAGTTCAGTTTTAAAGGTTTGGCAGAAGTGTTTGCTATTAATTATTGGTTACTATAGCTAGCAGATTTTTTACATTTTAATGAATAAGCCAGCTGTAGTGTGGCACATAGAGATTTATGGATGTCCGCTGTATATGTATTCCACAGTAATTCCCACAAATTTCTGATAACTTAATCTGCTCTACAAATTTGATTCGGCAGAAGAGAAACAACAAGGCTTATAGGTTTACATTCTCCCCAGAGACCAAGATCATGAAAACAAAAAGACTGATTTGGAAGTGGAACAGCTTAATTGTGTCTGCTTAAATATAAAAATCACTAAAGTTAATCCTGTTTGTAGGATAATCCTAAAATGTAAGCCTCAAGTGGTTTGATGACCCTGCACTTCTGCAGGAAACCGTCTGCTTAAAAAAAAAAAAACCTTTACATTTACTGTAAAATGAAACCATTTTCCTGTATGCATGGATTGCCAAAAAAGCGTTTTCTCATTAAAGAGAATAATTTAATTAAAAAAGATTCTCTTGTGTCCTTGAAGAAACGTGAGGCAAAGATGCTTTGGTCTGTTTTTTTTTTTTTATTTTGTATATCAAGCTGCAGCGGATACTGGACTGGATATAAACAAAATGGAGAAAATGGAGCAGAGGTTTTGCCCTTTTTTTTCCTATCAGTCTCTCAGGGGGGGGGGGGGGGGGATTCAATAAAAGATTTATGGCTGCTTTCTAGGGATCATTTCCTTTAGAACTACTTCCTAATTCAGGCAAGAATTTGTGCCAGTTTCTGTAAAATTCCCACCTTGCACGCCTGGTAGTTCTAACTACTGCAACTTTAGGAACCCTTTGCTGTGGTAGTGACAGATTTGTAAATAATTACATCCAGTTCACAGATTAGAAAACTGGCAGCAATAAAGACCAGTTCTTGGCTGATGTATGGATATACACCAGTGTCAGTGTAGTAACGCAAGTCTGTGCTAGGATGCTGTTATAAACGTGACAACTTTCCACGCTGGGCTCTATCCCCGGTCCACTTCAGCTGTCGGCCGGGAGATTACCGACCCAAAGTTGAATGTAAACAAATGGACCAAGAGGATGCTGGTGATGTCATTACCCACGTACGGCAGATATGGCTGTGCCCATGTTCGGGAAATGGCTTGAGTCACAGGGAAGGCTAACCTGAAGGAAAACCTGGTTCCCATGTCGGGTGTGCAGAGCCTGAGAAACGAGTTCCCCATTAGGTCTGCCTAAATTTTCATTGACAGATTTGAAAGCTGCTGTTAGAATGAATAGCGGCTATGAATCTGCCCACTGCTGTGTGCTCACTGTCAATCATCAGCAAGGCAGACCTTATGGGGAACTAGTTCCTCAGTTCTCTATCAAGCTTCGCTTAGCGCACTACAAAACTTGTTAACCATACACCTGTCTGTGTGACCAATGCAATGGCCAGGGAGAGAGGACACTGAGGAGGAAGTATCCAGTATGGACATGCCAATCTCAGTTCCAGGCTCAGACAGATTCATGTACGCTTTTCTGACACAAATTGGGCACAAGCACCAACAATTTTGTTGCCTTGTCTTGATGAAATTCTAAGGGTGTCTACGACAGGACTAATTCCCCCTTCTGTCTTTCATTTTCTCAGTGCAGTTTAGATTCCCATGTGCACATTTTGTATATACATATTCACTCTTGACCCTAGAGCAGTGATGGCAAACCTTGGCACCCCAGTAATTTTGGAACTGCATTTCCCATGATGCTCGTGCACTCTGCAGTGTAATTCAGCATCATGGGAAATGTAGTTCCAAAACATCTGGGGTGCCAAGGTTCGCCCTCACTGCCCTACAGCTATGCTGGTCAGAATTAATCATTTCATCATTCAGTTGCACAGACTGCGCTGATTATTTTTCAGAACTGTTCTACATGTAATAAAATAGCTAGTAACATTCGTATAGATATAAAAAAGTTTTCTTTATTTTGAATTGATAGCTTTACCATTATAGCAGTCTCAGGACAAAATTATAAAAACATTTTTTTAAAACAATTTAAAAGCAAACTGACTCTTAGTGCAGTATCAATATTATGTTCTACTTTTGTAATGTGTTTAATTCCATTAAAGTAGAAACTTTTTTTTTCTTATAGAGTAAGGCAGGGTTACAGCCTCTGTCAGTTTTTTTTTTTTTTGCTATCTGTCCTTATTGGGAAGATTTGTCTTTACCTCCTGATCCGTAGCTAAAACTGAAAGAGTGAGGAAATCCCTCCAAAATGAGGGGCTCCCTGGTTGTCACCAGGGTCACTGCAATGAGTGCCCCCATTGGAGATTTCTCCTCTATTACTGTTTTGAAGACAACCCACAATTTGGGATTTTTATTCCCTTTTAGTGAGAACTGTAAACATGACAAACTGAGAGAGCGAATCTCCCTAACAGAGGCACAGATAGCAATAAAAACCTAATTCCTCTCCAAACTATCCAAAACTAAAAAAAAAAAAGTTTTGCCTTTATGTATACTTTCATTTCTCAAATGTGTTAACTATAGAGCAATGGCTTCCCTGATATAGTTATTTTTTTTCCTGAGTTTTTTAGGTGACCTGATACTATTCCATTTTTTTTTTTCTTTTTACTGTGCTTTTAAGCTCTGTTCACACCTGGGCATTCCGGAATCGCAGGCAAATATGGCCGCAATTCCGGAACTGCAGCAAAATGTGGGGCGCGTTTGCAATGCCATTACTTCTAATGGCACCCCAATGAGAAATCGCGCTGCAATTCTGGAATGCCCAGGTGTGAATGGAGCCCAAGTCTGTATCAAATTTGTAAATGTTATTGTGAAAAGTGTCTTCTAACTATATAAATCCATTCACAGATGTGTAAAAACAGCAGGAAATTGATATGTCTGTAGTGCAATATAAAGAAAGGGTTCAGTGTAACCAGTAGCCAAGACTGAAAAAGATTGATCCCCCAAATATCTACCCAAGATAAAGAAGTTAGCTTCGGTATTCAGTAACTGCTTAAGGCTCAGTTCACACTATTGCGGGTCCTGCGTGCCACGTTTGTGTGGACAGAGTAGCCTATTTATTTGAATGGGCAGCTGTATCTGTGTGAAACGCAGGGAAAGGTCCCCGACCTTGTTTCCAAAATGCAGCGTGAATAAAAAAATCATCTGGCTGCGTGTGGCATCCTACCTACACAAAGCCGACAAGTGGGTTCTATTAGCAAGAATCCAGCAGAGTAGATATGAGCAAAGAAGGAGGAAGCCAGACCTGCCGGAGCCCCGCCTTCAAGTCTCCTGACAGGTAGGGGCAGGATGTAAAAAGTGTTGCAGGGAGTGCTCAATGTGGTGTCACACATCTGCCTACATCCCTGTTAACGTGTTTCGATTGTAATGACACTTTTTTGCTACAAGGACTAAACCAGGATCGTGTGTAGAGCTTCACTTAAAATTGTATCCTTCCTTCTGTAATAAGATTTATCTGCTTGCATCAATCTTCTTTTCTGGTTTTACAAATCCATCTGTGGAGTAATATTCTACAAAATAAGGGGGAAAAAGTTGATATAAAATCAAAAAAATTACTTTAATTGTAGATACTTTATTAGTATTTATAGAGTTTGTAACCCTAAAAAAAAAAAAAGAGATCCTGTTCCTTTAATCACTTGCGGACCACCCACCGTGTATTTACGTCGCTACTTTGATGTAAAATAATGGCAGCAGATAGGGCAAGATTTCCCTCACTCAACTCTATGCCCTTGGAGGACCGGAGCAACGTCAAAACTCCAGCCTAGTGAGGTCTTTTTGATCCCAGATCCCACATTACAGACGACCTGTCCTGCTTATTTCTATTACAAGGGATGTTTACATTCCTTGTAATAAGAATAAAAGTGATAACATTTTTTTTTTTCAAAGGGACAGTGTAAAAATAAAAAAAATTAAAGTAAAATAAATAAGAGAAAAAAAAGTTTTTTTAAGCACTCCGTCCCTCCGAGCTTGCGCCCAGAAGCGAACGCATACACAAGTCGCGCCCGCGTTTGTAAATGGTGTTTAAACTAGGGATGCACCGATCCGATATTCGGATCGGATATCGGCCCCGATACGGGCAAAATAGCTGGATCGGGGGATCAGTAAAATTAAGAGATCCACGGGCCGATCCTGTTTTGCTCTTTACATAGCATGTGAGGGAGCAGAGAACAGCTGTCAAAGAAAAAAATTAAAATAAACCTCCTGCAAATGCCTTTCAACTCTCCCAGTTAAGTAAACACAATGATTACAATGTATCTTTTCGTTCCGTCTGCCGGAGGAGGGAAGTTTAACCTCTTAAAGACTAAACCCATGACATTTTAGATTTTGAATGCAAAATTGTTATAAGGTATCTGCCGATACCGATCCAGAAGTATTTTTTTGTTATAAGCTCACAAAACCGTACTTCCGGATTAGACTCGGATCGGCGATTTCACAAAGCAAAAGATCGGGATTGGGACCAAAAAAGTCGGATCGGTGCATCCCTAGTTTAAACCACACGTGAGGTTTTGCAGCGATCTTTAGAGCAAGAAAAATAATATAGCACTTTTTTCTAACCTGTCGCCTATGAAGATTTTTAAGTATCAAAGTTTATCGCCATTCCACGAGCGTGCACAATTTTAAAGCATTACATGTTGGGTATCAATTCACTTTTTCACATTATAGAAAAAAATGGGCTAACTTTACTGTTTTCCGATTTTTTTATTTAAAAAAAAAGTGTTTTTATTCCCACAAAAATTGCATTTGTAAGAACGCTGTGCAAATACAGTGTGACAAAGTATTGCAACGATCTCCATTTTATTCTCTAGGGTCTCTGCTAAAAAAAAATCTATAATGTTTGGGGGTTCTAAGTAATTTTCTAGCAAAAAATACTGATTTTAACTTGTAAACAACAAATGTCAGAAATAGGTCCTAAATGGTTAAAGCAAGTTAAACTGCATAGTGCTTGTGCTGTCCAATCTGTCTCTATTTTATGCTGTAAATCCTTCCTTCCTGTTCTTGTGTCCCCCTATGTAAACTGACCACGGTAACCATGCCTGCTGATCCATGATATCGGGGTCAGTTTACGTGCCTCTGTCATCCCACAATCTCTCCTTTCTCCCTCCTCCCTCCCTGCCTGTCAGCTTTTGAGTGTGCGTAATCTGCTCCCTGCTCCTTCCCTCGTGCCGCTTTTAGTAGCTGGCAGTAAAGTCGGAGTAGGATTGCTGCCAGTCCCTCCTGTTATATCAAGGTATACTACACAGTGTAAATGTTTTTTTTTTTTTTTAAATTATGCCACTAAATACCTTCTTTCACATCGCCTCTGTGTGGTCATGTGACCTCCTGCCACTCTCCTCGCCCTATGATCGGGGAGTAGAGCGGCGGGAGGTCACGTGACCAATCTGAAAATAAGGTATTTATCGGCATTGTTTTAAACAAACATTTACACCGTGTAGTATACTTTGATATAACAGATTGGCTGGCAGTAATCCTACTCTGACTTTACAACCACTTTAATTAAAAGCAAAAAGCTTGGTGTCATATTTGAGACCTGCAGAACATTTTGTGGATGGAGTTGCCATCCCTGCAATCCTTTATGCTTTCTATTGCCCAGATAGATGTCCTGATGCAAACCTAAGTGGATTGTGAACTAGATACATTGGTGCCTGCAGGTCTTATTGATCGTTTCACTTTTAATAATAATAATAATAATAATAATAATATTATTATTATTATTATAACACTTATTATAATATTATTTATTAATAATGTTAACATTTTTTTTAAGTATCTACAATTAAAGTTCTTTTTTTTTTTAATTTATTATCTTTCACTATACTTCATTTTTTGGAGAAATATTACTTAACAGGCGAATTTGTAAAACTTGAACCCAAGAATGAAGCAGCAATGAAGCAGTTAAACCTTTTTGGAGGCAGATAGATGCGATTTATAAGGGAGGCTCTACACTCCTGTTTTAGTCCTTGCAATAAGTCCTTCTAATCGATACATGTCAGAGTGATGCAGGTAGATGTGTGACATCACATTGAGTGCTCCCTGCAACACTAGCAGCTTCTACCATCTTGCTGCTACCTGCAGCGACTGGGGCTCCGACAGGTCTGACTCACTCATCCTTTGCCTACATCTACTCTGCTGGATTCTTGCCAATAGGATGCACTTACAGATTATCCAACGGCGATGTGACAGTGGGATGCCACACACACAGCAAGATGAGGGAGTGAACGATATGATTTTGTTATTCATGCTTGTTATGAGGAACTTACTAAACTGACTGTTTCTGACAGAACTCATCCCGTCAGATATTTTAATGCCCATCCTGCTGTTTTATTTTGATACTTTTTGATTCTACTTATGACTTCCTATAGTGCTGACTGAATACCAAAGTTTTTACCAGTTCACAGATAAGTCTCATTTGATAATTCAGCAAGAAGCTATGGCTGATGTCAGTTTTTCTCATACAGTTTCAGTTGTGTGCACTTTATATGGATATTGAGTTTGGGCTGTGTACTTAGTCTGGAAAGATGTGTCATAGATGTTATGTAGAGTAGGGCAGCTTGGAAAGCAACAGTTCTTGCTCAGACAGATTTGCTGATGGCAATGTGCACAGCAAGTCTGTGTTTGCATAGGGAAGTAGTCTCCTGCTCTGTGTTATGTCTCCATTTCAACCTTTTTTGTCTTTTTTCTGAAAGGGAAGAGAAAACTTCCCTGTAAAGCCAATCAAATTTGATTTAACTTTTCATTTTTTTTTTTTTTTGCGAAACTGTTTTCTGTTTTCCCTGATGCTTTTTGATGCATGCTGTCCTCTTCAGACCGTCTGCAAACTCGAGCATGCAGAAGCAACTTAATTTTGACTCTTGAGGCAGATTTCTAAAGTGAGAATCATTACAACTTGTAACTTAAAACTGTTCTTCCGGGGCCTTTTCTCACTCTGCTTTTGTTGCCTTTTATCCCACTGGATACAGCTGCCAATGAACTTGATTTTTTTTTTTCCCTTCTGATCATTCATGTGCATCAGTGGCATTGTCTGCAGCATGTTGAAAATCCACAGCTTAACTGTGTTATTTACTGAACGATTTAACTTAAATATTTGTATACTGCTTTCTTGAAAGCGCATGGTTCTGCCGATTTCATTTATTTTTTTTTTTTTTTTGTTTGCATGGAAAAAAATATAATTATAATGCACAGATTTTTCCCCTGAAGCCTATGGAGCAGATGCATTTGATTAGGATTGTTGAACCCTTTATTGTAATGTAGATGCTTTCAGGCTCCGAAGAATTTCTCTAAAGGGAAGCATGAACAGAAAAAGGAAGAGGAAAGAAAGCCAGGGGGAGAGAAGGCATTGTAGGATGTAGATGAGCTCACGTGTTTTACACTCATTTTCATGCATGCTTTTTCTTCTCTCTGTTTTGTTATTGTTATCTTGCATTGCAGTGGTACTTCTCCGTTGGCTTGTCTAAATGCAATGCTTCATACTAACACTCGTGTGGGAGATGGGACCTTCTTCAAAATCCCTGGGAAGTCAGGACTCTATGCTCTTAAAGTAAGTACATTTCTCGAACACTGACCAAATTCTATGTTCTGCTGCTTTTTAGTAACTTAATGTAATGATTAATCAGTGTTTAAGAGGAGGGTGGTGCTCTTAAACATTAGGACGCAGGAACTAAAAAGCATAATGTGCTAAATGTAACCATGTTACTGTTATATAAGGATTTTTCTTGAGGCAGATTTTAATGGCGCCAGACAAGACTTGCCCAAATGAAAGATATGGCTCGCTCTAAACTATACAAACAGTCTTATTTATTAAAGTCAAATGATTTACCAAAGGGCAAAAATTCATAGCAAACTAAAAGATTTTAGTATTCTGCCCTTGGATTGGTGACAAATATGTATTTGTTACTGTTGAATACTGTATTTTCACATTGTATTTTGCGTTGTTATAACCTGAATGCCAGGTGTTTTAAAGGGTTCTAGCACTATTGAAACAAATCTTTCACATATCTTCCTAACTTTATAGTACTTTAAATTAAAAAGAGTGTGAAATATTTTATTTGAAGGACATTCACATAAGTCAGCTTAGATGTGTTTACCTTATTTTACAGCTGTGAGAACATTTTGTAAACCCATAGAATGATTCTGGACTCCTGCATGAATGCCTTCTAAATGATGATCTGGTCTCCACAAATATTGCCAATTCCTCACTAGACAAATGCATTAGACAATGAAGGTCATTAGTGGGAAAGGAAAATGTAAATCTTTTGGATAATGGCATTTTAAAGATAGGTTCATTTGAGTATTGCAATCAGTGAGTCAAGTGTTTTAATCAATTCAGGTGTGTGTTTGACCTGTCCTGTCAAATAAAACACACAATTTTGCTGACCTGATCTTTTCTGTTAATGCACATTATGGCCTGATTAAAAGAGTTTTCATAGGACCTTAGGAAAGGTTTTTTTAAGCTAATAAGAATATAAAGAGTTATCAAAGATTTTTTAAAGACTTAAGGCTTCATCGGTCCACAGTGAGATCATTTACAGAGTACACAGTGTTCAGATAGCTGAAAACTATCTGCAGGCATCTCTTTTCTTCTTTGTTTTTATGATTCTGGAGAGAGAAAGCAGTAAACGATTTGTGATATTTGAATTCATCATGGAGAAAACACCTGCACTTCAAAAAAAAAAAATGCTGTTTGTCTTAAATTGGTTGTAAACCTGTGACATGAAATAGGAACAAAGCATATCCCTCTATAGTGTATGCTTGTCTAAATTCAGTGTGTCGTTTCTGTCTGCTGTCTTGTTCCTCTGCAATCTGAATGAGTCACTTTTGACACGTTTTCCTGAAACCAAGAGAAAAAAGGAGAAGGGAGCTTTTAGCACACAGCCTGTGCTTGACAGCCTCAGCTCTGACCCTGTGTGAAGAGGGGTGTGTCCCTTCCTTCCCTCCAATCATTTTTCACTGAGCTCTTCAGAGTGAAACTTCATCTCTCTGCCCCCTGCTTTCTAAAACCTCAGACAGGCTGCATAAATTCTGTATTTTTAATGGCTGTAGAGAAGAGACGGCTGCAGATAAATAGGTACATTTGTTTCATCTCTGTTTATCACCTGAGACTTGTGACTTCACTGAGTATATGTAAGGGTTTACAACCAATTTTACTTTTGCAATAAATATATATGTCTTATCTTACAACAACGCTTCCAAAATGAGCCTATATGTGGAAATCATAAATTAAAAATTACGCAGAGTTGTGTGCTTATCGCTCTACACACACAAAGCCCACCAGGCTCTCAAATATAACTTTTATTGTACCTTCAATTAAATGAGCAAAACTGGGAAAAAAAAATTGAAGTTCCTACAGGTACATGCAGGTAGTAAAGGAGCAATAGGAGAGAAAAGATGCTGCTCAGAATGAAACTTCAAGTAAAAAGATGTATATTATTGCCCATATCATGTTAACCAAACTGGCATCATCTATCACTCCTTTAAAATGAGCTTTTCTCTTTCCTTGATCGACAGACACAGCGCTCCATAAATCATAACTACTGGGTTATATTGCCTCCTCCAGGAGTAGGACTAGGCAGAACAAAAACACCTGGCTACGCCCATGGGCCGTCCTCTGCTTGGTATATAACCCCCCTCTCTGTTCTAGGTAATCAGTTTTAATCTGTCTAGTCAGGAGTAAGGACCTAGGCTCCTGGCTTGGATCTCTGGTTCTAGCAATTTTTTTCTCCTTCCTTACACCTTTTTATGTTTTTTCTCTCGGGAGATCTACATTTAACTGCCAGGCTGGGCGACGGGCTGGATAATCTAGATCCAGTGGGCCTCCCCAGCCCAGCCAGCGAGCGCGCGCATGCTCGGCCGCGACATAGCCATACGGACAGAGGCTGGCCCATAAGACTGGGCTTGGGTCTAAGTCTTAGCGGTCCTACGGCCTACAGCTCCCCTACTTCAGTGGCGAGGATTCTGTCTGGAGCATTACCTGCACCATAGAAGGGTAAGTACAGTTCCCTCTCTCCTCTTTTTAGCATTTTTTTGGGTTGGACATGGATATCCTCCAGGGACAGTCGGACCTGCCTGTAGGTTCCCTCCTCCCATCCTTCAATCCCTCAGTGAGCTGTGCTTCCCCCACTTCCTTTTCCCCCTGTCTGGACCTGGAGTCTGGTGGAGGTCCCGGGGCAGAGAAGAAGATGATATACCCACTCTGTAAGGGTCCTGGGATAGTGTGTTTCCTGCCCTGGTAGTCTGGAGGGTTCCCAGTGTAGGAGACCCCTAGGTGTATGCCCTACTGTTTGCAGTGTGGGTATAGTGCAGGGGGGTCCCAGTGCAGAGACCAGTGCAGAGTGTGCAGCAGAGTCTCCCCTAACGTGTGTCCTACCTTCTGATGGGTCCCTTTGCAGAGGGCGCAGGGAAGTTCCTGGCAGCATGCTTCAGCGTTTGTAGCTTATGATGGCCATTTTCCCTTAGTCTGGCTGGTCTCCGGTTGGTGGCCATGTTTGTGTAGCCCAATGATGTCAGGGGGCCATTTTCCCTTAGTCTGGGGGACACTGGAGACGACCGAAGCCTCGTGGGGATGTCCAAGCTCCTCCTCCTCCTCGGTTTGCTCTTCCTCCTCGGTTTTCTCTTCCGGTGCCTGGGACATATGAACAGGGATGGTGTCCATGATGATGCTGGGTTCAAATTTTCGGCGCTCCTCCGGTCAGTAGGGTGAGTCTTTGTGGGTCCCTGTTATCTCTCTCCCTGCTGATAGGTACCCTGAGCTCTGAGGGGATCCTTTAATGGTGCCAAAAGATCGTTTTTGTACTGCAAGGTCTTCCTTTCCTTTATGGAGCCTCAGGGTCACATCTCCACCACTGACCCCTTCATTGAGGTGGCAGGTCCCTCAGAACCCCATTCCCATAGTTGCACTGACAGCAGTCCTGCAGTCCTTAGTGTTCCGGGTGGAAGTGGCGTGTGGGCAAAGGCCCAGGAGGAACCGTCCCCTGCTCAGTCTTTATCATCTGATTCTGAGCCTGATGCCTCCGTTAACGCAGGCCATCCAGGGGGACTTAAAATCACACCCCCTGATTCGTCCGATAGAATGATTCCTCCATGGTCGCAGCAGCGAATTAAAAAACTTTGGTAGACGCACTTATAACTGCAGTGTGTGAGACTTTAAAAAATGGAAGATGCGGCTGATGTAGCCACAGATATGGCTGTGTCATTTGGTACGCATAAGTCCCCTCGTGTGCCAAAGGTGTTTCCTTATGTACCTTATTTTGTCAGGTTTCCCTGTAAGGAATGGGAACAATCAAAATTACCCTTTGTGGCCCCAAATTTTTTGCTGTATGTTACCCTTTTGAGGAGTCACTTTTTAAAAAAGTGGACTAGTTCACCAGTGGTGGACCTTCCTGTTTTCAGATTGAATAAAGCAACCATGAACCCAGTAGAGGAATCCCACCCCATTAAGAACCCGACTGACAGGAAAGCTAAAGCTGTTGCACGAAGCATGTTTACTATGGCTGATTTGGCATTGCTGCCAGTCTTTGCCTCAGCCCTGGTGTCTCAGACCCTAACTGAATGGGCCAAGCTTTTGCGCCAGGGCCTGGGGCATGAGCCGGTCCCCGCTGCTTATGTTGATTTAGCAGACCAGTTGGTCCATGGGCTGCAGTTTATTTGTGATGCAGCTTTGGATACAGCTCTTGTGCTGTCCAAACTTTGTTTCAGCAGTAATGATTAGGTGTATGCTGTGGCTTAAGATTTGGTCTGCAGACCAAGCCTCCAAGAAAGCTCTTATTGATCTGCCCTTTCAATGCGATCGCCTGTTTGGGGCTACCTTGGATGACATCATTAAGGGTATCCACTTGGTGGATGCAGTTTTGAATTGACCCTAGTGTTTTCCGTATACAGGGATGGAGACCAATAGCATGACCTGCTTGTCTCATATAAAGTCCCAAAGGAAATTAGGGATTTCAAAGGCAGTGTGCTTTACAGGCCATGCCCCATACATAAAATCCCTTCCTATCCATATACTGCATCCACCAAGGGGATGGAGGTGTAATGCTTTTCAGCTGGTCTTTTCCAGTTTGCACCATGGTTATATTATAACCTAATTATTTGAGCTTTTGAGACAACAGCCAGTCGTGCATGGGGATGGGTTGGGGGAGGTTGGGTTGTCTCCCTCTCACTTGTTCCCCATCCACCCATTAGCGGCCATGTGCCTCCAGTGTGAGGACACTAAATTAAGAGTGTAGGACTGCAGATTTAAACAGGGTGCCGTGAAGTGGCTCTGCAGCTTTCACATGCGTTTGCAAATGTGTGTCAACTAAACCCCTGTTCTTTGTACCAAGAGACAGGTTTTATTTGGTTGGTGACAGACTGGAGGGTGAGTACATCAGACTGGGGGCTGTCTGACTTTCATGCACCTCTTACAATCCTTCAACCTCATTTTGTTTCTCGTTATAGGGATGGAGACGCCGGGCAACACCAGCTTGGGTCTCATCTAAAGTCCCACCTAGTCCAATATGTTTAAATCTTGGTGGCTATTACCTCGGCCCGCAGGGTATCAGAGTTGGCGGCATTATCCTATCGCAGTCCCTATTTAGTGGTCTATAGGGATAAAGTGGTTCTTCGGTCCTGTCCATCATTCCTAGCCAAAGTTGTCTCTGACTTCCATTTGAATGAGGACATTGTGTTGCGTTCCTGGTGTCCCAAGCCTGCCCATCCTAAGGAATTTGCATTGCATACCTTAGATGTGGTTCATGCAGTTCGTGTGTATCAGGCAGCTACTGAGTCCTTTCGGAGGTCAGACTCGCTTTTTGTGGTTACGAACGGACGAAGAAAAGGGCTGGCTTCTTCTTCGGCTACCATCTTTAGGTGGATCAGACAAATGGTGTCTCAGGCCCATTCTATTAAAGGTCAGGTTCCACCTTTCCCTGTCACAGCGCACTGTACTCGGGCACTGAGTGCTGCTTGGGCCTTCCGTCATCAGGCATCAATGTCCCAAGTTTGCAAGGCGGCCACCTGGTCATCGGTGCATACCTTCACAAAATTCTATAAGGTACTGTACATACTTTGGCATCTGCGGATGCTTGTTTTGGCCACAAAGTTTTGTTGTTGAGGAGGGGCTGTTCCCTCTTGAGGGGTGTTTTTCTTTAAACTTTTATTTTTTCAGACAGGGCTCCTGTAAACCGGTTAAGGCTCCTGCATCCTGATTAAGGGGACTTATGTTTAGCCTTGGGTTATTTTCCCCACCCCTCATTTTCCTTTTGGCACTGCTTTTGGACGTCCCAGTAATTCTGATTTATGGAGCGCTGTGTCTGTCGATGAACGAAAGAGAAAATTGGATTTTTGTACTTACCGTAAAACCCATTTCTCTGAGTTCATCGGCGGACACAGTACCCACCATTATATATATATATATATATATATATATATATATATATATATATAATTTGTCAAGTAAGACTATGTTTTCTTACTATAATGTAAAGGTCAGATCACACAAGAGCTTCTGTCACTGGTGGGAAGGTGACAAACTGCTGCATATATGAGATGCAGCCATCTAGAGGTGACTGTGCATACCTGCAGCAGTCTATAAAGCTTTCATGTCCTAGCTAACTGTCAGGATTTTCTGAGGCAAAGCTTCATAATCTCCTGTTTATACTAAAGCTTGCCTTCCCTTCCTGTATTCTGCACATTCCTATTGGCCAATGAGGCTGCCTGTTTTAGTGATTGGCTTGGAGGAATGTGTAGAAACAGGTCTTATTAGCAACCGTCAACTTTACTGGATGATGTTGGAGCTTTGCTTGTCAGAACGGCCTGAAATTTGCCCATTAACAAAAGGTTTGGGAATAGTTGTGGGCATGCACCTCATACCTGCAGCAATTTGTCTACATCCCTTCAAAGAATCTCTTAAAGATGAACTCCAGCATCCTGTGTGTATATATCTATATGTATATAATATGTGTGTGTATATATATATATATATATATATATATATTTTTTTTTTTAATCCTTTCATCCTTTTTTACCTTGTTTGTTGGTTTATCCATAATAAACATACTTGAACACCAATTAAAAATAGCATTCTGAGGTAATTCACCACTTTGCGCACCCAGTCCTGCACCTCCATCTTCTCTACTTACATCACTGGGAGACTGCTATCTCTTCCTGATTCTTGCAGCCATCTTTGGGGGGCCAGCTGTCAGAACCAGGAAGAGACAGCAAGCTCCCTTTGCATTTCTGTTCGAATTGGCCGAAACCTCCTGAGATGCATGACATGAGTATCCCAGGGGGCTGCAGTTAATTGCTGGGTACCTCATTCTAATCTAGGCAAGAAATTCAGAAGTGGTGGGGGGTGGAAAGGGGTGAGTGCTTAATTTAGAAAAATATAAATAAATGGTATTAAAAATGGTATGACAAAAGGGGTGGGTGAAGAGGGTGAATGTCCTATTTTTGAGCAGAGTGCCAAAAACAATCCTATGGGGTCGCAAAATCATTTTTTTCAACTGGAATTTCAGTTAAAGTGATACTAAGCAAACACTGTTATTTTACATTGTCCCTTCTACTTCTGTATATGAATGATGGCACTGTAATTATTTTAATAAAAACATTGAAGTACCTTTTTACTAATATACAGCTGTCACATGACCCAGATCTTTCCCAGCCTGTCTGCAGGGAAACATAAGCAGGAGGAGTTTCTAGTCCTCTGCTGCTGGCTACATGTTCAAAAAAAAAAAAAAAAAAACTGTCTTTGGAATACAGAGTAAAAACAAATAATATCAATAAAAGGTTTGAAAATAGCATACAAATAGGTTTGAAATCAAATCTTTTTTATTTTGTGGAAATAACATGGTGTGGGTGGATTTATGTCAGTCACAGGCTGTGTCATGCCCCTCCAGCCTGTGTCTTAGAATAAGAGTGAGGTGAAGCCTCCATTAATCTACATGTCATATCCTGCCCCCATTGTGTTTAGCTGGTTAGTGGCATGGAGGAGGAGGGAGGGCGTGGGCTGTCATTTACCACTGTGTTTACGCCCACATGTGTGACTCTATAGTCACATGGGCTACTCAGATGTGATAGGGAAGAAATGCTTAGCATAGAAACTCACTGAAAACTTAGCATGTGCAGAGTTGCCACCACAGCAGGATTAACCAGGTTTTTTGCAGAATACAGAAAACTAATCTCATACTGACTAGTGAGTATGAACAACATGTAATACAGCATTTATTGATATAATTTATTGGACAGCATTATTATTCTTTGTTTATGTTAGTGCATGGTGGCTTAAAGCCTATTTCAAATTTCAGTTTAAATACATTAGGTTCCAGGCTTTTCTATTTAGGCTGTGGCTGCTTTCTAAAGAAAACCAGCTGCAGGAGTTTCAGCCCCCTTTTTTTCGGAATGTGTGTAGCTGATCTTAAACTAAAAGTTTAGTTGGGCTTTAAATAAGTATGCACTTGTTAAAGCAATTCTTCTTTTTTAGGCTAGGTAAGTAGAGTAGTGGGTTGACTAAAATATATTTAAAAACTTGTCACCCTAGAATTTTTTCAGATCTGCTTTTTCTGTTTGTTTACTATCATTTATGTCTTGCACTGTTTCTATTAGAAAGAAGAGTCTAGTTGTCCAGCTGATGGGACACTGGAGATAGGCTGCGAATCTGAGCTGGATGGGGCAGAAATGGCAGAAGCAAGCAGCAATGGAGAGGAAAATGAAGGTGTGTAATTTTTGGTAAATCATCAAATTTTTGTGTACTCATTAAAATATTAAATATTTAAAAGAAAACTAACTTGTATTTTCAGTATCTACACATAAGCACAGATTAGCAGTTCTCCAATACAGCTTTGACGGGTCTTCTGCAGCAGATTGTCTTTGACAATCATATTCATATTTATTCATACCTGTTCATAGTTCTGAAACTATAGTGGGGTGTCAGTCCTATCGCCAGCCTTTGGAACTTTAGCACTACACATGTGTCTTTGCTCCCCTACCCCTTTTCATCTTATTGTCTTCCATCCTTCTTGTGTCACTGCGCAAGTTGTCTTATCTACATATAGCTCTCGGATTCTCTATATCAGGATGTCTTTCCTGTTAGGGCGCTGTTTAGTGCGTTTTACACCAACCTTTTCATATTACCAAATCAAAAGAGGATATGTCTTCATCTGGGATCGATAAGCTGTGCAAATCTTCTTTTGAGTCAATAAATTCTTTGTGAAATCCAACAAATCTGTCTTCACCTCCCCTCAACAGATAGATTTCCTGGCTTCACTGGACATGCATCTGCATGTCCCCATCTTCCGGTGCTCTGTTTACTATTTTTGCTGTGGGACCTCTACCCCACATGTTTGTGGCATTGCCATTTAGCCCGGATGGCTGCTCCAGTAAATGCTCTGCTGCACTCTTGTAGCATACCCATGGTTGGGAATTTAGATGACCTACTGTTGCGATAAACCATCAGTACAAGCTTCTGTTGGCCACCATGGTCTTGACTGTCCAAAGAATGTAGTGGTTCAGGTAAATTATGAACCTTTAAAATCATTGCTAGAA
This sequence comes from Pelophylax lessonae, assembly GCF_965119305.1. NCBI lineage: Eukaryota > Metazoa > Chordata > Amphibia > Anura > Ranidae > Pelophylax > Pelophylax lessonae. Next base: position 413,548,837 of record NC_138772.1, read on the forward strand.
GCTACTCTTCGGTGTGGATTTTTAGGTTTAGTCTTGGACTCAGCTCAGGCAGGAGTGTTCCTTTAAAAATTCTGGTCTCAGTTTCAAGCTCTCTAATTCGGAAATGATCTGACTCTGGTTTGGCATAAGAACATTATTTTCTCTCTACTTTCATCTACACGGTTGGTGTTTTTTTGAGCCATTGCCTCTACATGGTATGTCTAAACTGGCACATTATCCTACATGGAACTTTTTCTGGTTTTGCTTGAAACAAGGGGTGATGAGGCCCAGGATTTCTTTATTGCCTAAGGTTTCTTTCTCCTCAACTGGGATATTGCTCTTCCGTTCTTGTCCTTCTCAGGCTTCTATCCTTTGTCTGGATGTGGTCCAGGCTGTGAGAGTTTCTTCAGGAAGACAGATTCCTTTGTATTCCAGGTGAAAACCCGTATGGGTACCCTGGCCATCATTCACACTTTTATTCCTAAAGTGTTACCAAACCCAGAACAGTAAAATCAGTCTGTATATGCAGTAAAGCATGCTTGTTGTACTCACTGTGTGCTAAGGCAGTGTTTCTCAACTCCGGTCCTCAGGGCGCACTAACAGACCAGGTTTGCAAGAAAACTGAAATACATCACAGGTGATACAATTTGCTGCTCAGTGATTGCAGTATTCTGGTCTGCATCTCCCCAAGGTAGTACTTAAAATCTGGCCTGTTAGTGTGCACTGAGGACCGGAGTTGAGAAACACTGTGCTAAGGGGTTATTCCTCTGCATTGTGTAAAAAGGCTGTTTGATCCGGTCTACTTTGATCCTCCCCTTCTTCCAATGTCCCCAAAACCATCTTCTCATAGAACAGAGGCGATGGGACAAGCTAAGCTGCACATACTCTGTTTGGTGTGTATTGCTAAAACACTTTTTTTTTTTTCTTTCTTGGGAGAGTGCATGTGATCAGCACAGGGCCAATCAGCACTGTCCAGACAGAGGGTCAGGGGTCCTGCAGCCTCATAGGACAATTACAAGAGAATGAAAACGAATCCTACAAGCTTTAATCAGACACTGATAGAAGTCACAAGACTGCTCTGACTGCTGATGAAAAAAAGTATTTAGCAGTGTATATATTTACTAAAACTATTGCATTTACATATTCTTTGTACTGTGGGAGACCAGACATTGTGAATGCAGGGTCCTGGGTTAAGTAACACTTTAAGGATTGGGTTTCACACGTTCCTGTTAAGGTGCTTTCTACTTGATCTGTTAGTGCTTCTTGTTCCTTTTAGCATCATTTAACTTTTCCAGTGTGCAAAACTACTGCCTGATCTTTTTTTTTTTTTTTTTTTAGTTTTTCTATTGTGGATATTTAGTCCTCATCTGATGCCTGCTTTGGGTGTTAGGTCCTTCAAGCTGCTTCAAGCGGTCCTCCGTTTTCTGTTATGTTTTCTTAAGTCTGTTAGCCTTTGTTGTTTCCCTCTGCTGGACTACATTATGATGCCCTGACAGTCTAAAATTTCTATAAATTAATTTGTCACTTATTAGAGAAGAAAGAAAATTAGATTTGTGTTTCCTTCCTTTTTCTTGCAGTTTTCGAGAGGGAACATGTCCCTCCCATCTGTGTGTATTCCATGCTCTTGGTACTACTTTGCTACATAACTGAGGCATGGTGGTTGAAGTCGGGGTTATCCTCTGCTGGCCAAGCCTTTTTCTTTGTTGCCAGTGTTCTTTTCTGTAGGGTACATTGTGACAGTCTAAGAATTCTGCAAATTCCTTCCGAGAATTCCAAGAAAAGGATTTTACGGTAAACATAAAAATCCTGTTTTTTTATGGAAAAAAATGTCAGTTGTTTATTATTTGCATTGTCTTAGCAAAGTAAATTTAATCAATTGAGGGTTTTTATTTACTTTCAAATATTGTAATTCTTACTTTTTCAATTCTTAAGTTTTCATTTGTGGATACTCTAGTGGCTATCGGTACACAAAGAAGTGTCATAGGTGTTTTGGTGAACATCTAAGATTAAATAAGTTGAATAGTATACTTGAAAGCTGTCACAAACATTCATGTCTTCCTTTTCATAACATTGTTATTGACTTGCGATGAGGCTCTGAATTTGCTAGGGAAACAACACTTCAGAAAGTGTACATTTCCTGGCACACCCCTTGTGCATGTCATGGACCTTTCCTCTTAGGCTTCTTTCACACGGCCGCTCCGGATTTATTCTCCGCTGCGGGCCTTTTTTTTTTTCTTTTTTCACGGAGCGGATGACACTTGTGTCATCCGCTCCGTATGTCCGCATATCATCCCATCCGTTTGCGGATGATATGCGGACATAATGTAAGTCTATGGCATTGCGGATGTCAGCGGATGACACCGCTGACTTCCGATTTTGCTTCCTTTCTGGTTTTTGAACGGATGAAACAATAGGGTTCTGTTCCGTTCCAAAAAACGGAACAGAACTGAAAGGAGGCAAATCGGATGTCAGCGGATGGTATTCCGCTGACATCCGCAATGCCATAGACTTACATTATGTCCGTAAATCATCCGCAAAAAAATAGGATGATTTGCGGACATACGGAGCGGCCGTGTGAAAGAAGCCTTAGAATTTTTAATTACTGTGTGTGTTGGCCAAGTTCTTCCACCCCTCTCATTACCTACATGACCTTTTATGTTACAGCCAGGGAGAGAGCAAAGGGTAATAATGCAGGGCATCATTTGAGCTTTGAGGTTGCTGACATCACATGCAAGATGGCGTCTGGCAGCAATCTCAGGACTTTCGAAAGCCTACACAGGAGAACCTGTTGCAGGTAAATAACATGCCTTCAATTGGGTAAATACGTATTATTGCTTAATTGAATGGTCTGGCAACAGGGTCTCTTAAAAGCCCAGCTCTGGGCTGTGTTTAAATTTGCTTATGCATATATGTGCCCTCTTGCACTGCCTGGGTTAAATGCACAATTGGCTGAGGGGAAAGGGAGTATAAATACCTTATTCTTCACTCCCAAAGACTTCCTCCTCCTAATGTGACTGGTCTCCCAAAGCTGCTGCTCTCAGCTCTGTGGTGTCATCCTGCAGTCCTGCATTGTTCGGGAGGGTGGGAAGGTTCTGCCCACAACTCAGAACTTCGGACAGTGGAGGACAGTACCCGCTGTAGGGGGAATGAAGAACAAAATAAGCATTGCTACTTAAACAAAAGAGAAAAAAAATCTCACTGCACTTAGGCTCTATAAAGCAGCTGGAATAAATTGCTGGCAACAATAATAAGGATATAAGAAGAAAAAATGCAGCTCTAAAACTCATGTTTGTTCATAAACACCAGGATATCATAGGGAGAGTGACCCAGGACAGAAAAAACATTCATAAAAAAAGTCCATAAATCATAAGGGACACCCAGGGTGCATTACAAGCTGAACTGCAGGTGAACTGATAATCCTCCACCGACACCATAGCACACCAGGCCTCTTACCCTAAGGAATGGACCACTAAATCATAGGTGGTCATAGAAGCATTCCAGCAATTCTCTGACTTGTCTTTGCTCATTAATGATAACAAACATTTGGATCCTGTAGGCCCGTGTAGGATAGTCTCTCCACAGGTCACATGAATCAAAATAAGAAAGAACTGCTCATAGTGCAGTATATAAAAAATGATCAAGAATTTTATTGTAAATAGATCCAGAATACTCACATAAAAGCCATAAAACCAAGCGTGTCATACAGAGGAAAACGAATGGTTTCCAACCAAAAAGATGGCCACGTCCACTCATTTTTGAAGTGACATGCGGTAACCATTATCTACCCTACACGTTTCGTCCAATCAGAACGTTTCCGGCAACCCTGACAACATTCTGATTGGACAAATCGCGTAGGGTGAATTATGGTGTTTGTGAACACGCATGAGTTTTTAGAGCTGCATTTTTTCTTTTTATTTCTCCTTTTTGCAGTTAAAAAACCAGGGCTATTTTTGCTATTCAGCACTGCCCTACTTTAACCGGCAATTGCTTGGTCCTGCAACATTACGCAAATGAAATGTATATAATTTTTTCTAACACAAATAGAGATTTCTTTAGGTGGTATTTGTTTACCGCTGTTTGTTTGTTTTTTTTTATTTTTTATTATTATTTAAACAAACAAAAGTCTGAACATTTTGAAGAAAAAAAACAATATTTTCTACTTTCTGTTATAAAACATATCCAATAAATTCAAATTCCTTTTAAAAATTCAGGCCAAAATGTATGCTGTTACACGTCTTTTGGTAAAAAGATTTTTTTGGGGACACTATTCTTTTGGATACACCAGTATAGTTCTGTTTGTGATTAAGATACTGATCTGTGCAGACCCTATACTTAGTAATGGGGGTGATCAATGGCTTATATTGCGACTGTGATAATGTGGCGCAGGGAGGTCACTAGCTGACACTGACTTTACTAATGGCACTAATACAGTCATCAGTGATAATACTGTACACTGACACTGTACTAATGACACTGACTGGGAAAGGGCAGTCAGTGGGTGTAATGTGTGCTGCTTTTTCTCCCTGAACTAAAATCTGATTTCAGGGAGAGAAAACAGCCAGATCACTGTCTGTGCGACACAGAACTGTGATTGGCCACAGCCGGTCAGCAGGTGTAAAACTCTAATCATTGGCTGAAACTTGCTGACAAACCTGTGCTGTGTCCAATCACAGCACAGGTAAGCAGGGGGCTCACACGTGCACCATTAAACCATGAAGTACACCGCGACGTATGGGCACGTTGTGGTGCCTGGCTGTGCTGCCCACTTGCAGTAAATCCACTGTGAGCGAGCAGCAGGTGGTTAAAACAATAACATGAAAAAATTGAAAATCCCATAGAATAAATATAGAAAGTAAAGCGTTTAATATCAAACTTAAAAACACATACATAAAGTCAACACTTTCCCTCTAAATAGGGATGGCAATGTTACAAGACCTTTGATGACTTAATAAAAAAACATGCAGAATAACTAGTCATTCGCTCAACTCATCTACATTGTATTGCAAAATTAGATTTTCACCAGATTAGAATTTGTAGTTAATTTCCTTTAGCATTTGTATAAATGATACATTTACCACATGTCTCCGTGTGTCTGTGTACCTTACATTCTAAAACATAAGAGTACCAACATATTGTGGCCAGATTGTAAAAAATGATCCTAATTAGTGGGGAGTCTGTGATGTACACTGAACATAAATAGTATTAACTCCTTTGTAATTCATAATGTTTTATTTTCATACATTGAATTCTGTTTCTTTTGGGGTTTTTTTTGCTGTTTTTGCACTGATCATCATAAATAGATTATTTTAAATGGATCCCTCACAAGGGATTTAAACGAATTACAGTACACCAGAAGATAATAGATGGCATATGTATACACCCCCCTGTAATTCAACACATCTAAGTCATCGCTGGCACAGCCAATTCTGTTCCAAAGTTACATAATTAGTGAAATGGAGATCTCCTGCTTGTGCCAAGGGGTTTTAAGTGATTGTAGTATAAAAACACATGTAAGTCAGTATAATGGCATAACCTTACACTGTAAGGACAAAGGAACATTCCAAACAACTGCATAAAAAGGTGATCAAAGAGCACAAGTCAGGAAAATAATATAAGAAAACTCCCATGTCAATGAATACCCTTGGAGTACAGTTAGTTAAATCAATAAGGAATAAAACGAATATAGCACAGCTTCGTATCTGCCAAGAACAAGACATTCTTGCAAAAGTGAGTGTCTGTGCAAGGAGACTAGTGAGAGAGGCCACCAAGAGACCTATGACCACTTTGAAGTAGTTACAGTGGTTGTGGTTATAGAGACTATGCTATTTGTTGCTGGTGTGTAATGAGAGTGTATTGAATATAAAGAACATTGACAAGAGTATATTTCTGTTGATAACTGTAAAAAGAAAGAAGAACAACATTCAGTCCACTACGATTCAATGTTCTGTGGCAATAAAAGACATACTTTTAATATATATTACCCAAATAATATTTAAAAGGTGAAAATAAATATTAAATCCATGTATCATAGATGCCTCTTGAAAGAATTCATCAACAAGACATTCCACCGTGCAGTGCAAACATACAATGAAGTGCTGGTGCAAACAGGCAATAATGTGCTGGTGCAATCAGACCACTCACCTCATATTCTTACTCCTGTGTTACCAGTGGGCCAAAAACAGCAGTTCCCATCTAGGGATCTATAAATCCGTAATGTTGCTGGCTCCCCCTTACTCTCCCTCCAGCTGGCTCAAAAAGCCTTGATGATACTCCGCATTACATGAGGGGACAAGAGGGAACAAAATCTAGTGCTCTCTGTCAAGAGTTTTATTGTGCAAGTACAAATAAAGATAAAAAGTCACAAATATAGCACTTAAAGCGGAGTTCCGGGCACAGAAATCATTTTTCAGTAAACATACCCCCGGGACAGTCAGGGCTAGTACATTCCACAATGGCTAGCCTCTGATCTGTCCCGGTTCGCACTTACCTGCAAGATGAAATACTTACTTATAAAATTTCTTCCACAGCGTTTCCATCTCTCTTGTGGGCAGCTGAAGCCGGCGCGGTCCTCTTCTGCGTCTTCTTCCGCGTCCTCTTCTCCCAGAATGCGCCTGCACCGGCCCCTCTCGTCACTTCCGGTGCGGCGCCGCATTCCTCCACAGCTTCTGGGCATGCCCAGAAGCTGTTTAGTAGGGGAATGCGGCGTCGCCCGGAAGTGACGAGCGGGGCCGGTGCCGTCGCATTGATTCCTGGGAGCGATGAAGTTCAGCTCCCAGGAATCATCGCGAGACAGGAAGTGACGGCGGAGCTGCGGCGATGAGGGAGGAAGTACACTGAGGTGAGTATTTACGATCTTCAATTACAAGGTGAGTAAACAAAAAAAAAAACCTAACTATCCAATTCCTTTTCAGGTGATGTCGAACTAGCGGAGGGGCACACAAAAAAAAATATTGATTTTGTGCCCGGAACTCCGCTTTAAGCAGTGCGGGCTGATCGGGCTTCCAACATGTAATTTCCTTTACTCAAGATGGCCGCGATGTGACGTCAGTATGTAGGCTCCGGCCCCTATACATGTTACGTCTGGGCGTAGACTTCTTTAGAAGGAAATTGGCTGAAGTTGGTTGTCAATTATTAAGATATTTCTAACACACAATATGGGCACACCTAGAACATGGACCTGGGAAACTCATCGCGAGATTGAGCATTAGGCCACTTTACCAAATTCTTTTACCACACGATTCCTCTTTGGCCAAAGCCTTTTCACATGCACATTTTGTACACTTAAGAGCCCATTCACACTAGCGCGACTTGTCAGCCTGACAAGTCGCACTCCCTCGCGGTCCATTGACTGCTACAGGACCCGTTCTAATAGGAATGACACAAGTCGCTCCGACTTAGAAAAAGGGTCCTGTACTATTTCCATTATGTGAAGTCCCTGCAAGTCGCTCCGAAGTCGTGGTGCACTGTAATGCACAAGTTGCCCCCGAAGTAGTAAGGAGTCGTTTCGCCTCTATGTGAACCGGCTCTAAGTGTTTCGTTTTTGTACATCCCGGGTAAAAAAAAATATAACACCTTGGAAAACACATTCTGCTACATTACCCGAGTATCAGGATACCACATGCGTGAAACTGGGATGGCGGTAATTAGGGACAGTATGACTGGTGTGGTGATAATTATGGACACTGTAACTGGTGTGACAGTGATCGGGGACAACATGACTGATGTGCCGGTGATTAGGGACACTGAGTGGACAGCAGCGATTAGGGATGCTGACTGGTGCCGCAGTAATTGGGGACACTGAGTGGGTGACAATGATTAGAGATACTATCTGACAGCACTGGTCTGGTGACATTGTACTGCTGTGGCAGTGATCAGAAATAATGACTGGCGGCATTGACATAGTGATATCAGAGCAGCCAACCATTGTACATGATCAGCGCCACAGCAGTACAATGTCACCGTAGTGAAACTGAACTTGCTCTTGTGACCGTATGTAAAAAACAAAACAAAAAAACCCTATATATATATATATATATATATATATATATTTTTTTTTATATTCAGTATCTCACAAAAGTGAGTACACTCCTCATATTTTTTAAATAATTTATTATATCTTTTCATGTGACAACACTGAAGAAATTACACTTTGCTACAATGTAAAGTAGTGAGTGCACAGCTTGTATAACAGTGTAAATTTGCTGTCCCCTTCAATATAACTCAACACACTGCCATTAATGTCTAAACCGCTGGCAACAAAAGTGAGTACACTCTTAAGTTTAAAATGTCCAAATTGGGGCAGAGTGTCAATGTTTTGTGTGGCCACCATTATTTTACATCACTGCCTTAACCCTCTTGGGCATGGAGTTCACCAGAGCTTCACAGGTTGCCACTGGAGTCCTCTTCCACTCCTCCATGATGACATCACAGAGCTGGTGGATGTTAGAGACCTTGCGCTTCTCCACGTTCCGTTTGAGGATGACCCTCAGATGCTCAATAGGGTTTAGGTCTGGAGACATGCTTGGCCAGTCCATCACCTTTACCCTCAGCTTCTTTAGCAAGGCAGTGGTCGTCTTGGAGGTGTGTTTGGGGTCATTATCATGTTGGAATACTGCCCTGCAGCCCAGTCTCCGAAGGGAAGGGATCATGCTCTGCTTCAGTATGTCACAGTACATGTTGGCATTCATGGTTCCCTCAGTGAACTGTAGCTCCCCAGTGCTGGCAGCACTCATGCAGCCGCAGACCATGACACTCCCACCACCATGCTTGACTGTAGGCAAGACACACTTGTCTTTGTACTCCTCACCTGGTTGCCGCCACACTCTCTTGACACCATATGAACTAAATACGTTTATTTTGGTCTCCTCAGACCACAGAACATGGTTCCAGTAATTCATGTCCTTAGTCTGCTTGTCTTCAGCAAACTGTTTGCAGGCTTTCTTGTGCAACATCTTTAGAAGAAGCTTCCTTCTGGGAGGACAGCCATGCAGACAAATTTGATGCAGTGTGCATTGTATGGTCTGAGCACTGACAGGCTGACCTCCCACCCCTTCAACCTCTGCAGCAATACTGGCAGCACTCATACATCTATTTCGCAAATACAACGTATTTGCACTCAACTTCTTTGGTTGACCATGGCGTGGCCTGCTCTGAGTGGAACCTGTCCTGTTAAACCGCTGTTTGGTCTTGGCCACTGTGCTGCAGCTCAGTTTCAGGGTCTTGGCAATCTTCTTATAGCCTAGGCCACCTTTTGTAGAGCAACAATTCTTTTTTCAGATCCTCAGAGAGTTTTTTGCCATGAGGTGCCATATTGAACTTCCAGTGACCAGTATAAGAGAGTAAGAGCGATAACACCAAATTTAACACACCTGCTCCCCATTCACACCTGAGACCTTGTAACACTAACGAGTCACATGACACTGGGAAAGGGGAAATGGCTAATTGGGCCCAATCTGGACATTTTCATTTAGGGATGTACTCACTTTTGTTGCCAGCGGTTTAGACATTAATGGCTGTGCATTGTTATTTTGAGGGGACAGCAAATTTGCACTGTTATACAAGTTGTTCACTCACTACTTTACATTGTAACAAAGTGCCATTTCTTCAGTGTTGTCACATGAAAAGATATAATATATATATATATATATATATTATACACACACACACACACACAAATTGAAAAAAGTATCGGGATGCCTGCTTTTACACGCACATTCCATATAAAGTAGTAGATGTATATTAGGAGCTGCGCTAGACATATATTAAACAATCTATCGCAGTAATACAGTGCATGGACAATCTAATGGAGTAGAACTGCAGGTAGAAAGAAAGGACCCGATCCAATCAGCCAATCACCAGTGAATAGTGAGAGAGATGAGTTACACCCTGTGCTGACACCCGTAGCCTCTTACCGGAACTTTTGACCCTCCTGTCACAGAGTGGTCAAACAGGCATAAGAGCAAACAGCGCTCGGCGTAAATGATGGTTCCTAGTCACATTCCTCACATTCCTTAGCAGGGAGAGAGAACTTCACAATTCACAGATGTACAATGCCTTCACAGGACCCCACAGAAATGTCTTTCACATGCAGGCTCAGAAAAAAGACAGAGGGGCAACCAATCATGAAGTACTTCGAGGCACATAAATTTATTAAAAAGTAATGCACTTACATAGTAGACATCATATAACAGCATCAATGGATAAAACCGCGGTATGTAGCGTGCTCAGCTCCGATACGTCCGCCTTACGCGTATCGTCAAACATCTATGACATCTTCAGAGGCGTGGTATAGCGGTGTGAGCACGCATTTAAATGAGCTGGCGCCCGGAAGTGACACAACAGGAAGTGTTCACCTCTTATGTTCCACGATCTGCAATATCCTGATCGAGCTAAAGGAAGTGATGCAACAGGAAGCTGTCACCCCATGCTCTCCATCTACTGCATTTTCTTAACCAGGCAGACAGGAAATGATGCACATGAACTTTAATGGCATCCCAGTCTTAGTCCATAGGGTTCAATATTGAGTTAGCCCACCCCTTGCAGCTATAACAGCTTCAACTCTTCTGGGAAGGCTGTCAACAAGGTTTAAGAGTGTGTCTATGGGAATGTTTGACCATTCTGCCAGAAGCACATTTGTGAGGGCAGGCACTGATGTGGAGGAGAAGGCCTGGCTTATCAGTCTGCGCTCTAATTCATCCCAAAGGTGTTCTATTGGGTTGAGGTCAGGACTCTGTGCAGGCCAGGGAAGTTCCTCCACCCCAAACTCACTCATCCATGTCTTTGTGGACCTTGCTTTGTGCACTGGTCCAAATCATTTCGTGGAGGGGGGTATATATGGTTTGGGTTTTTTTTTCATAGGTTGGGCTTGGCCCCTTAGTTCAAGTGAAGGGATATCTTGAGGTGTCAGCATACCAAGACATTTTGGACAATTTCATGCTCCCAACTTCGTGGGAACAGTTTAGGAATGATTCCTTCCTGTTCCAACATGACTGCATAGCAGTGTAAAAACAAAATCCATGAAGGCATGGATGAGCGAGTTTGGGGTGGAGGAACTTGCCTGGCCTGCACAGAGTCCTGACCTCAATCCAATAGAACACCTTTGCGATGAATTAGAGCGAAGACTGCAAGCCAGGCCTTCTTTTCCACATCAGTGCCTGACCTAACAAATGCGCTTCTAGAAGAATGGTCAAACATTCCGAATCATAGACATTTATATGTGTTTATATATACACAGACAGGTGTATCTCATAAAATTAGAATATCATCAAAAAGTTAATTTATTTCAGTAATTCAATTCTAAAAGTGAAACACATATATATTTTTTTTTTTTGGTCTTACGTAATATTCTACTTTTACAAAATACTGAGTTTTGGGTTTTTCACGAGCTGTAAGCCATAATCATTGAAAATTAAAAAAATGATTGAAATATATCACTATGTGTGTAACGTATTTACATAAAATATGAGTTTCACTTTTTGAAATTAATTACTGAAATTAACTTTTTTGATGATATTCAAATTTTTTGAGATGCACCTGTATGTAGGTATGTAAATATACACTGCTCAAAAAAATTAAAGGAACACTTTAAAAACACTTCAGATCTCAATGGGGAAAAATATCATGCTGGATAACTATACTGATATGGACTGGGTATTGTGTTAGTAACAAAAAGATGCCACATTGTTTAATGGCAATGAAAATGATCAACCTACAGAGGGCTGAATTCAAAGACACCCCAAAATATCAAAATAAAAAATGATTCAGCAAGCTAGTCCATTTTGCTGAAATTTCATTGCAGCAACTCAAAATGGTACTGAATAGTTTATATAACTCTCACGTGCTTGTATGCATGCCTGACAACGTCGGGACATGCTCCTAATGAGACAACGGATGGTGTTCTGTGGTATTTCCTCCCGATCTGGACTAGGGCATTACTGAGCTCCTAAGCAGACTGATGTGCAACCTGACTGCATCGGATGGACCGAAACATAATGTCCCAGAGGTGTTCTATTGGATTTAGGTCAGGCGAGCATGAGGGCCAGTCATTGGTATTGATTCCTTCATTCTCCAGGAATTGGCTGCATACTTTCGCCACATAAGGTCAGACATTGTTCTGCACCAGGAGGAACCCAAGACCCGCTGCGCCAGCATAGGGTTTGACAATGGGTCCAAGGATTTCATCCCGATTCCTAACGGTAGTGAGGGTGCCATTGTCTAGCCTGTAGAGGTCTGTGGGTCCCTCCATGTGTATGCCTCCCAGACCATCACTGACCCACCACCAAACCAGTCGTGCTGAACGATGTTACAGGCAGCATAATGTTCTCCATGGCTTCTCCAGACCCTTTCAGGTCTATCACATGTGCTCAGGGTGAACCTGCTCTCATCTGTGAAAAGCACAGGGCGCCAGTGGTGGACCTGCCAATTCTGGGGTTCAATGGTAAATGCCTTTCAAGCTCCACGTTGCTGGGCAGTGAGCACAGGGCCCACAAGAGGACGTTGGGCGCTCAGGCCACCCTCATGAAGTCTGTTTCTAAATTGTTTGGTCAGAGACATTCACACCAGGGGCCTGCTGGAGGTCATTTTGTAGGGCTCTGGCCGTGTTCATCCTGTTCCTCCATGCACAAAGCAACAGATACCAGTTCTGATGGGCTAAGGACCATCTACAGCCCTGTCCAGCTCTCTCTGAGGATCCGTGCTATTTGCAGCTGGGCCCCCACAAAAATTTAGGCCGCAGCTTGTGGCCTGCTGGGCCATACGGTCAGCTTGGCACGTCCCTGGAACCAGGTGGCGCTGTGGGGGGCGCTTCTTTTTAAAAACAGTCTTGCCACCAATATTGTGTGAGCGGGGGTATGAGCGTCTGCGTCACAGCAGGCGGCCCATCTTTAAGGGGAGCCATGTTCTATTATGTCCTCTATAGTGGGCTCTTAAGGCAGCCCCCTTGTCTTTTACGGGATCTCATAGGTGGTCCATTTGTAGAACCTTGGCTGGCGTCCCTTTGCGGCATCACAGTCGGCTGTCTCCCCTGATATGTTTCGGGATGAGCTTAGTGTGTAGCGACCCTACTGGGTCTATGTCCAGGCACTTTGAGTGCTCTGTTAGTGAGGATGATTCCTCTTCTACTGCAGCCGCACAGTGCGGGCAACTTTAAAAATGGAGGATGCTGCCGCTGCATCAGAGGCACTGGTCCCCTTTGGTACCCGCAGCCCCCCAAAAACAGCAAAGTTTTTCCCTTTTCCCACCTATTTTGAAAAAATTGTCACGAGTCAGAGACCTAAACGCAATAGGTCGGTGCCTAAGCGTTTCGCTAGAATCCCTGTGGACAGTCCCACCTGTGGTGAATTCTCAGGTTCAGGCTGAATAAATCCACTCTAATCCTGTGGAGGAGACTTTGGCGTTTAAAGACCCCTTTGACAGGGGAGCCGAGACTTTGGTCCACTACAATTTTACTGTGGCTGGTTCGGTCCTTGGGCCGGTCTTTTCCCTATTGCATTGGTGTCCCAGACTTTAATGGAGTGGGCAAGCTTTTGCGCCAGGATCTTGAGGGGGAACAGCTTATCCCTGCCCTTGTGGAGCTGGCGGACCAATTGGTCCAGAGGTTGCAGTTTGTTTGCGATGCCTCTCTGGATGAGGCTCCCTTAGTTTCTAGGCTGTCCGTGACAGCAGTGTTCCTGCATGATATGGATGATATCATTAAGGGTCCTACAAGGGGGAAAAGTACTCTTCTTCCACAGGCAGCCAGGGGCAAAGTGTCTAGTCGCAGATGTGGGCCCTTTTTTCCCGGCTCATATGCAGCCTTTTCGTCTCTCAGGATCTTAAGACAAAGGATCGAAGTCTATCAGGACCTCTTCCGGAGGTTCCAAGAGGACCTGGTGTGGTAAGCTGAGAGTGGGTTCTTCCAGACTTGCAGACATAGCCTCTTCTGCCTGAAGGGGTGCCCTCACCCATGTCTGAGGTAGAGGGACATCTTCGCTTCTTTCCGGACCCATGGACTTCCTTGATTCAAGACAAGGGGGGTCCAAGAGCTGGTTCAATCGAGTTTCGGTCTTATCCTCCAGTGAGGTTCTTTCCTTCCAACCTGTGCTTGTCCCCAGACAGCCTGCGGGGTCTCTTTGGGGCGGTGCAAGACTTTCTACTACAAGGGGTGATTGTTCCAGTTCCAAAATCGGAACGTTTTCAAGGTCTCTATTCAAACCTCTTAACAGTTCCCAGGAAGGAAGGCAAGGTGCGTTCAATCCTGGACCTCAGGGCTTTGTACCGCCTTGTGCTGGTACAGAAGTTCCGAATGGAGTTAATTCGTGCGGTAGTGGCTTTCCCACATCAAAGCACGCTTGCCTTCATATTCCAATATATGTCGGTCATCAGTGTTTCCTCCGCTTGCCGTGGGCGAGGAGCATTATCAATTCATGGCATTACCCTTTGGTCTCACCTCAGCACAAAAGTGTTGGCCCCATTGTTTGCTTTGTAGCGGCTCTTCTTCTGCAAGCAGAGTCTCCGACTGTTATAAAGGACAACATGGAAAAGACTGTACGGACTCTGCAGGAGTTTGGTTGGAAATTGAACTTCCAAAAATTTGCTCTGGTTCCTTCCACCAAGTTGGACTATCTGGGTCTGACTCTGGACTCTGCTTCAGCCAGGGTGTTTTCTTCCAGAGGATGCCATTTGGCCCCTGTTGTCCAGCAGTCGGTCATCTTTTAGGACTTGCATGTGGGTGTTGTGCCTGATAGTGTCTACTTTCGAGGCGATTCCATTTGCACAGTTCCACTCAAGACCTCTGCAAAGAGAGATTCTTGCCAAGTGGGACAAGAATCCACAGTCTCTAGACAATCTGATCCTGTTGAGCCGGGATACGAGAGGATCCCTGATATAGTGGCTTCACTCTCCGGTGCTTTGACAGGACAAATCCTTCCTTCCCCTGTACTGGACGGTGGTCTCCACGTTTGCCAGCCTGCCTGAGTGGGGAGACGTGTTTTGCACAGATGTGCTCAAGGGGTCTGGACTCTGGAGGAGTCAAGACTACTGATCAATATACTGGAACTTTGGGCAATAAGATTTGTCTGGCTCATTGGACAAATTGGCTTTAGGGGTGCCCGGTAAGGATTCCATGGGACAATGCCATGGCTGTGGCATATGTCAATCACCAAGGGGGCACAAGAAGTTTCCTGGCGGCTCGGGAGGTAGCCGGCATTCTAAGGTTTAGCTGTGGGGAACTTCCGTGGTGAACCTGTTGACCTCTCGTCTCAACAGGAAGGCACATAGAATCGAGGCAAGGTCTCGGGATCCTCTGGCCGATGCCACAGATGCACTGGTTGCTCCTTGGGGCCAGTATCATCTGATATACGCCTTTCCCCCTCTAAAACTTCTGCTAAGTCTTCTGGGAAGGATCGAGGCAGGAGGGATCAATTCATCCTAGTGGCTCCAGACTGGCTTCGCCAGTCTTGGTACGCCGATCTGGGAGACTTCCTCTCAAAGAAGATCTATTGACCCAAGGGCAAATCTTCCATCATGCTTTATAGTCGCTGGCTTTAACGGCTTGGCTGTTGATAGCCAGGTGCTGAAGGATAGGGGGTTGTCTGAATCGGTGATTCCCATGCTGTTAAAGGCCTACCTCTAGGAAGATTTACCATCTCGCCTGGAATACGTACATTGCGTGGTATGAATCTCTTGGGGGGGTCATCCCCGTTCCCTTTCGGTGGCTCAGATTTTGACATTCCTCCAACGAGGTGTTGAGCAGCGCCTGGCCTTGGATACAGTCAAGGGCCAGGTTTTCGGGCTTGGCAGTCTTCTTTTACCATCCTTTGGCTACACATTCTTTGGCTCGCAGCTTTATTCAGGGGGTTTGCCACTTGGCTCCCCCAGTTCGGTCTTCGTTGCGTCCATGGGATCTCAATTTGGTGCTGTCGGTTCTCCAGTAACCGCTTTTCAAAAACATTTGCGGGCTTCCTCTGTCCCAGAAGGTAGCCTTCTTGGTGGCTATTACTTCTGCATGCAGGGTGTCTGAGCTGGCGGCGTTGTCTTGTCGTTCACCTTACCTGGTGGCTCACAGAGATAAAGTGGTGCTTCGCACTGGTCAGTCTTTCTTTCCTAAGGTTGTTTCTGGTTTTCATCTGAATGAAGACATTGTGTTGCATGTCCTAAGTCTAAACATCCTAGGGGGATTGCCTTGCACTCTCTGGATGTGGGTCGGTCGCTCAGGGTGTACCTTCCGGCAAACGAGTCATTTAGGAAATCAGCCTTACTGGTTGTCCTTACGGATGGACCTCGCAAGGAGTTGGTCGTGTCTGTCGTGACCATTTCCAGATGGACAAGACACGGTGGTGCAGGCCTATTCCATCAAGGGTCAGGTTCCTCTGTTCCCTGTTAAGGTGCTTTCTATGTGGGCCTTTCTATGTCTTTCATTCAAGACAAATGGGTCCACGAGTTGATTCGGTCCGGTTACAAGATCGAGCTTTGGTCCTTGCCTCTGGCAAGGTTCTTCCCTTCCAACTTGCGTCTGTCCCCGGATCGGCTGCAGGGCCTTTACGGGGCGGTGCAGGATCTGCTATCACAGGAAGTATTTGTGCCGGTTCCAGAGTTGGATCGTTTTTGGGGATTTTATTCAAATCTATCTACTGTTACCAGGAAGAAAGGCAAGGTCCATCCAATCTTGGACCTCAAGGCCCTGAATCGCTTTGTGCGGGTTCAGAAATTTCGGATACAGATGAAGGTGATTTTCTGGCCTTTATTGATATCAAGGACGCTTACCTTCATATCCCAATATATGTCAGGCACCAGCGTTTTCTTCGCTTTGCCGTGGGAGAGGAGCATTATCAACTTGTGGCGTTACACTTTGGTCTTGCCTCAGCTCCTCTGCTGTTCACAAAAGTGTTGGCCCTGGTGTTAGCTTTGCTCAGGCAGAGGGGGATCGCGGTACTGGGGTACCTGGATGATCTCCTTCTGCGAGCAGAGTCTTTGTCTGTCTTAAAAGACAATCTTGACATCACTGTGCGAACTCTGCAAGAGTTTGGCTGGATGCTGAATTTTCAGAAGTCAGCTCTGACTCCGTCCAACAACCTGGACTACCTGAGCCTGATTTTAGATTCAGCCTCAGCCAGGGTGTTTCTTCCGGAGGCGAAACTGCTGAAGTTTCAGCATGCAATTTGGCTCCTGTTGTCCAACCGTCGGTTGTCTCTCAAGACTTGCATGCAGGTGCTGGGGTGCGAGGGAATCCTTGATTTGGCAGCTCCGTTCCCCAGCGCTTTGACAGGGAAAGCCCTTTCTCTCCTGTACTGGACAGTGGTTTCCACAGACTCCAGCCTGTCCCAGTGGGGCACAGATTCAGCTCAAAGGGTTTGGACTCTTGAGGAGTCCAGTCTGCCGATCCATATCCTGGAGATTCGAACGATCAGGCTTTGCCTTTGCCTGTGGACGATGGCGACTTTGGAGAGGTGTTCTCTTCACGGATGAATCCACTACAGCCGCACATGAAAAGGCACTTTTGGAGGCACAGATTGTATTGGTGCGGGAAACTTCAAAATTGGAGGACACAGGGGGATCCCTGAAACGCATGTTTGGGATGCCTAAGCATTTCGATAAGAGGTATCCTTCTGAAGAGCCCTTTTTGAAGAAACTGACAGTTCCACCGGTGGTGGATTCTTCGGTTTCCAGAGTGAAGAAAGCCACACTTCTTCCGGTGGAGGATTTACCATCTTTTAAAGACCCTGTGAACAAGAGAGCGGAGGCTCTGGTCCAATACCTTTACACCGTGGCAGGTTCAATTTTGAGGCCGGTGTTTGCCATCACTTGGTCTCCTAGACCTTAACAGAATGGGCTAAGCTTCTGCTCCAGGATTTGAAAGGGGGTCAACATCCTCCTGAGCTGGCGGAGCAGTTAATAAAGGGGTTACAGTATATCTGTGATGCCTCTCTGGATATGGCCCCTTTAGCCTGCAGAGTGTCTGTGACAGCTGTGACCCTTCGCCGCATGATTTGGCAGAAATACTGGTCTGTGGACCAGGCTTCCAAAAAGGTATTTTTTTGAAGGCTGTCGCCTGTTCGGAGCTTCTATGGAAGAAATCATTAAACATCTTATTGGAGGTAAGAGTACTCTGCTTCCACAGGTTGCCAAGAGCAAAGAGCCTCGTCGTAAACGTGGTCCTTTCTTCTCAGCCTACAAACGGCCCTTTCGTATCACGGGCTCTCAGGCCAAGGGACAGAAAACCACCCCTAACTTTGTGTGAGGTTCCAAGAGGCCCCGGGCTGGTAAGTCAAAAGCGGGTTCCACTGGTTCTGCAGACAAGCCCTCTTCTGCCTGATGGGGCGCCCTCATCCTTATCTGGGGTGGGGGGACGTTTTTGCTTCTTTCGTGGACAGATTGTCTGCAGGGGTGCCCGGTGGGCAGAACGATATGTTCTGGCCCTCTCTGCTGTGCAAATTCCAGGAATATAAAATTGGCAGGTGGACTGGCTCAGTCGACAGGTGTTGGAGGCAGGTGAATGGTTTCTTCACTCAGGAGTGTTTCAACAACTGTGTCTCTGGTGGGGGACTCCCGATGTGGACCTGTTGGCCTCTCGTCTCAATGGGAAGGTTTAGAGGTTTGTGGCAAGATCTCGGGATCCTTTGGCCGACTCGGTCGACGCTCTGGTGGCCCCTTGGGGTCTGTATCGTCTGATTTACGCCTTTCCTCCTCTACAGCTTCTGCCGAGACTTCTCCACAGAATCGAGGCAGAAGGGATTCCAGTCATTCTGGTGGCTCCAGACTAGCCTCGCCGGTCTTGGTAAGCAGGCCTAGTACGTCTGGTAGCCGATGTTCCTTGGAGACTCCCTCTCAGAGAAGATCTTTTGTCTCAAGGGCCGATCTTCCATCCTGCTTTACGGTCGCTGGCTTTAACGGCCTGGCTACTGAAAGCCAGGTACTGGAGGATAGAGGGTTGTCGGACTTGGTGATTCCTTATTTGTTAAAAGATAAAAAATCTACATCTACATCGTGTTTGGAGGGCGTACATTTCTTGGTGTGACTCTCGGGAGGTTTCTCCCTGTTCCTTTTCTGTGTCCCGTCTGCTGGTGTTTCTACAACAGGGTGTTGATCAGCGTTTGGCTCTTGCCACCATCAAGGGCCAGATTTCCGCCTCGGCAATCTTTTTCCAATGGCCTTAGGCTGCTAATTGCTTGGTTCATACTTTTGTACAGGGGGTATGTCACTTGGCTCCTCCAGTAAGGTCCCTGGTACCTCCGAGGGACCTCGATCTGGTACTATCGGTTCTTCAAAGACCGCCTTTTGAAAATATTTGTGAACTTCCTCTGCTTACTCTGTCACAGAAGGTGGCCTTCTTGGTGGCTATTACTTCTGCACGCAGTGTGTCGGAGCTGGCTGCATTGTCCTGTCGGTCACATTAACCTGGTGCTTCATAAGGACAAAGTGGTGCTGTGTCCCTGTCAGTCGTTCTTTCCTAAGGTCGTCTCGGGTTTCCACTTGAATGAAGACATTGTGCTGCCTTCTTTGTGTCCTAAGCCAAAACATCTTAAAGATATTGCTTTACATTCCCTAGATGGGCAATCAGGCTGCACCTGGCGGCGACTGAGTCGATTCCAAAATCGGATTCCTTGTTTGTCCTTATTGATGGATCTCTTAAAGGACAGGCCGCATCGGCTGCGACCATTTCCAGATAAATCAGGCAGACGGTGGTGCCTATTCCATTGAGGGTCAGGTTCCTCCTTTCCCTGTTAAGGCACATTCTACAAGGGCGCTTCCCTCATCAGGCATCAGTGGTCCAGGTGTGCAAGGCGGCCACATGGTCGTCTGTGCATACATTCACAAAGTTTTACAAGGTGGATGTACTCGCATCTGCAGATGCTTCATTCGGTTGCAATGTTTTGCAGGCTGCCGTTGCAGAGAAAAGGATTTTACGGTAAGACAAAAATCCAGTTATTTCTCTCAAATATTATTCACAAATCTGTCTAAATCTGTGTTAGTGAGCACTTCTCCTTTGCCGAGATAATCCATCCACCTCACAGGTGTGGCAAATCAAGATACTAATTAGACAGCATGATTATTGCACAGGTAGGCCTTAGGCTGGCCAAAATAAAAGGCCACTCCAAAATGTGCAGTTTTATCACAAAGCATAATGCCACAGATGTCGCAAGTTTTGAGGGAGCGTGAAATTGGCATGCTGACTGCAGGAATATCCACCAGAGCTGTTGCCCGTGAATAGAATTTTCATTTCTCTACCATAAGCCATCTCCAAAGGCATTACAGAGAATTTGGCAGTACATCCAACCGGCCTCACAACCGCAGACCACGTGTAACCACAACAGCCCAGGACCTCCACATCCAGCATATTCACCTTTAAGATCATCTGAGACCAGCCACCCAGGCAGCTGCTGCAACAATCGGTTTGCAGAAACCATCGCAGGGAAGCTCATCTGCATGCTCGTCCTCCTCATTGGGGTCCCGACCTAAGTGCAGTTCGTCGTTGTAACCGACTTGAGTGGGCAAGTGCTCACATTAGATGGCGACTTTGGAGAGGTGTTCTCTTCACGGATGAATCCTGGTTTTAACGGTACAGGGCAGATGGCAGATAGTGTGTATGGCGTCATTCGCATGAGTGGTTTGCTGATGTCAACGTTGTGGATCGAGTGGCCCATGGTGGCATTTTATTGATGGCATTTTGAATGCACAGAGATACCGTGACATCCTAAGGCCCATTGTTGTGCCATTCACCCACGACCATCACCTCATGTTGCAGCATGATAATGCACGGCCCCATGTTGCAAGGATCTGTACACAGTTCCTGGAAGCTAAAAACATCTCAGTTCTTGCATGTCTCTCACCGGACATGTCACCCATTGATATCAACGATAATGCAAAAAGTGGTCACCGCCTCCACCTATAACTGGTCTTAATAGTAAGGAGCACTGGAAGGGTAGACGCAGATCCAAAAAACGAAGAGATTTCCAGACACAACTTACCAACCAGCCAGCTACCAACCGAATTGAACTGCCTAACAGTATGTGTTAAAAACAGGGGTTTGGTTGCACACATTTGCAAATACATGCGTAAGCTGCAGGCCCCGGAAAGGCACCCTGTGATCTGCAGTCCCTAACTCTACAATTTAAAGAGTCTCTACAATGAGAGCACATGCATCTAATGGGATAGATGGAGGACAGGTGACTAGAGGGAGCCCACCCCTCCTTAAAGGCACAGGGTCACACTGAACACCCAGCACATCGCACAATGGCGGCAAAGGTGTCTTTATTTAAAGCTCGAGCGTCCTTCCGTCACTTCCGCTTGTACCTGTGAACCGCATTTCCGGCGTTTGGAGCGCATCGCGTTCCGGAAGTCACCCGGGAACGGTACCGAATTATCTGTATCTGATCTGCTTATGTTTCACCGCTAATTTGTGAGTAACTTTTCAACTTTAAATAAAAGATTTAATATATACAGTACTTCACTATTGTAGGCCCTTTTCTCCCCATTCATGATCCGGACCTCCTAATGTATATATGACCGCTACATGCCATGAGGGTTAATGGGATTCTGGAGACGGTGTACACTTCCTACTGAGGTTATTGTGAACTCCTACCTTTGATATTCAACGCTTGTCACCCCTGCAGGGGTACCTTTATCTGGTGAGTGCGCAATTCATTGGGGGAACACAAGGATTCACCTGCACGCATCACCGTATACAGAAGTTCCACTCTAAACCACCACGGCCTGTTATTGGATGATTGTCATTTTCTTCAGATTATGAACTTTTAATTCCACACGGACTCACCTGCTCAGTCACTTTTTTTCTATACAGGGCACTTACCAATTTAGAAAGTGTCATTCATTTTTTTCCTGCTTACCATATCGATACTGCTGTTTGCTCCACTTTATTTATAATTTGTCCTTCCTTTGTTTAATATCCCTTTTCTTATGCACTTATTTATTTGTGCACCTTTGATCACAGTTCACCTCATGTGATTTATTCTCAGCATCGGCACTCTTTCTTTTAGCCATTTCTGGGGACGCTTCCAACCCCTCCTCCTTTTTACAAAGGAGCACTATCACTTTTATTTAGTGAACTTAGCCACTTTCATTCGCAATTGCACTTATCACTGTTGCACTTTACTTTATTACCAATTATGGGACATCTGTTGCACTTTATTTAATGTTACAATATATTTGTATATGATTTTAATAGTGTGTTGATTGTATCTTTTTCTTGTACTTATTTTTATTGCCTTTAGCCCTTTACCATTTGCATATTTTGTTTATTGCCATCAGCACCTTATTATTCACCACCTTCTTTGGGATTTTGCACACATCCACGCATCTACATTTATTTATTTATACCAATCCATTGTGGCAGCGCCAAGTACCTTCCCTTTTTCCAAACTTAACAAAATAACGGTTGTAAATATATTGGTGAAAGTATCTCAGATATTTGCAGCAGGGTGTCCATGTTTGTGTGGGTCTGGGAGATAGAACCATTAAAAATCATGCGATATGAGTTGAAGTCAGGTTTGAAGTAGTCTCGCCCAGGACGTAACACGTAGGGGGGAGGAGCCACACATGACGTCACCCGCAGACATCTTTTTAGTTGTTTGTGTACACACAGAGCGCTCGTTCATACACTTGTGATAAGTACCAGACTTATAAGTGATTTTACTATATTGAATAAATTATTTTTTTTAGCAGAGAGAACTATATTTTGTCTATTTGCTTTTACATACTGCTACCAACAATTCCATGGAGGAACCGTTATCTCGGATCCTAATTAGCCATCAGGAGATTGTTGGATCCCTTTCAGGGAATGCTTGTTTGACCGTCTTGTTGGCTCAGGGGGTCATGCACTTAAGGTGAGCGGCCATCTATAAGTACAGTGGAAGTGCTGCATATTATATGACACCTGCATGCCCTATCTTGAGGCAGTACTTTGCACCATACGGGATCTTCAGTTTATGACATTTTACAAACTCTTTTAGGGTCCTTTCACACGGCCGCTCCGCTGCTTTAGTCCGCTGCGGGACTTTTTTTTTTTTTTTTTTCACGGAGTGGATGACATTTCTGTCATCCGCTCCGTGTGCCCGCATATCATCCCATCCGTTTACGGATGATATGCGGACATAATGTAAGTATATGGCACTGCGGATTCCAGCGGATGACATCCGATTTTCCTTCCTTTCCGTTTTTTACACGGAAGAAAAAATAGGGTTCTGTTCCATTCGAAAAAACGGAACAGAACTGAAAGGAGGAAAATCTGATGTCAGCGGATGGTATTCCGCTGACATCCGCAGTGCCATTCACTTACATTATGTCCGCAAATCATCCGCAAAAAAATAGGATGATTTGCGGACACACGGAGCGGCCGTGTGAAAGGACCCTTAGACTTTTTTTTATTCTTTATGAGTTTCAATTCTCTTTTATAGTACATGAGTGGTATTTGCCCTGCACTCGTTTATTATTATTATTTCTGATTATATGTCACAACAGTCCTAAGATTAGAAATAATACATATAAATATACAATATAAATAAAATTCCCCTCTTGGTGATCTATGTACATTGGAAGGATTTTAACAAATTTTGTTAAAGATATCTATCTTTTGTTGTACTGAAATAATAGCTGATTGTTTGTCTGTGTCTATGTAGAAAGTGAATCTAATGGGAATGATTTTATATCATTCTTAATTAGCTTCTGCACTTGCAAGACCTAAATAAAGAAAGTGGCAGGGTCTGCACCCCCTTAAATGTGATTTTTTTTTTTCCCCTCGAGCGTATCTCATCAAAATGCAATTTTTTTTTCAAGTGATGCCCAATATCTGACTTGTATTTTAGTGCTGATTTCTGGGAAAACCAAAAAGCCAACCACACAATCAGGAAACTACATATCTGGGGGGGAGGGGGGGGGGGGTTCTGTACAGTGTATAGAATACTTGCAAGTTGCCATATTGCATTTCATTTTACAGAAAATTACAGCGCTGTAGATTGAAAATGAAAGGTAATTTTTAACATCCAATTACAATATGACTTGTGTAGCAATTGCATATGCTAAATTAATTTTTTAGCATTTGTTGGGCCTTCAGGACTAGTGAAAAAATATGTTTTAGATGTTATAAAAAAAACCTTCAACTGGATAAAAAAATTTGGTTGCTACTATACAAATGTTTATATCTCTGTGATACCAAAATGTACAGCTGAATGTATTACAGAAGGCAATGATGTTCTATGGTACTCACTTTTTTTAAATGCTCCCTGAAATATTTTCTTTAAAGCTGTAATGTTAGTGAATGCCATGCTAACACATCTTGTATATAACATCATATTTAAAATAATACGGTAGGTCTGTAGAGTTTTAAATATTTTCTTTCTGGTATTCATCTATAATCTTATAAAATGTTTAGTATTTTTTAGATGTAATGTCTTTCTTAAAAATAATTCCCATGCGTTATTTTATGTGCAGTGTGCCTGAAGCAAGTCACTGAAGAAGCATCCTCCAACCGAGTACAAAGCAAGCTAGTGTCTTCCTTTCAGCAGCACACTAAAAAGGCGCTAAAGCAGGTAGGTATACTTTAAAGCCTGAATTGGCAGAGAAACCTAAGCAATCATTGTGTGACTTGTGAGCAGCACTGTCATGTTTGATTTTCTAATGCCGCTAAACCCTAAAAATGCCTTTTCAATGGCAATCGTATTCTTACAGGAAATCCAAGTAGCTTTTGCAAAGTGTATGTAGAGGCCATGTCTACTCTCTGGCAGCATGCCCTGTCATGGCTAGATCTGACTGCCCATTGGTTGTCAGAACTTACATGGTGACAGGATCTTTCTCTAAACATAAGCAGAAATAGGATGGCTGAGTTGCCACAGACATTTTACAGCCTGCTGGCAGAAGTTAATTTGACATCTGGCAATTATTATATTAGTACTTGTTATTCATGGGAAGTTTATACTTACATGGCTGGACTTTCACAAGCAATATTTAAAAGCTTATACATATTATAAAGCCTGTAAATATCTGCCAATGTGTGTTTGACCTAAAGCCACTGTTTAAATTCCAAAGATGTTGCTGAACATGATTTTATACATGATGGAGGTATTTTATGACAGCACTGTATTACAATATCTCACAAAAGTGAGTATACCCCTCACATTTTTGGAAATATTTTATCATATCTTTTCATGTGACAACACTGAAGAAATGACACTTTGCTACAATGTAAAGTAGTGCGTGTACAGCTTGTATAAATGTGTGTAAATTTGCTGTCCCCTCAAAATAACTCAACACACAGCCATTAATGTCTAAACCGTTGACAACAAAAGCGAGTACACCCCTAAGTGAAAATGTCCAAATTGGGCCCATTTAGCTATTTTCCCTCCCCAGTGTCATGTGACTCGTTAATGTTACAATGTCTCAGGTGTGAATGGGGAGCAGGTGTGTTAAATTTGGTGTTATTGCTCTCACTCATACTGGCCCTTTAAGTTCAACATGGCACCACATGGCAAAGTACTCTCTGAGGATCTAAAAAAAAAAGAATTGTTGCTCCACATGAAGATGGCCTAGGCTATAAGAAGATTGCCAAGACCCTGAAACTAAGCTGCAGCACGGTGGCCAAGACCATACAGCGGTTTAACAGGACAGGTTCCACTCAGAACAGGCCTCACCACGGTCGACCAAAGAAATTCAGTACACGTGCTCAGCGTCCTATCCAGAGGTTGTCTTTGTGAAATAGACGTATGAGTGCTGCCAGCGTTGCTGCCGAGGTTGAAGGGTACGGGGGATAGCCTGTCAGTGCTCAGACAATACGCCGCACACTGCATGAAATTGGTCTGCATGGTTGTAGTCCTAGAAGGAAGCCTCTTCTAAAGATGATGCACAAGAAAGCCTGCAGTTTGCTGAAGACAAGCAGACTAAGGACATGGATTACTGGAACCATGTCCTGTGGTCTGATAAGACCAAGATAAACGTATTTGGTTAAGATGATGTCAAGCATGTGTGGTGGCAACCAGGTGAGGAGTACAAAGACAAGTGTATCTTGCCTACAGTCAAGCATGGTGGTGGGAGTGTCATGGTCTGAGTCTGCATGAGTGCTGTCGTTACTGGGGAGCTACAGTTCATTGGGGGAACCGTGAATGCCAACATGTACTGTGACATGCTGAAGCAGAGCATGATCACCTCCCTTCAGAGACTGGGCCACAGGGCAGTATTCCAACATGATAATGGTCCCAAACACACCTCCAAGATGACCACTGCCTTGCTAAAGAAGCTGAGGGTAAAGGTGATGGACTAGCCAAGTATGTCTCCAGACCTAAACCCTATTGAGCATCTGTGGGGCATCCTCAAATGAAAGGTAGAGGAGCGCAAGGTCTCTAACATCCACCAGCTCCGTGATGTCGTCATGGAAGAGTGGAAGAGGACTCCAGTGGCAACCCTGTGAAGTTCTGGTGAACTCCATGCCCAAGAGGGTTAAGGCAGCGCTGGAAAATAATGGTGGCCACACAAAATATTGACACTTTGGGCCCAATTTGGACTGAGAGTACTCACTTTTGTTGCCAGCGGTTTAGACATTAATGGCTGTGTGTTGAGTTATTTTGAGGGGATAGCAAATTTACACTGTCATACGAGCTGTACGCTCACTACTTTACATTGTAGCAAAGTGTAATTTCTTCAGTGTTGTCACATGAAAAGATATAATAAAATATATACAAAAATGTGGGGGATATTCTCACTTTTGTGAGATACTGTATGTCTTATCCAAAGTGTGTGATCTGAACTTCTAAGAGTAGGAACCTACGACTAAAGTTTGAGTACAGTGGCAGTTTTCTGACCAGGGAGAGGTATTACCTAGAATCTCTATATAATAAAGACATCCAAGACTTTTCAGGCATCCGATCAGATTACAGCATTGTGTATAGGGCTGCAACTAATGATTACTTTCATAATCAATTAGTTGACCGATTATTGTTTTAAATAATCGGCTAACAACCTTAAAAAAAAGAGGCGTATAATTTACTTAATATGTAAAGTTAAAAAAAGGCAATTTATTCTAATCCACTGAGAATAACAGACAGAAGAGATATACTGTATATAACGTATATACTATTAGAGGTTGAATCAAGTAAATATCATCAGACTCCGAGATCAAATTTTTTATTTAAAGGAAAAAAAAATTAGATATAAATGTGTCCCATAGAAACCATGTTAAATAAACTGTAATGCGTTTCTTTAAAAAGCACGAAAAAAAATGCATAGGTGTGAACCAGGCCTAAGACGTTTAGTAGCAGCAGCATGTTTTTCTTTTTTGTATCACCTCTCATAATAGGGGTAAAAAAACAAAAATTAGTACAAAAAAGAGCAGATAATCGCTACTATATTATAAGTGGTATAGTATAGAGTGCCCCTATAGCAAGGTAAAAAAAAAACTTGTGCCTTTAGAACCTCTCGCTTCTTGCATAGGACTACATGTCGCATTAGGCATTGCTCCTCACACATTCTGTACTGAGCTGTATGTGTGCTGCACTATGAATACTGACATGTATGGACGGTGTACTGAGCTGTATGTGTGCTTCACTGTATTTCCTGATATGTAAACAAATATTGCATTCTGTATGCAGGGCAACTAATCAGGTGACCAACTGATCGATTATGAAAATAATTGACAACTATTTTCATAATCAATTACTTGTTTCAGCCCTAATTGTGTATTCCCCCCATTTATTATACAATATCTAGTTCTTTCAAATTACTTCAGGTTAGACATACTAAAAAAAAGGAAGACGTGGTATTTTAGCTAACATAACATATCTTGTGTAATGTTGGTCCTATTTTGTGGATGCTTTACCTGGCTCATTCAAGTAGCCACCCATCTGCTGCAGCAGCTAGCAGGTCTGCGTGTACATTTGATTTGAGGGGCACATATGCATAGCAGACTTGGTGCCCGCTACAGTAGCTGAATAAGATGGAGATAAAGGGTATTATGCTGCTGTTGATTTTGTTCTGGTCGAAGGTGATTGTCTGACAGGTGCCCAGCAGTCTGTTTAAAAGTAGCATGGTCCCTGCATATGCCAGCCGCACAGGTACATGCTAGAGATGTCACTTGGGAGGCAACAGCAATAATTCTCTTGCAGAGAAAGGTAAAGCTAAACCTTAGGGACGCTTCTCCAACTACCACTAAAGGTCAAACACTCAGTTTCAGTTTTCCATTACCTTTCCGTTATTTTGGGTGCAGTTACATCAAATGTACTCCTGAGCCACAGTACAACCTAGCTGCTGACATGCAGTTGAAGTACTGGAGCAGTAATATAACAAGTGATGGCTTTCTGGCAAGTCCAGAAGAGGATCTTGGTGGAGATTTGCCATAGCAGTGCTCTAACCCTCTTTGAAATGGTTCTTTTATAGAATGAGAGAAATTAAATAATAAGGTTACAGTGAAAAGGAACTGTTTTGAAAAAATTGTATTGAGGAACTCTCATACTCCATTTGCAGAAATGCAGCCCAAACTTGCAAAGAACCTCCACCATGCTTCACTGTTGCCTACATACACTCATTATTGTTTTCGTTCATAGTTAAGTCACTTAGCCTTGTTTCCATGTCCCATGCATGGAAACATAGGAACTGGAGTGCATAAAAATGGCAGGACTGAGTTGATATTTTAAATATTTGGCTTTAGCAAAATGCAGTTTGTTCTCCGAAGGACTGGAGAGCAGTATAATGATGAGTGTTTGCAGGCAACAGTGAAGCATGGTGGAGGTTCCTTGCAATTTTTGAGGCTGTATTTCTGTAAATGGAGTTGGAGATTTGGTCAGGATTAATGGGGTCTTCAATGCTGAGGAATACAGGCAGATACTTGTCCATCGTGCCATTCCATCCGGGAGGCGTGTGATTGACCCCAAATTTATTTGGTAGTAGGACAACGACCCCAAACATACAGCCAGTGTCATTAAGAACTATCTTCAGTCTAAAAAAGAACAAGGAGTCCTGGAAGTGATGGTTTGGCTCCCACAGAGCCCTGATCTCAACGTCATTAAGTCTGTCTGAGATGAACTACTTCATGACTGCGCTACAACCGAAAGATAGCTACAGTGCGGCTCTCCCTTTCTCGGACATCCTCCCAGAATCACGCCACCCCCCCCATGTACCCCCTGGGGTGCACATCCAGCATGCTGTGTAATCTCTGTGTCCTTCAGACAATTGATCACAGATCGTGGTTAAGGGCCAATCACAACGGCCCTTTACCATGTGATCAGCTGTGTCCAATCACAGCTGATCCCGTGTAAACAAATTTATTATGCATACGTCACCTTTTAAATATCAACGGAAACACCAAACACCTTCCTCAAGTTTATTGAAGATACTGTCACTGGCCTGATCTACCAGAAAGCATTCGCCCTGATTGTGTCAGCAGACTACATGAGCGCCATTTCCCTGACAATATTCCACCATCATAAACCAGAGGAAGACGCTAAAAAAAATGGAGGGTGTGTACCAAAAGAGGAGTTGGGAAATACACCAGTTTTTATTGTCCCCATAGTCCCTCCCAACCTGGCCTATGCATCGGAGAATGCTTCAGACGCTATCACACTTCCCTAAACCATTAGCCCATATTTCTAACAGACTGCCATTTCCCCATTTTTAATTTCTGTGCAGATTATTTCCCTGCTGCCTCAACCAGCCATATCACTGCCTTCTATGTGAACCGACCCTGGACTGTTTATCGACTGTGCCTCTGCCTACTGTCTTATTTCTGCCTTTTAACTGCACTGACCACTGGCTTCAGAATAGTGTTCGGAGTTGAGAAAAGCAGTTTTTGGTTTTCTCTGGGCTTTGTAATTCCCAGAACAGGGTCTGGAGTCTGGAGGCTTCAAAGTGATTTGGGTGGGAGAAGCCTCTACCCCTGTCCCCATTCTTTCCTGACCGAGGCCCTAAGCTTGATGGTCCTGCCTGCTGCCTGGACCAATACTTTGGCTGTGCTGACACTATCTCTGCCTGCACTGACCCAGGACATTTTATGGAAAATGTGCATGTTGCCTGGACCAATAGTTGGACTGTACTGTGACCATATCTGCCTGCTGCCTGTACTAACAATGGACAGTATTCCTGCCCGCTGCATGGACGATCCTTTTCAATGCCTGTGCTGACTATGGACACTATTCCTGCCTGCTGCCTGGACAATCCTTGCGCTGTCACTGCCCACGTTCTTGCCTGCTGCCTGGACCAGTGCTCTCCTCTGTGGACCACTGCACTGCTAAACCTCAGAGGTAATCTTTTGTTTACCTTTTGCTCCGCAGAATGCATTTTGTTGTGTATTATGCTATCTGTTAAAAATATGAAGGGCCTTCAACATTGTGATAGGTTGTCAGGAATATGTGTAATTTATGTCCCTAGAACGCCTGATGGTGCTCCTTGGATGTTGGGCCCCTCTATGTGGCTAGGCTGTGAAAAAGTCTTACACGTGGTATCGCCATACTCAGGAGTAGTAGAATGTATTTTGGGGTGTAATTTTTGCTATGTACATGCCATGTGTTAGAAATATCTTATTCGTTGACAACTTTGTGTAAAAAAAAAAAAAGAAAAAAAAATACGTTTTCATTTTATTCTCAAATTTTCCAAAAACTTGTGGAAAAAATGACATGTTCAAAAGACTCATTATGCCTCATAGAATATACGTTGTAGTGTTTGCTTTCCAAAATTGGGTCATTTTGGTGGCGTTTCCATTGTCCTGGTGCTCCAGGGCCTTCAAAAGTGTGATAGGTAGTCAGACAATTATGTATCATTTATGCTCCTAGAATGGCTGAAGGTGCTACTTCAGTCTCTTTATGTGGCAGGCTGTGTAAAAGTCTCACACATGTGGTATCACCATACTCAGGAGAAGTAGCAGAATGTATTTAGGGTTGTCATTTTTGCTATGTACATGCTATGTGTTAGAAAAATCATAAAAATTGACAACTTTGTGAAAAAAAATAAAAAACATTTTAATTTTCCCAAGAATTGTGGGAAAAAATTACAACTTCAAAAAACTCACCATTCCTCTTACTAAATACCTTTGACTGTCTACTTTCCAAAAAGGGGAGTACTTGTACTGTACTGACAATTTAGGGCCTCAAGAAAGGAGATGGGCAGTCAGTACGTCAGGTGTGATCATTTTTCAGTGATTGGTACCAGAGCTTGTAGACTCTCACACAGATTAAATATTTTACACTAATTTGGGTTATTTTTACGAAAGATATGTAGCAGTATACATTTTGGCCCAAGTGTATGAAGAAAAATTACTTTTTTGCAAATGTTTTCTTTTCTAAATTTATGCTCTTTTTTTTGCTTATATCACAAAAAATAAAATAAAATCCCACCAAAAGAAAGCTTTATTTGTGTGAAAAATTGATAAATATTTTGTTTGGGTACAG
The DNA here is from genome assembly GCF_965119305.1 of Pelophylax lessonae. Lineage (NCBI taxonomy): Eukaryota > Metazoa > Chordata > Amphibia > Anura > Ranidae > Pelophylax > Pelophylax lessonae. The sequence continues at coordinate 413,580,168 of NC_138772.1, forward strand.
TGTAGCATGACTGAGCAATTGTCATTCAAAGTGTGAGAGTGCTGAAAGCTGTAAATTGGTCGGGGCAGAAAGGGGGTTAAAGTGCCCTGTATTGAAGTGGGTAAACTTCTTCTTGAGAATGAATGTCAAGTTGTTGCATGAGTTACATTTTTGCAAATTTAATGTTTGAATATAATGCTGGTCATATGGGTATTTTTCTGACCATTTAGTCCCCTTTCACATGTCCACTAATCCCTTCTAAGCAGGAAGATGGCTTGTCCATGTCTGCTCCGCTTAGATAGAGCAGGCACACACACAAGCTGCTCACCTCTATGGGTGGTTGGATGTAAACAGACTGCCTATCCGTTTACACCCGACTGTCATCCAATTCGCTAGTCGGATGGGGAACAGGTCCCTATCCATTTCTTTTTAGCGAAAAGGATCTAATGTTAGCGGTTGTCAATAGACACATGCCCCTTGAAACCTGCTGCTTCATGGAGGGCAATGGATGGTCCAACTGTGTCCGCCTAAAAAACTGACAGGAGGACCCAGTTGGTCTGCCTGTGTGAAAAGGGCCTTAATCCATAAAATATGGATCATTTTCACCACAGTTTAAACCCTTTTTAAACTATTTCCCAGGACTCAATTGAAGTTGAAAACAGATGTAGGTGAATTCTAATTGTTTAGGCTAATCATCGATGATGTTTGTCCAAGCATCATTTGAGTCACTTTTAACTGAAAAGTGCTTTTCTAACAAAGTCAAAGAAGGGCGTACAGGAGCAATTGCATAGGCTAACCCCTATGCAAAAAAAAAAAAAACTTTACACAGGTATCGAAGGCTAGCAGTTCTTGTAGGGACTCGAGCATCGCAATACAACCCTGGTGGAACAACATGACCAGCACACTGGTCAAGATCGTCCCCACAGAGATATTCGTGGAGCAAAGCTATTTGCTTTAACACTGGCAAGAATGCTGTTATGTTCGATGGAGGACCCAGTGGAGGTAGACTACCCAACATTTATTTTTTTTCTGATAAATTCTGTTTTATTGATTTTAGAAAAACGTACAGTACAAAAAGCAGCCTAACAGTCAGCTGCCAACAAAAAGTAAACTTGAAAAAGAGCTCCACTTGTTGCTCTAAGCCAGGCACATCAATTGCATCAGAGGTGAGTAATCAGGATTACAGAAAGTTGAAGAGAGAAATTTGAAGGCCAGAAGCCTGCATATTGCAGTCAGACTAACAGTACACAATACCATGTATTCTATTCCCACAATAGCAGAGGATGCAAGGCAGATAAAATGCAGTAGGCCATCTCAAAGGAGGGGACCCAAGTGTACTTAAGCCACTTGTCAAGTGGAAATACAGGAGTCCGCCCAGGCATCCATACAATTTATGGATCATGAGCATTGTCAGGTGTCCAAGCCACTGAACCCAGATTTTGTCAAATATTTTCGGACATCAGAGTACCCAATTTTTCAGCACAAGAATGACCATTTAAGAGAAAACCCATTTGCACCCATGGCCGAGGAAACAACAGCGAAGCTGTCATGTATGCAATCGTTAGGAATAGAGGCAAGATGGTCCAGGGACTGAAATTTAGATGTAAGCAAACGCCCCACCATGACACATCCACAAGCTGGCAGGTTGAAGTACCACAGCCCCCATCTGCTAGTGGCAGCTCTGTGAGACCCACACAGATCAGTCTCTAGCAGATGAGGGTTTGTCTGTTGTTCGTAGTCAGTAATCTGTGCTTTTGTTTGTTTTTTTACCTAGTGTCTTACTCCTGACAGTGGTGCTATAATCCAGTGGTCAGAGATCAAGATCGCAGCTGTGCCCTTCAGTGAGTAGAAGAGAAAAGGAGAGTAGCTCAAAATCTTCCAATGGGGACATTTATTTCAGTGACATCTGTCTAAGAGGTGTAAGGCAGTGGCTGGCAGGCTTGTGAATGGTCTATATGTCATCTAGGTTTCTCAAATGTGACAAGACCAATCTTGCCACTGGGCATTGGAGAAGCCTGGTTGCTCGCCTCCTGCAAGGTGACTATGGACCCTCTCTCATCAGCCCATGCTAAACGTAAACCCCATGGCAATTTGACTGTGTTTGTGGCATCTGAGCGCTGTTTGGATATGTTGAGCGCTCCGATCCAGGCTATCTGGGGATGGGTTGCATGTGGGGGTTCTGTTCAGTAGACTGGGAGTTATGCATTTTTGTGTCTTTTTGTGTTTCTTTAACCAATGTGGCTAATGGAGTCTTGCCTCTATCCTGGAAGCTAAAACTTATTCCTGTAAACTGTAAGGAACAGGAAGTCAACTCCTAATATGGCCATTCCAGGAAGTTCTGAGGAGACGGACTGTCTAAGGTGGCTCCCCATTCACCTTTTGTCAGGTGTGCTAATGACCTCACCTGTTGTCTGCTAAGGGAGGTATTGACACTCAGAGTAATGTGTATTGAGGGCTCGTTAGGGAACCATTGTTCTGTGTCTGACTATAGTTTACATTGATTGCCCCCTGGGGCTTCTGTCTCCTTGCATTGGTCAAAGCTATCTGACCAACCCCTGTTGACTCATTTTCAAGTCCTCATTTGCATAGCAGCCCTCCTGGTCAAGCTATCTGACCAATCACTACTGACTCATTTTTGAGCCCTCATTTGCATGTCTGGAGAGGACCTTATGGGGGACTGCAGGTACTGTGAAATTGACCAATGGGAAAGCGGTTGTTGGGGGAAGGATGTTCCAAATTCTGTATAAAAGTGTGTTGTGTTCTTCCAATAAATGTTGTTCCTGTTTTACCCTCAACTCGGAGCTTTGTCTCGTTCTTGGGGGGATTCACTGTATGCTGTTGGAGACTGATTGCTAGGAGTGTAAGCTGATGTATGCTTTTCCTGTTCGTCTGCTAGCAGCTATTCGTGAGGTTCCAGGTTGGAGTGCTATTTTGTATCCAGTTCGGGAGTTTGGTGTTCTGCAGTAGCTGTGCCTGTCTCTCAGAAAGGGGCATATCGCCTAAACGGATTTTAACCCCTTGTCTGCTGAAACGGTCCGTTACAATTACTATATACATGTTAGAGGCTCCAGGGTCTGAGTCTGATATGCAGAAAGCAAACTTTAATTCTCCTCCGTTAAGGACACAAGATTCAAGTTTTCAGGGGGGTATACTGCTGCCTAAAGAATGATTTCAACACTGTCGCCCATCTGGTCTTACACAGGAATATTCTTCTTAACCACTTTACCACTAAGCCTATTTTTGACACTTTTTGTTTACAAGTTTAAATCAGTATTTTTTGCTAGAAAACTACTTTAAACCCCCAAACATTATATATATTTTTTTAGCAAAGACTCTGGAGAATAAAATGTCGGTCATTGCAAAATTTTTTGTCACGCGGTATTTGCGCAGCGGTCTTTAAAACGCCATTTTTTTGGAAAAAATTTGAAAAATCACATTTCACTGCATTTAAAAAATACTAAACAGTAAAGTTAGCCCATTTTTTTGTATATTGTGAAAGATTATGTCACGCCGAGTAAATAGATACCCAACATGTTATGGTTTAAAATTGCGCAACCCCCCCCCCGTGGGATGGCGACAAACTACGGTCAATAGAGATCTCAATCTGCGACGCTTAAAATTTATTTAACGGTTACCAGTTTAGAGTTAGAGTGTAGCTCTTTTTTTAAATTATTGCCCACGCTCTGGCGATCGCGGCGATACCTCACATGTGTGGTTTGAACAGCGATTTCATTCGCGGCTCGACTTGCGTATACGTTTTTTTTGTGCGCGAGCTAACGGTGACGGGGGCAGCTAAATTTTTTTTTTTTTTTTTTCCTATTTATTTTTTCTTTTTTTTTAACTTTATTACAGCTTTTTTTAAAAAAAAAAAAAAATCTGATCACTTTTATTGCTGTCACAAGCAATGTAAACATCCCTTGTGACACCAATATGTAGTGACAGGTACACTTTATGGAGGGATCGAGGGTCTAAAAGACCCTAGACCCCTCCACTACACTTCCCTGTATGCAAAACGCCGAAAACTGCATTTCTCTATCGCTCATTGACAGACGTAGTCCTCGGTGAAACAGCACCTTCGGGTTATGTTGCCTCCACAGGAGTAGGACTAGACAGGAAATAAAATGCTCTGGCCACACCCTAGGGGCAGTCCCCGAGGGTATATCCTCTCTCTCTCTGCCACAGCAAATCAGTTTTTTTCTGTCTAGTCAGGAGTAAGGACCTAGATACCTTGCTGGGATCTTCGGTCCTGGCAGGATTTTTTTCTTAAAAAGATTTTTTAGACAGCTTTTTTCTCCAGTGTTCCTGTGAGATCTTCAAGCAAGAAAGCTGAACTGGGCGACGGGCTGGATGTTGAGATCCAGTGGTCACCCCAGTTCAGCCTACGAGCGCGTGCAGGCCATAGCTCCGCGCCGGGTCGGCCGCGACATAGTCCCACTGGAGGGACTGACCCCGCGAGTTAAACGTCTCGCTGAAACGCCAAGGACCATGAGTCACGGCGTCCATATTGGTCGACAGCCCTCCCGCCCCGGTGGAGAGGGGTACTGTCAGGAGTTGGTGCCCGCCTGGTTCCGGTATGGTGAGTAGTATGTTCCCCCTTTCCTCTGACGGGTCTTGTGGTGAACGCGGGCCTCTCTCTGTATGGTAAGGATGAGTTCCCCTCTATCCTATAACATGGCACAGATCCCCCTACTTTGAGTGTGATTTTTATGTGCAAAAAGCCAGGAGGCTTGGTTTGGGAGCTGACAATCTAATTGTAAACATGTTAAAAGATTGTAATCAGTGGCAGTATGGGAATCTTACTGTGATAATATAAGTATCCTACCAGTCAGAAGCCACGGACATGTAGACTGCTTTCCAAGTCAAGTCTCCAGCAATAGCAGGCCCTCCAACGGCCATGCGGTCCGCCAGGGTCCGGTACCGCCAACCAAGCTAAATCCCCATGTAGAGAAGGTGTTGTGATGCTCTGCAGTCACGCCGCTATTCGGTACAAACCGCCGACATGTTTGCTAGATCGCACGAGGCCGCCATTTTGGCGTAGCCTCGTGTCTCCAGCATGGGGGCGGCCATGTTTGAGGTGATCCAAACACCTCGTGGAGCTAGGGGAGGCGCCGGAAGGCGTGCAGAGGGGCGGAGCCGCCTCCTTTCTTCCTGGGCAGCCAGCCAAAAGACTTCCTGTTTGTGAAGACAGCGCTGTAACCTGTTGCAGTGAACTCTGAGCATCAAGTGGTGAGCCTGGGGGTCTATCTCTCTCTCTCTCGATCGATAGGGATCCCTAGCAGGTAACACTGAGGGGCTTTTGTGGCGCTGGGGGTCTGAAAAAAAAAAAAAATGTTTTATTTAAGTTTGGATTGTATTTTCCGGGTAGTTACTGGAATAATCATGGACCCTGCCACACAAATACCCCCACCTGTTTCCCTCGAGGGGACCACGGGACCCGCCGGTGCACAGAGTATGGATGCATTTACAGCAGTTTTGGAGTCTATGGTGGCTCGGGTGGAGGCGGCCTGTCAGGGACGGGGGTCAAGAAAGCGACCCCCGCCTACCCCTATATTATCTGACACCTCTGACTCAGATTCAGAGACGGTCACTGCAGCTGCAGGTCCCTCTGCAAGGGCTGTTATCTCAGGTAAAGCTCCCTCAGACAGTGAGGAGGACGTTCATTCTTCCGCCATAATTCAGGAAGAAGCATTGGTGGACGCACTAGTTGTGGCGGTGCGGGAAACCTTAAGACTTGAGGTTTTACCGGCAGAGGCAACTGAAACAGAGATTCCCTTTGGTACTAACAAGCCCATCAAAACGGTGAAGGTTTTTCCTGTACCCAAGTGTTTTGGTAATAAAATTAAGGGAGAATGGGAGCATTCTAAGCGTACCTTTACTATTTCCAAGCGTATTGCTAGACGCTATCCATTTGAGGAATCCCTCATTAAGAAATGGACGGTACCACCAGTGGTGGATCCACCTATTTCCAGACTGAATAAAGCCACGGTAATCCCAGTGGAGGACACTTCGTCCTTTAAGGATCCGGTGGATCGAAAGATGGAAGCGGAGTCCCGCACTATCTTCTCCCTGATAGGGTCAGCATTTAGACCAGTAATTGTTATTGGTCTAGTTTCCCAGACACTAACGGAATGGGCGAAATTGGTACGCCAAGACCTAAGGGGAAAAGATATCCCCCAGGGAACATCTGATTTGATGGAACAGATTATACAAGGGCTACAGTTTGTCTGTGACGCAGCCTTGCATGCTACCCCCCCTATTAGGGCATGCATCTATGTCAGCGGTAATCCTCAGACGTGTGCTGTGGTTAAAATGCTGGTCAGCTGACCTAGGTTCCAAAAAGACCTTGACGAATCTCCCTTTTCAGGGGAATCGCCTATTTGGGGCCACCCTAGATGAAAACATTAAGGATGCCACTGGGGGCAAGAGCACTTTCTTGCCACAGGCTGCTAAAGCTAAGGGACCTCGCAACAAGCGAGGACCTTTCTTTACCGCCCATAAAGGGTTTGCACGCCCGGCTGGAACAAGCGGGAAAGGCAAGACTCCTCCAGGAGAGTTCAAGAAAGGCTGGTCGGACAAACAGAGGACCGACTCAGCCAAACCCGAAGCAAAGGATTACACAGCCTGAAGGTGCGCCCCCACCCGGGTTGAGGGTGGGGGGACGTTTTCACCGGTATTCAGGACATTAGATCGAGCATCGACTACTACTACCGGTGCGATTCTTCCCTTCCAACATTTAAGTACTACAGGGAGCGGTAGTCACCATTCCCTGAATAGATCTTTTCCTTTACCTTTTCCTAAGATTAGTCTCAATTCCCCACAGGAATCGGATCTGGTTGACCAGACAGACCAAGAAGCCTCTAGCCGGGTGACTTCGGTCCCTGAGGTTCAACCAGGAAAGATCACCGTTCCTGATAGGAATCAGGTGTCTGATAAATGTGTGGGAACAGAAGACGACCAGACTTTCTCGGATGGTCGGGGCCAGATAGCTCTAGGGACGCCTGGTTCAGATCCAGTCAGCGCCAGTGGTCCTAGAAATTCTAGGATGGCCTCGTCAAGCCGGCCTGGCCGACTTGGACATGCTAGTCGCAGACGTTCCGTGGGAACTTCGTCTCAGGGAGCGTCTGCGGTCTCAAGGACCAATCTACCATCGTGTTTTTCAGTCGCTGGTTTTAATGGCCTGGCCATTGAGACCCAAGTACTGAAGGACAGAGGGTTGTCAGCTTCAGTCATTCCTACCCTTATTAAAGCAAGGAAAGCGACTTCCAGCAAGGTCTATTATCACACATGGAAGACTTATATCGCGTGGTGCGAATCTTTAGGATTTCCTCCACGTACCTATTCGGTGACTCGAATATTGGCCTTTTTGCAAAAAGGGGTTGAGCAGAAAAAAGCCTTGAGCACCATCAAGGGTCAAGTTTCAGCATTAGCAATCTTCTTTCAGAAACCTTTAGCTACCAAGTCCTTGGTGCGGAATTTCATCCAGGGGTGCGGCACCTGGCTCCACCAGTCCGCGCGCCCTTACCGCCCTGGGATCTTAATTTGGTTTTGTCGGTTCTACAGAAACCTCCCTTTGAAAACATCAGGGAGATTCCCTTGCTTACTTTATCCCAGAAGGTGGCCTTCTTGGTGGCTATCACTTCTGCTCGCAGGGTGTCAGAACTGGCTGCATTATCATGCCAGTCCCCATACTTAGTGATTCATAGGGATAAGGTAGTACTTCACCCTAAGCCATCCTTTCTTCCTAAGGTGGTTTCAGATTTTCATCTGAATGAAGATATTGTACTACCTTCCTTGTGTCCTCAGCCCAATCATCATTGGGAACATGCGTTGCATACCTTGGATGTGGTTCGGGCAATCAGGGTATACCTGAAGGCTACGGAATCGTTCCGTAAGACGGATTCACTTTTTGTGATCATGGATGGCCCCAGAAAGGGGTTGCCTGCATCTGCCGCGACTATTGCCAAATGGATTAGACAGACGGTGGTACAGGCTTATTCTATTAAGGGTCAGAGTCCTCCGTTCCCTGTTAGGGCGCACTCCACTCGAGCGCTCAGTACTTCCTGGGCCTTTCGCCATCAGGTCCAGGTATGTAAGGCGGCCACCTGGTCGTCGGTACATACCTTTACAAAATTTTATAAAATTGATGTCATGGCATCGGCGGATGCCTCATTTGGCCGCAAGGTTTTGCAGGCCGCAATTTGAGACCGGTGGTCTACCTCGAGGGTTTTTTTCTGTTTGAAAATTTTTTTGTTGAGTCTCATCATTAAGGATGAGCATTATAAACTTCTAGTTGGCACCGGTTGGGCCTTCTAGATTTGGATTTGATTTCCATTTTCCCACCCCTCATTTGTGATACTTCTCTGGGACTTCCCGAAGGTGCTGTATCACCGAGGACTACGTCTGTCAATGAGCGATAGAGAAAAATGGATTTTTGTAAAATCTTACCGTAAAATCCTTTTCTCTTAGCTCATTGACAGACGTAGTACCCGCCCCTCTGTTTTTGAGTTGGGTTGGGTTAAATTCTCTAGACACTGCTTTTGTGACATAACTGATTTGCTGTGGCAGAGAGAGAGAGGATATACCCTCGGGGACTGCCCCTAGGGTGTGGCCAGAGCATTTTATTTCCTGTCTAGTCCTACTCCTGTGGAGGCAACATAACCCGAAGGTGCTGTATCACGAGGACTACGTCTGTCAATGAGCTAAGAGAAAAGGATTTTACGGTAAGATTTTACAAAAATCCATTTTTTTGCATACAGCCGTTTTTCAAATGTGCCACCTTTTGCAGCACAGTAACCCGGAAGTGACGTCATGGACGCCGCCTCCGGGTTACGCCATCGGAGACCCGATCTATGCCGTTTCCGGCATTCATCGGGACTCCATCCAGCCGGCGGACGTGCCGGCTGGGTGCTCGGGGCTCCCGGTGGGACGGGAGCCCCGAGCAAAGCCACTGAAGGCGGCGGGAGGGGGGGGAGTCCCCTCCCGCCCCCCCCGGGTAACGATCGAGCGGCTCCCGAGCCGCATCGGTCGTTACCGACGGAAAGCCGACCGTCGGCTTCAAACAACGGTACCGGGATGATGCCTCTAGCTAGAGGCATCATCCCGGTATAACCCCTTAAAGTCAGCCAACGTAGGTCTACGTGGCTAGACGTTAAGTGGTTAAGATTGTTTTGGCCTTTTAGATCAGCCAGGACATTGTTCTTTATGCTCTTTGGCTTTAGTACAGCAAAAGAAAATTTCCCTTTACTGCCTAGATGCAGTTCATGCTGTGTAGGTTTACCTTTCAGCCACTGCATCCATTAGAAGGATTGACTCTTTTTGTCATTCCTGATTGTCCTTGTAAATAGAAATCAGTCTCTTGCTCCACCATTACCCAGATAGTTGACTGTCCAGGCTTAAGGTCTTAAAGATTTTTTTCCATTTTCTGCCCTGTTAAAGCTCACTCTACTAGATCTTTAAATGTTTCTTGCTTTTTTTTTTTTTAATAAAAGCAACTCTTTCCTTTCCCAGATTTGCAAGGCTGTCACCTGGCCTTCTGTTTACAATTTTTACCAGTTGAATGTTCAGGCTTCATCTGATGATGGCTACAGATACAAGGTCCATCGGGCAGCTGTTTGAGCTGTAGGCTGCCCTCTGTTTTATTATATTGGCCTTTTTTTGTTACTGTTGCCCACCCTTCAGTTGGACTGCTTTTGGCCATCCCAATTGTCACTGAATTACCAAGTCCTGTATTCCTTAAGAAAAGAGAAAGAAAATCGGAAATAAAATAACTGCTGTAAAATGTGTTTTTTAGGAGTTCATTAAGAAGCAAAGGTTCCATCCCTCTGTGTTTGTAATCTACTTCTAGTACTGCTTTTCTACAAAACTGAAGCATGCAGGGAATAGGAGGGGTTGTTTTGGTTTGCCAGTGTTGCAATCCTACAGCTGTATAAGCCAAATATCTCTGAATAACTGGGTTCTGTGTACTTTTATGAATGCCTTGAAAAAATGTTATGGCAAGTACAAAAATTCATTTTTTTGTTTACTCAGAATCATAATAGGTCCTCTCCTGGAGCCTGAAGTCTTTGTAGAGCTTTGGGTGGCAAAAGCTTCTACTCCTATGTCCACATCTTACCTAGTAACCTGACCTCAAAGAAGTATAGTTTTTTTTTTTTTTTAAAGAAAAACAATTGAATCAGTGCTGCATCTGTCCCCTGCCAGCTCTGCAGTGAGAACTGAGCAGTCAAACACCGCTGATCGCTCAGTTCTCCCCCCCCCCCCCCCCCTCTGCTCTGAGCAGAGAGCTGTGACTTTCAGTCAATGTCTCTCTCCTCTCCCCTCCAGCCTTCACTCAGCTGTGAAAGGGGCGGGAGGAGCTGGCTCAAGTTTTTGGCAGATCACTGAGATGCTGGGCAAGGTGTCAGTCCAGGGTTCTGGGTGGATCTGCACCATATGGTCGGGATCTTTTCAGAGCCTGGACCGGTTCTGTGACATCATCCAACAGTGGGCTTCAGCTTTGGCTATACTTCTCCTTTAATTTGTCTCAGCTGTCACAAGCCATTTTATATGTGAGCTGACTGATGCTTGGTGAAAAGCATGAGTGCTGACAGAATACCAAAAAGGTACAAGAGTTGCCTGCTTCATTTGGGGAACTTATTGGTGGGTACCCTGTTAAGTCGGAACTGACATTAGTTTAGTTAGTGGCTTTAAGCTATACCTAAAGTGATGTTACTGGTTTAAAAAATGTGGTCTGGCTGTGAGGGGAAAGGAGCTGTAGGGAGATTTTTTATTTTTTTTTGCAGGAGTTTACTAAAAAACAAATTAAATTGGGTTGATGGGATTTTAATGACTTTATTTTGGCTATTACTTTTGTCAATACCTTTTAATTTTGGATGTTTTTTATTTTTTACATATTTGATTTTCTTTAAATGTAATTGTTAATATATTTTAGGATATGCATATGTGATTGGTTTAGGGCCCTTTCACTTTTTTTGACCCATGATTACTTAGGTCACAATGGACAGCAATATGTCCTTATGGGTGGGTTAATTTAAGCAGACATGCCATCCGCATACCTCCAGGTTAACTCAGGTCCATTAGATTGGGTGGGAAATAATTGGGCTCAGTCCCATTTTTACTGACTCGTCCAAAGGTGCTATAGAGTTAATAGGGGTCAACTTACATCTGCCCACTCATAGGAATTGCATGGATTTGTTTTTGCTATAGAGGAATAATATGAGCACACTGTTCTGATCCAGCCTAGCAGGGGGTCAGTCTAGGATCCTCTGCTGAAACTGAACAGACACTGCTGAATTAAAAAGGGACTTAAAGCGGAGTTCCTGATGTTTCTGTGTTTATTAACCACTTTAGCCCCGGAGGATTTTCCTGCTAAACGACCAGGGGGTATTTTGCGATTCGGCACTGCGTGACTTTAACGGATAATTGCACGGTTGTGCGACGCTGTACCTAAACAAATTTGACGTCCTTTTTTTCCCAACAAACAGAGCTTTCTTTTGGTGGTATTTGATCACCTGTGCGCTTTTTACTTTTTGCGCTATAAACAAAAAAAGAGCGTAAATTTTGCAAAAATAACAATATTTTTCACATTTTTTTATATGAAATTCCCCAAAAAAAATATGTAAAAATCAAAATTTTTTAACATTTTCGGCCAATTTGTTTTATGCTACATATGTTTGGTAAAAAAAATCGCAAAAAGCGTATTTTTATTGGTTTGCGCAAAAGTTATCGCGTTTACGAACAAAGGGAAAGATTTTTGTCATTTTTGTTGATTTTTTTTTTTGCGGTACTGCGACATTGGGGCGGACAGATCGGACCCTTGACTGACATTTTTGACACTTTTGGGGTTACCAGTGACATTTCTACAGTAATCAGTGCTATATATATGCACTGTTACTGTAAAAATACACTGGTAGTGAAGGGGTTAACTTTATTTGGGAGGGAGGGGATGTGTGTGTCCCTAGGGGCGTGCTTTCTACTGTGATTGGCTGTGGCTTGAGGTGTAAGGACACTGATCAACGGATCTACATAGTAGATCCGTGTGATCACTGTCTTTACACCGAGGAGAATGACAGGCAGCTTGTTTACACAAGCCGCCTGACTTTCTCCCGACCCCCCGACGATCGCCGAGTGACCGGCGGACATCGGGTCCGCCAGTCACACGCGCGGGAGGGTCAGTGACCGCGCCTCCGCGGGCGCGCGCTCGCTCCCCAGAGCCTCACAGGCTAGCGACGTAGACCTACGTCGCTCTACCTGTGAGGGGCTGACTGCCGCAGTAAATATACTGTGAGCAGTCGGCAGATGGTTAAAAGTCAGCAGCTATAAAAAGTGTAGCCCCTGACTTTTAATAAACACACACTCACCTATCTCACGATCCGGCGATGTGGCCACCCGAAGCCTCGGTTCTCTGCCTCTCCTCTCCATGGCACTGGCATGGCTAGTGTGGGCACCTGGCTGGGACAGCTTGCGCCGTCACAACCAGGTGCGCATGCGCAAGTTACGCTGCATGTCCTGAATGCCCGGGCAATCTTCTGGGAGAGGAGAATTTCCGCTCGAGCCACCTAGAAGTGGGAGCGGGTACCTGTCAAAACTAGGTACTCGCTCCCCCCCCAAAAAAATGACATGCCAAATGTGCTTTCTCCATGCACGGCTAGCTGTCTGTTCTGGGTAGCTGATAGAATGGTCTTTAGCTTGACCTGTATATTGGTTGTATTTTAGCAGTAGTTCAATAAAAGTGCTTTTTGATCTTTTGTTACATACCAATAACTAAGATAAAGATGATCAAATCTCGGTATAAAAATGACCAGGCATATAAAAACATGAAAACTTGTCAATAATTACATTCAGATAAACTTTTCAATGACACATATACTGTATATGTATACTCATTACTCACTAGAAATTCACTATATTTTCCCTTTAAATGGCCCATATATTTTGTTTCTGCTGTACTTTATAGTGTAATTGAGGCAATGCTGCTAGTGGCCCTGCTGTGCAATTGCTCAGAAGCTACAGACTTTGTAGAACAATGTGTGTTCTTCCAGCACATTTAATGTAAGCACTCAGAGATACTGACTGAGAGCAAATTCCTGCTTCTTTGACTTCATATGTCATATGAAATACTGTCAAAGAATTGGTATGGCAGAGAAGTGACAAGCCAAAGTCATTTAGGCTTTTTATGACTTGAAATATGAGAGCAGATTTTTGGAAATGCGAAATAAACTCCTTAGATAGAATATTATCTCCAGGCTTGTCATTATTTGACACTGCTTTATTATTTGTCACATTGGATGGAATTTTTTTTGTACCTGTAAAGAATACCATTTTGTTTAACCACTTCTGGACCAGAAGGTTTTACCCCCTAATCACCAGGCCATTTTTTGCGATATGGCACTGCGTCACTTTAACTGACAATTGCACGGTCGCGCGACGCTGTACCCAAATAAAATTGATATCCTTTTTTTTTCCCCGCGCAAATAGAGCTTTCTTTTGGTGGTATTTGATCACCTCTGCTGTTTATATTTTTTGCGCTATAAACAAAGGTTAAAAAAAAGAGCGACAATTCTAAAAAAAAAAGAAAAAGACATTTTTTTTTACTTTCTGCTTTATAACATTCCCAATAAAAATGTTTTTTTTTTTTTTTTTTTTAAATCAAATTTTTTTCATCATTTTAGGCCAATCTGTTTTCTGGTACATATTTTTGGTAAATAAATATCCCAATAAGTGTATATTGATTGGTTTGCGCAAAAGTTGTCGCGTCTACAAATTAGGGGAAAGATTTGTCATTTTTATTTCTTTTTTTTTTTACTAGTAATTACGGCGATCAGTGATTTTTAGCGGAACTGCGACATTGTGGTGAACAGATCAGACACCTAACTGACATTTTTGACACTTTTGGGGGGACTAGTGACATTACTACAGTAATTAGTGCTAAAAATATGCACTGTTACTGTACTAATGACACTGGCAGGGAAGGGGTTAACACCAGGGGCGATCAGAGGGTTTAATGCATCCCTAGGGGGTGCTTTCTAACTGTGTGGGGGATGAGCTTGCTACATGAACACAGAGACCTGTGTTCCTAAATAAGAGGAACGTAGGATCTCTGTGTTCATTACTGACAGAACAGCGGTCTGCTGTGTTTACAACGGTAGACCGTCGTTCTGTTTGCACGGGGAGCAATCGCAGGTGCCCGGCGGACATCGCAGTCGCCGGACCCGCTGATTGGCTCTACCTGTAGGCAATCGGCATGTGCGTGAGTGCCCCCACTAGTGTTCCTGCGAAGCGACGTACAGGTACGTCGTTTCGCGAGCAGAGCCGACCTGCCGCCGTAAAACTATGGCGGCTGGTCGGCAAGTGGTTACGATTTTTTTTTTTTTTTGTTAAATGCTTGTTTTGTGTCAGTTTGCAATGGTGTGGAACAGTCTCACGTCATTAAGCCAGATCTTCTGTTTTGGTTATGTTTACGTTGGTACATTATTACATATTATTACCATGGTTATAGTCATTTTAAAAAAATCTTTAGCTTATACTATATTTTTAAGCAATCGTAAAACTGTTATGCTATATTTTTTGTTAATTAGGTGAAATAACAATAACAAAGATGGATTATATGCTAGGAACAGATTTGTTATTGCTATCTGTAGCCCTCAGACTAACCATTTTGGAGTTGTCACAACTTTCTACTCCTATTTTAATACACAGCATGGTATAGCGGTTAACATCAAATTATTTATTCAACATGTTTGACATATTGACAAATCTGGTCATATCCATGCCAGTTTTTAGTCAGTTTCATCCACTTTTGATTCATCAGTAATCATGATGCAGTTAAAGTGGAATTCCTGCTTACACCTAACTAGCCTTAAAACTGTCCCCTCCCCTTCCTGTTAACACCTATGCTAACTAACCTGTGCAAGAAAGATGCATATACTTTCCTATTTTCATGCCACTGTGGTCTGGTCACACAATCTTCCCTGTGTCAGCCAGCAGCGGCTGCAAGGGAGAGGATTTAGCTCTCTAACAGCAGCTAGTAAAGCCTGGAGTGGTGACTTCACCCTTGGGCTTCAATGGCCCATCTGTTGTCAGCGCTGTCTCCTTTCCTCCATAACCATGTTGGCTTACACAGGAGTGCAAGGTCACTTGACCGGACCGGAGCAGCCTGAAATTTAAAATGGGTATAAATATGCATCTTTTTTACACAGGCTAGTTTGCATAGGTTTTAAGAGGGGAGAGGGTACAGTTTTAAGGCTAGTTAAGTGTATAGATGAAATTCCACTTTAACAGTATTCTTTAGAAACTAAGTAATCTGCCAACTAGGAGTTAAATTGACTACATGAGTTTAGTCGATTCTGAAGTGAAAACACCAGCATCTCTGTGTATGGACTTGAAACTGGATCTTTGCATTTTGACCACTTTGTTTTGGTGCCATTGGCAACCCAGGGACAGCCTTTGCTGGTTGCCAAACCCTCTCCTTCACATCCTCCAATTCCAGGCATCTCTACCCTAGCCCTGCTTGGGGTCGCTGCAGGCTTTCTGAATGAAAGTGGTATCTGCCACCACCATCTTTGTTGCATTTGCCCTTTCCACTGTGCTAAGGAGATGAGCTTGACCTGGGTGGTTCTTGTAGGTCTTGGAATGTGATGTCATTGCATCCAGAGTCAGTAGCTCTGTGATTCTGTACTACATTCGTCTCCCGCCCGGAATTTAGCAGGTGGTGTTTGTACACATTTGCTATTTGGTTGCATAGTGAACAGGGGACATTCCCTGTTTTGGGGGGGGGGGGATATTTATCTAACTGTGTGAGTTGTGCTCTACTTGCAAATTGCCCCCTATATTCTATTACAGGCCTCTAAAGCAGCCTAAGTCTCTTTGCAAGAGGTTTTGTATACCTCTGACCCACCTTTGACATTTTACACTTTTATTTCTGCTTTGTATTTCACATGGAGAGGGCCTTGTCTCAGAAGCCTTTTAAGTCTGCTTCTGAAGATTCTGAGATGAGAAACCACCTCCATTTGCATGCCCTGACCTGAGAGACAGATCTCAGCCTGACCTTTCCAGTAGTGAAGATGAGGTGCCAGCTGCAAACCTGGCACTGTAGACCCATTGAACAGGAAGTCAGAGTGTTATTCACTCTATGTACACCATCACTGGAGCTCTAAATAGACTGTTGCTCGCTTCAGCCCTAGTTATCCTGATCGTAACTGCATAGGCTAAGCTTTTACTTCAAGGTTTGGCTCCAAAACGTCCCTTTGTGGTCCCTTGCGATTCACAATGAGGTACCCATTTGAAGAAGACATCCGTAAGAAGTGGACTGTTCCACCAGTGGGGGATCCCCCAGTTTCCTGGTTGTATAAGGCAACCATGATTCCGGTAAAAGAATTGCCAGCTTTCAAGGATCCAGGTGACAGGAAGGCGGAGGCTGTGGCAGTATGTTCACTGTGGCCGACTCAGCACTCAGACTGGTCTTCACCATTGCCCTGGTGTCACAAACTCTGACTGAGTGGGCTAAGCTTTTACACCGTGACCTGGAGGGTGAGCAGCTCCCCACTGCCTTTGCGGTCCTGGCAAACCAGTTGGTCCAGGGGCTGCAGTTTATCTGTGATGCCTCTTTGGATACGGCTCCCATGATTTCTAGACTGTCTGTTTCGGCAGTGGTCCTTAGGCGTGTTTTGTGGCTCAAATGTTGGTCTGCGGACCAGACATCTAAAAAAGCCTTAACTGATCTTCCTTTTCAAGGAGATCACCTGTTTGGAGCTCCACAGGATGACATCATTAAGGGGGGGGGAGCACCTTTCTTCCGCAGGCTAGTAAGGGTAAGGTACCTCGTCGCAGATGTGGCCTGTCCTTCTCGGCTCACAGGGAGTTTTTTCGTCCCTCAGGTTTGGCTGACAAGGGTTTAAAGCCTTTCAAGGCCTCTTCGGGAGGATCCAAGCAAACTTGATCTGGCATGCCAAAAGCGGGCTTCTCCAGACCCGGAGACAAGGCTCCTTCTGCATGATGGTGCACCCTCACCCGTGTCTGGGGTAGGGGGGGTGTCTTCGCTGGTGGCCCTACATGGTGCAAGATAAGTGGGTCCACAAAGTTATACAGTCTCTGCTAGTCCCGCAGAAAGAAGGCAAGGTGCGTCCAATTCTGGATCTCAAGGCCCTGAACTGCTTTGTGTGGGTACAGAAGTTTAGAATAGGGGCCTATTCACATGGTGGTGGCATCCTTGCATCAGGGGAATTTCCTTGCCTCTATTGACTAGGGATAGACCGATATGGTTTTTTCAGGGCCGATACCGATATTTTGGTCACAATGTATCGGCCTATATGGGCCGATATTTTGTACATTTAAAGTTTTGAAAAATAAAGACAATTTTTGACAAAAATCTGGTACTGAACATGTTAATTTTTGTTTAATGCTTAATGGCTGGCTTGGCTGGCTGACACCCTGTGGTAGGTGAGTGGCTGGCACAGGGGCTGTGGGCGGCTGACTGGTACAGTGCCTATGGCTGGCTGGAACAGGGCCTGTGGGTGGCTGGCTGTCTGGCACCCTGTCTGTGAGTGGCTGGCTGTCAGGCACCCTGTCTGTGAGTGGCTGGCTGGCTTGCACCCTGTGGTGGGTGGGATTCTGGCACAGGGGCTGTGGGTACAGTGCCTGTGGCTGACTGGTACAGGGCCTGTGGGTGGCTGGCTGACTGGCACAACGCCTGTGGGTGGCTGGCCTGCTCGCTGGTACAGTGCCTGTGGCTGGCTGGCTGGTACAGGGTCTGTGGATGTGGGCTGCTGGCTGGCACCGGGCTGCTTTGGGTGGGTGTATGGCTGTGATGCACTCCCACGAGACTAGTCCAGACTCCAGACGAGGCTGTTCAAGACGAGGGAAGCGGCCTAAGAAGGCAGAATGACGTCACAAAAATATCGGCCAGTAGCGGGGCTGATACCGATATATATCGGGGAAAGTGCATATCGGCCCTCGCTATATCGGCCTTGCCGATAATCGGTCTATCCCTACTATCAACATCAAGGACGCTTACTTACACATTCCAATATGTGTCTGTCACTAATGCTTCCTGCGCTTTGCCTTGGGAGAGGAGCATTGTCAGTTTGTGGTGTTACCCTTTGGTCTCACCTCTGCTCCTTGGGTCTTCACAAGTTGTTGGCTCTGGTGCTGGCGTTGTTACGTCAGCAAAGAATCACAGTGCTGGACTACTTGGATGACCTTCTCTTGCGAGCAGAGTCTCCTACTGCTCTGAAGGACAACGTGGACTTCACTAGTTCCTTCCACAAAACTGGAAATCTGGGTCTGACACTGGACCCGGTTGTAGCCAGAGTGTTCCTTCCTCTGGACAAGCTCCAGAAGTTGCATGCTGCGATTCATCTCTTGCTGTCCAGCAGGTTTTCGTCCCTCAAGACTTGCATGAGGGTGCTGGGCCTGATGGTTTCTACCCTCGAGGTGGTCCCGTTTTCACAGTTCCATACTAGGTCCCTGCAAAGGGAGATCTTGGCCAAATGGGACAGGTGTCCGAAGTCCCTGGACACTCCGATCCGGCAGAGCAGAGAAGAGTCTCTGATCTGGTGGCTTCGTTCTCCAGTTCTTAGCCAGGGCAAATCTTTTTTCCCCCTGTATTGGACAGTGGTCACCACGGATGCCAGTCTGCCTGGGTGGGAAGGTGTACGGAGTTGGCACTTCGCTTAGGGAGTTTGGACACTGAGAGTCCAGACTCCCAATCAATGTCCTAGAACTCCGAGCGATCAGGCTGTGCCTGAATCACTGGACGGATCGCCTGTGGCTTATGTCAGTCACCAGCGTGGAACAAGAAGTGTACATTTTTGTTCCGACCCGCTCCGCTTTACACATTTCAGGGGTGGAAAATTGGCAGGAAAATTATATCAGTAGGCAGGCGTTGGACCAAGGGGAGTGGTCCCTTCATCCAGAGGTGTTTCATCAGCTGTGTCTCTGGTGGGGCACCCCCGAGGTGGATCTGTTGGAGTCTCGGCTCAACAGGAAGGTGCAAAGGTTTGTGGCACAGTCACGAGATCCGCTAACAGACTCCACAGACGCACTGGTGGCCACCTGGGGCCAGTATCGTCTGATTTACGCTTTCCCTCCGCTCAAGCTTCTGCCGAGACTCTTACAAGGGATCAGGGCAGAAGTAATTCCGGTCATTCTAGTGGCCCCGGATTGGCCTCGCCGGTCTTGGTACGTGGACCTGGTGCGGCTGGTCGCCGACGCCCCTTGGAGACTACCTCTCAGGGAGGATCTACTGTCCCAAGGGCCAATCTTCCACCCTGATTTACAGTCGCTGGCTTTGGCACCTTGGCTGTTGAAAGCCGGGTGCTGAAAGATAATGGTTTGTCTGGGTCGGTGATTCCCACACTACTGAAGGCTAGGAAATCTACTTCTAGGAAGATACACCATCATACGCGGAAAGCGTACATTTTGTGGTGTGAGTCGCTTGGTGTTCACCCTCGCTCTTGGGTCTTGACCTTCCTTCAATGAGGGGTTGAGCAGAAATTGACCTTGAGTACCATTAAGGGTCAGGTGTCGGCCTTGGCGGTCTTCTGTTAATGACCCTTGACCACACACTCTGGTGCGTACTTTTATTCAGGGTGTTCGACATTTGACTCCACCAGTGCAGTCCTCACTACCGCCTTGGGATCTCAACTTGGTGCTTTCAGTTCTACAGAAGCCTCCCTTTGAAAATATTCGGGAGATTCCCCTGCTTATGCTATCCCAGATGGTGGCCTTTTTGGTGGCTATCACCTCTGCGCACAGGGTGTTGGAATTGGCAGCGTTGCCTTGTCATTCCCCTTATTTGGTGGTCCACAAAGATAAGGTGGTTCTTCGCCCCTGTCCGTCATTCCTTCCAAGTTAGTCTCTGATTTCCATCTGAATGAGGACATCGTGTTTCCTTCCCTGTGTCCGAGGCCAAAACATCCTTAGAAAATTGCGTTGCATTCCCTGAATGTGGTTCGGGCTATTCGGGTGTACCTGGCAGCTACGGAATCTTTTAGGAAGTCAGACTTACTATTTGTGCTTACGGATGGGCCTTGAAAAGGACTTTCCGCTTCTTCTGCTACCATTTCTAAATGGATCAGACAGATGGTGACTCAGGCCTATTTGATTAAGAGTCAGGTTTCTCTTTTCCCTGTCAAGGCGCACTCTACGGGGGCGCTCAGTGCTTCTTGGGCCTTTTGTCATCAGGGGTCTGTAATGCAGGTGTGCAAAGCGGCAGTGCACGCTTTCACGAAAAAAAAAAAAAATGGATTTGTTGGCATCTGCGGATGCCCCTTTTGGCCGCAAGATTTTGCAGGCTGATTTTTAGCGGGAATGTTCCCTCTTTGGGGGGGTGTAATGTTTTTCAGGTGGGTTCAATGTGTTGGTTGAGCTCCTGTTACCTGGCTACAGTTTAGCCTTGGGAATTTTATGTTGCTATTCCCATACCCCCATGTTTGACACTGCTTTGGGACCTTCCAATGGTTAAGAAGATCGGGATTTGTGTTCGTCAATGAACGAAAGAGAAAATGAGATTTTTGACTTACCGTAAAATCCATTTCTCTGAGTTCATTGACGGACACAGCACTAACCCCTCTATGGAGTTGTATTACTTCCAACACTGCTTGTAACCAAACTGAGTACCTATAGCAGAGAAGGGGAGTGTTCCCTCTTGGGACTGCCCTCTAGGCGTAGTCAAGTTCAGTTATTTTTCTGCCTAGTGTCCTTCTCCTGTAGGGGGCAGTATAACCCAATGGTCAAGAAGATCAGGAGCTGTGTCCGTCAATGAACATCGGAGAAATGGATTTTACGGTAAGTCAAAAATCCCATTTTTTTTCAAGGAACTTTCTACTCATTTTTGGTGATCCAGCTGTGGTTTTTTGGTAATCCAGCTGTGGTCATGCAAAGATTGCCAGGAGTTATTTTAAAGCTTGACATAGTATAGCCATGAGATGATTCTTACCTGATCTAGACTTGTTTAATTAACCTGTCCAGTCATGAATGGTTTGTCAAAGTTGTGCCAGCAGTATCAGGTCACTTTCTCTCTTTACTGCTTCATTCATTTAAATGTGTATGTGTATGCTCAGATATACAAAGGGATCAAAGAGTATGTTTTAATAAAATGCCTGTAGAAAGAAAGCTTATAGAATGGTTGGCCATGTGAACATTGTCCACAGTTCAAATGTGCCAACAGACCTATTTTACTTGCTCCCAAATTTTGAATACACTGCTTGTTTTTTCACAATTTTTTTAAGTACCTTGTTAATTCACCTGTTGAAATCATTTTATTATGTAGACCTTGAACTGAACCTATAAAAGAGTCCTATTATATGTTTATGTTCTGCCCAGTAATATGTAATCATTTGTCTTCTAAATGGACGTTTGCTTTTAACAGACTGCTACCGTGCTGTGCGCTGATAATTTCCCTGAGATAGATTCCCCTGTAATTTACTTTTCTGCTCTGGATATAATTGGTTCAGGGTTTATAAAAATGTGCAATAAAAATGAAGCTTTGGCAGTACAAATAATAACAGAATCATGATTGAATTTGTAGTCCTATTTCATGATGCTATGAAATGAATGCAAACTATCAGCGGTACATTTTTTGCATTGATTTAATATCAAAGGATGTATCACTGTGTTTTCATTTTTTTATTTAGCATAGAAGAATTTCCCAAGCTACTTTGAGCCTTTATTCGTATTGCAGAACGGTCGAGTTCCCGTTGCTTTGCCGTGGCTTTTTGTCTTTGATCAGTATTGTGTGAAATTTCAAAGGTTATCTTTCATGCTGTTTTTTTTAATTTTCTGGGGACATTAAATTGACATTTTGGAACAGTAGTGACAAAATAAAAGAGGTTATCACTGCAAAAAAAAAAAAAAAAGAAATACTTGAGTGATGTCTTAACAAAAGTCGCAATTGGTAGATCTGTAAAACATTTCCTAAATAGCCTACCTATTGTGCATGGATGGAATATAAAAAAAAAGGGACTAAAAATCATCTTTTTTCTCTTTCATTCACTGACAGACACAGCTCCATATCTTCTTTGACCCTTGGGTTATGCTGCCACCTACAGGAGTAGGACACTAGGTAGAAAATAATGACTAGGCCTATAGGGCAGTCCTAGGGGGTATACTCCCACTTCCTGCTATAGGACTTCAGTTTTTTTTGCCTAGTCAGGATTTCCAAGATGGTGCTGTGGTCTGCCCAGAGTGGTGCCTAACCGGTTCCAAGGTGTAGTGAGCAGTGTCCCCCCTCCCCTCTGGTGATTTCTCGGGGTGGACCTGGGCCCTTTTCCAGGTTGGTAGGTCCCCCATGTGTCCTTCCTTCCCAAAAAACACCCCTTGGGGTCCCTCTTCAAAATACCTCCCATTCACCCTCACCTAGTCCCCCTCAGTCCCTCTCCCTCCCCCCCGGGGTTGCCATGCTGTATACATGCATTGGGGTGTCAAGCGGTAATGAGGCCGGGGGGGATGGGGTGCACCACCGGCTTCTCAGTTTGCAAATTTCTGGGGGAGTGGTGCTGGTGGGGGTCCCTGCCAGGGCTCCCCAATGCTGGCTAAATGTACCTGGGCTCCCAGGTTTTGCCATGGATGGTTGCCCTCAGTATCAGCGGGCACGTTTGTGTAGCTTGGCGGCCATGTTTTGGTAGATTCCCATTGTTTTCAATGCGGCGGCCATTTTATTGTAGCCATGGAGCTGTGAATCGGCGGTGGACCTCTAGTGTCAGTGCCTGCGTTTCCTCTTCCTCTCTGATCACCGCACGCATGTAGCTTGGCGCTCTGTGTCCCTCCTTAGTCAGTGGTGGTTAGTTCCCTGTGGGTGTACAAAGCTCCCTCTTTCTGCTAAGGCAGTGTGTTTGGTGCGCTGGGACCTGTGGTGCCACTTGTGCAGTGGTGGGGGAATTTTCACAGCGATTTTTTTTCTACATTTTGCTGGCAGTTTCCAGGTTAACCACGGTGTCCCTGGAGCACGTGTCACCACCTGACCCACTCCCAGAAGCTACAGGACCCTTTGGGTCTCAATCCCCTTTGACAGCCATGACGGCGGTCCTGCAGTCCCTTTTGTCTAAAGTTGATATGGCCCTTCAAAATAGGCCTAGCAAAAAGGGTCCCCCGCCTTCACCTGTATCCTCTGTCTCCTCAGTTTCTAAGGTAGAAAATTGGAGGACACAGCTAATGCTGCGTCGACTGCACCAGTACAGCTTGGTACCCGCAGACCAGCCAAGGTGATTAAGGTATTCCCCTTTCCCGTCAATTTCGACGATATTGTCCCTAGTCAGTGGGGTTCCCAAAAACGCATGATTGGGGTACCTAAGCGTTTTGCTAGGAGATATTCTTTTGAAGAGTCCCTAGTAAAGAAACTGACAGTTCTGTGGGTGGTGGATTCCCAGGTTTCTAGGGTAAATAAAGCCACACTGCTACCGGTGGAGGACTTTCTGTCGGACCCTGCTGACAAGAGAACTGAGTCTCTGGTCCGATACCTTTTTACCATGGCCAGTTTAATTTTGAGGCTGGTGGTTGCCATCACCTTGGTCTCCCAGACCTTAACGAAATGGGCAAAGCTTCTGCGTCAGGATTTAGAAGGGGGTCAGCATCCTTCTGAGCAGAACTCGGAACTAGCAGACTAGTTAGTAGAGGGCTTGCAGTATATCTGTGATGCCCCTCTGGAAGCGGCCCCCTTAGCCTGCAGGGTGTCTGTGACGGCGGTGACTCTTCACCGCATGATTTTGCTGAAATTCTGGTCTGCGGACCAGGCTTCCAAAAAGTTGCTGACCGATCTCCCCTTTGTAGGAGACCGCCTATTCTGAGCTTCCATGGAAAAGCTCATTAAAGGTCATATGGGAGGTAAGAGCATTCTGCGTCCACAGATTACCAAGGGCAAAGAGCCTCGTCGCAAGCGTGATCCTTTCTTCTCAGCCCACAAACGGCTCTTTCATCCCGCAGGATCGCAGGGCAAGGGATCAAAATCCACCCGTAACTTCACGGGAGGTTCCAAGAGATCTTGGTCTGGTAAGCCAAAAGCGGGTTCCGCTGGTCCTGAAGATAAGTCCACTTCTGCCTGAAGGGACTCCCTCGCCCGTATCTAAGGTTGGGGGGATGTATTCACTTCTTTCCAGGCCCGTGGACCTCCTTGATTTAAGACAAGTTGGTCCACGAGTTGATTTGGTCAGGTTACAAGTTTAAGTTTTAGTCCTTGCCTCCAGCAAGGTTCTTCCCTTTCAACTTGCATCTGTCCCCGGATCATCTGCGAGGCCTTCTAGGGGCAGTACAGGATCTGCTTTCACAAGAAGCCATTGTACCAGTTCTAGAGTCGGAACGTTTTCAGGGGTTTTATTCAAACCTATTCTCTGTTTACAGGAAGGCAAGTTCTGTCCAATCCTGAATCTCAAGGCCTTGAACCGCTTTGTGCAGGTTCAGAAATTTAGGATGGAGTCCATTCGCATGGTAGTGGCATCCCTTCATAAAGGTGGTTTTCTATCCTCTTGTCGATATCAAGGACGCTTACTTTCATATCCCAATATATGTCAGGCATCAGCATTTTCTTCGCTTTGCCATGGGCGAGGAGCATTATCAGATTGTGGCATTACCCTTTGGTCTCTCCTCAGCTCCGCGGGTGTTCACAAGAGTGTTGGCCCTACGGTTAGCTTTGACAAGGCAGCGGGGGATTGCGGTATTGGGTACCTTGACGACCTTCTTCTGCGAGCAGAATCTCTGACTGCCTTCGAAGACCATCTGGATATCACTGTACGAACTTTGCAAGAGTTCGGCTGGAAACTGAATTTTCAAAAAATCGGCTCGGATTTCATCCAACAAACTGGACTACCAGGGTCTGACTCTGGATTCAGCCTGGGTGTTTTTCCTGGAGGAAAAACTCCAGAAGTTGAAGGATGCTATTCGGCTCCTGTTATCCAATCGGCTGTCATCTCTCAGGACATGCATGCAAGTTCTGGGTTTGATGGTCTCCACCTTTGAGGCAGTTCCGTTTGCTCAGTTCCATACCAGACCTCTGCAAAAGGAGATTTTTGCCAAATAGAACAAGATTCCAAAGTCCCAAGACAATCTGATCCTGTTAAGCCAGAGTACGAGGGGGTCCTTGATATGGTTGCTCCGCTCCCCAGCACTTCGACAGGGAAAATCCTTCTCCCCTGTACTGGACGGTGGTCACCACGGATGCCGTGGTGCCGTGGATGCCAGCCTGGACAAATAACTTCCGTGATAGTTTGGCCATCACCCCTAAATATCGAACAAAACTAAACAGAAAAGAAAGAAGATGGGGCTGTTGGAAAGGCCAGTGTGGAAGTGAGGATCACAATTACAACACAATATTTTGTAAAAAAGACAAAGCCTGTCCGGGTGGGGAGGTGTCCTGGGCATGATTCTAGCTCAGGGGGTTTGGACTCTGAAGGAGTCCAGTCTGCCAGTCAATATCCTGGAGATTCAGGCGATCAGGCTCTGCCTGGCCCTGTGGACATATCATCTGCAGGGGCACCCAGTAGGGGATTCAATCGGACAACGCCATGGCTGTGTTCATATGTCAATCATCAAGGGGGCATTAAAAGTGCCCTAGCGGCCAGAGAAGTGACCGACTTTCTAAGGTGGGCAGAACGTTTGTAAGCCCTCTCTGCTGTGCATATGCCAGGGGTAAAAAATTGGCAGGCGGACTACCTCAGTCGGCAGACGCTGGATCAGGGAGAATGGTCTCTTCACCTGATGGTGTTTTAACAACTTTGTCTCCGGTGGGGGGCTCTCGATGTAGACCTGTTGGCCTCTCATCTCGACCGGAAGGTTCAGAGGTTTGTGGCAAGGTCTCAGGATCCTCTGGCCGACGCCACAGAGCACAGATGTTCTTGTGGCCCCTTGCGACCAGTATCGTTTAATGTATACCTTTCCTCCACTAAAACTGCTGCCGAGGCTTATGCACAGAATCAAGGCTGAAGGGATTCCAGTCATTCTGGTGGCTCCAGACTGGCCTCGCCAGTCTTGGTATGCAGATCTAGTAAGAGAAGATCTTTTGGCTCAAGGACCGATCTTCCATTCTGCTTTACGGTCGCTGGCTGTAACGGCTTGGCTATTGAAAGTCAGGTGCTGAAGGACAGAGGGTTGTCGCAATCGGTAATTTCTACGCTCCTAAAAGATAGAAAATCTACTTCTAGGAACATTCATCATCTAGTCTGGGGGGCCTACATTACTTGGTGTGAGTCTCGAGGGGTTTCCCCCCATTCCTTTATTTGTGTCTCGTCTTTCGGAGTTTCTCCAAAGAGGTGAGGATCAGTGAAGTGAAGATCAGTGTTTGGCCCTGGGCATGATCAAGGGCCACATTTCCACCTTGGCTATTTTCTTCCAACATCCGTTGGCCACAAATTCTTTGGTTCACACTTTTGTTCAGGGGGTACGCCACCTGGTTCCCCCCGGTAAGGTCTCCGTTGCCTCTATGGGACCTTAATCTGGTTCTGTCGGTTCTTCAAAAACCGTCTTTTGAAAATATGAACTTCCTCTGCTTAATTTGACACAGAAGGTGGTCTTCTTGGTCGCAATGCACGCAGGGTGTCTGAGTGGGCTGCATTGTCCTGTCGGTCACCTTACCTGGGGGTTCACAGGGACAAAGTGCTGCTACATCCCTGCCAGTTGTTCCTTCCGAAGATTGTTTCTGGTTTCCACTTGAATGAAGACATTGTGTTGCCTTCCTTGTGTCCTAAGCATCCTAAAGAGGTTGCCTTACATTCCTTGGATGTGGTTCGGGCAATCAAGGTGTACCTGGCGGCGACTGAGTCACTTCAGAAATCGGATTTCTTTTTTGTCCTTACGGATGGTTCTCATAAAGGGCAGGCCGCATCTGCTGCGACTATTTCCAGGTGGATCAGGCAAGACGGTGGTGCAGGCCTATTCTATTAGGGTCAGGTTCCTCCTTTCCTGGTTAAGGCACATTCTACGAGTGCATTTAGTGCCTCCTGGGCCTTCCGTAATCAGGCATCAGTGGTCCAGGTTTGCAAAGTGCCCACTTGGTCTCCTGTGCACACCTTCACAAAATTTTAAAAGGTTGATGTATTCGCATCTGCGGATTCTGCTTTTGACCGCAAGGTTTACAGGCAGCTGTTGGAGAGGCTTAAGCCACTTGAGGGTGTAATTATATTTGTGAGGTGAGCTCCAGTTGTTCCTGGTTGAGCTCCAGTGTTATAGCAGGAAGTGGGAGTATACCCCCTAGGACTGCCCTATAGGCGTAGTCAATTCTTTTTTGCCTAGTGTCCTACTCCTGTAGGGGGCAGCATAACCCAAGGGTCAAAGAAGATATGGAGCTGCGTCCGTCAGTGAACATCAGAGAGAAGGATTTTATGGTAAGACAAAAATCCATTTTTTTTTCCTCCTCTCAAACATGTATCTTTTACACTAACGAGCCCAGTAAATCTCTCTATGTACTAGTAAATTATTCAGTGTTTACAGTCTAAAGGAATCCAATAACTTTTTCCACTTGTGTTTAAATTAAATCAATTTTCTGACTTTGCCAAATATTTATTTATAGGGCCTGCTATACAAAAAAGGCTATTCTAAAAGCTGACACTCCTTTGTCAATGTTTCCTTCCGCTACACACATGGGGCATACACATTCACATGGATTTTTTAATGTCTAGTTACAGTATTTCGTTTTCTTCCTTAAGTATAGAAAATTGTTATACAACCCTGTTGATTTAAAAATATATTTGTGATTATGAGAATGCAGGTGTCTGCAGAAGATATTTTAACATTTTGGCAACCTAGCAATTATGGAATCTAGTTACCTGAGGTATCCATAAGAAATATAAAAATATCCATCATGCCTGTGGTTACTCATATATATATATATATATATATATAAACAATCATGCTCTTTTTAACCATTGTCTATCATTTAGATAATAGTCTCTTGGGCATGGAATCGAATACTTTTCCAATTCGCATTGTCTTACTATTTAGTCCTATATTTTACACATTTTAATGCATCATTTTATACATTTAAAGTGTAGTCTGCCATTTTGTGGACTGTTTTATTAATGTTTGTCTTACTGTCAACTAGTGTCATTATTTTCCTTTTAAACTAGCCAGATACCTTGTTTTTAAGTAACCTGGCAACCTTTTAAATTGGAAAAAACAAGGGTGTGCCTAGGATCAGAAAGGCAAAGAGAAGGGCAATCAGAAAGGCTTTTCTTTTAATCAATAAAGATGATAACAAGAACTACAAGCTACAATTAATAAGGATGAGAGCCGTACTCCAATATTTGCTGCTCTTGTTATTTTTATCCAGCTATCAATGAGGCAATTGCATACATAGTATCTCCACCTAAACTCTACGCTTGCTTAACAAATTTCACCACCGTTGACTTGCTCACAAGGACAGATGAAGTTAAGGAAGGGAAGGAATTTAAATGCCTGCTAATTGGTAGCTCCTGAGCGCCTTTCACAGGTATGCCATTTACTCACATTTTCAATCTGCTCCCTGAGCAGGCAAAATCTTTTTTATCGATTGGCAACAAAACAGGGACTACAGCTGCAAGACAAAGTTTCAAACGTTTTCAGAGGCTTACAGGTTTCTTCCAGAAATTATTTTGACTCCGGTATTCTCCCTCTTTCCAGCTTGCAAGTAGTATGTCTGATCCTGGATGCTCTTCTTCAGAGTGGATCCCCCTGGAACTATTGGGTTATTCTAAACCTCTTTTGTTTTTACAGACTTTGTGTAAGTCTGTTTAGTTATGTGGAACCTGGGCTCTCAATACTAATGTATCCATTTTTAACAGTTTGAAATGCTGGTATTTAAGCATACATAATTAATTTATCTGTAATGCCCATGTTCGTGTGCTTTGCTTCCTTGCTGTGTGATTCAGTCTTCAGTCTTGCTATATTTGGAGCACAAGCTGTTCAAAATGTACATTACTGATTTATACCAACCTACAACTGGTATTGTCTAAAATGAACATTGAAACTCATACTGAAAAGATCTGTCTTGCTTGCACAGTCCAGTAGTAAGGAAGAAGGAATCCTTGTGTGAAGCCTTGCAAGTGGTGAGCTTGCTGGAGGAATCTCCATAGGAAGCACTGCAAATCTGAACTGATGATCAGTGAAAACATTTCTCAGCTATCACCCAAAGCTATCATAACTTACGTTGAGTTCCAGTTAATAGACATCTTGCAGTACTGGCACAATGCCTTAGCACCTTATGTATTAGGGCCATGCATTTTTTTTTTTAACATTGCTGGGATGAATGTAAACAAATATAATTTCTGACACTGATTATTCTATTCAGTGGAATAAAAACAGTGCAAAGAATGTAAATGTAAAGCTTCTCTAACACATTATGTTAACCATGTTTGTTCGCTGTCTTGTGCTGGCAAGGTGTGAGGTCAATGTTTGTCAAGATTTCTTGTTTACTGGAATACATAGTGCAGACTAACCAAAAATAAAAATGCCTACAGAAATACAGGTCCAAGCAAAACATTTCTAATAGCAGGGTGATTTAGCTCTCTAAATATAACCTAATAAACATTGTCTGCTTATTTTGGGAAGGCTGTTCATATGCATATAGATGAATTCCTAAATTAGACATGTTCATCTTTTAATATGCTAATGATATTCCCTGGAACATCAACCACGGGTTTACCATTTAATTGTTTGTAAAAAAAAAATGTTTCCTATTAGAAATGTTAGCAAATAATTTTATTTTCTGGAGGCCCCATAAAAAATGACCTGTGCAGTAATTGTTTTCTGTTCTAATCCCAGATCATTTGGGGTCAGTGGGGCTAAGGCAGAAGTTGAGAATGTTCACAATAATTTGTGTGATTATTGACTTCAAGAATCCAATCGTGTATATAAAAAATAACAGATTTTTTCTTTTTTTTTACATGATTGGATAAATACCTTGAATTTTCACACAATTAGTGTGTGAGCTTTCTCTGCTCTATTAAGTCAGCCTTACCGTGTCTGCCCCCTCCCCACCATATCCTAATCATTCACAGATGAAGCACGGGAAGAAAAATATCCTGTTGGGTTTTTTCTGTTGTTTTTTTATGTTTCAGACCTTCTTACCTCTGACATGCTGACAGTCAGAAGTGGACACGCTAAGGTTATAATTGTTGAATTTGTCCACGTGTTTGAATTTTAGGGTATTGGAACATCATCAAGTGGGTGTTTTAATGAAGGTAGTTTTTTTTCATCAAATTGTGCATATTAAATGGTCTAGGTAAGTTTTTATTGTAGAACCGTTTAGAAGTTAAAATACTTTTACTGAACTAGACTTATTTTTTGACTTTAAGCACTGCCTTTGTCTTCCAATTAGCATGCAGCATTTCTTTAGCAACAGTAAGATATCTCACCTGACATATTGATTTCATAGAGGGCAGCTCATAAATATATGTGCTTAGAAATATGAATCTGCCTTGCCACTTGTATCTGCAGCTAATGATTATATCTGAGACGATTGGAATCTGCAGTTTATTATTGCTTTTTCTTAGAGTAGCTGAGATGAAGCAAGTAAAGATTACTCCTGCCTTCTAGTAGCCAAGAACCTAAATCCTTAGATCATTTATTATATAGGAAAAAAACAACAGTTTTAGATTGTTCACTCTTGAGAGGTCCGACAGTTAACTGAAAGAACATGTTTTATTGTGTAATCTAACAAAATAGAAGTATATTGTTTTTATGTACTGGTAGTTAGGCATTGATTGAGCCATGTACACACTCCGGTCCCAGTGAAGAGTGTGAGAGGTTTGCAAAGCTACATTTCCTTGCTTTGATATGTTATCAAAGAGACATTATCCCCCCCCCCCCCCCCCAATCCTTTTAAACAAAATTCTGCAGTATCATGAAATTTTTTTTAATGCGTGTCTTTGCCATATTTAAATGGATCTAGTCACTAGACTTGGCAATATATGATAAATGTTGTCCAAATATAATTTTATATAAAGCAAGAAATCCACCTATTATATGTATATTTATATTTTTATGTGACATTTACCAAGCATTCAATGCAGGTAAAGAACTTACTGGTGCATGTGTTATAAGTGACAGTGATTGATTTACCTGCAGTGAAAGTTTGGTGAATGTCACAAGCACTGCTCTATAAATAAAAAAAGTTGATTGAATATTCACTATGTTCTAGGAGCATTACGTTCCTGAAACATATAAAGTGTTTGTTAGCATTACTGGCTGGAACCAAGACATGGACTTCTTCAGTAAAACAAAGAGGGGAAGTACAGTAACCTTGGCAACTAGTAAGAATTTATTATTTACGGAGTTGACTCCAGTTAAATGGAAATCTGTAGGTTACTGCACTTTCAATATCATAATTGCTCTTCATAGTATTTCCAGGGTGTCAGTTTCACCTTAGAAAATTGACAGGTTGCTTTGCATTCTGGAAACTGATCTAGGGTTGAGAAGTTTGAAACAATGTTGAAAAAACCTTAGTTGTTAATGTTTTATATATTTGAAGTCTTTAGTTCCATTTGTATCTTTGTCTTCACTTGAGAGGCTTTATTGTCTTGCACTATTGCATAAATGAAGGAAAATTCTATTGCAGCTCCTACACTACATCTTACTGTTATAGTTGGCTGGTTATCAAATATGGACAGTGGACCTAAGTTTTAAAACTGAGGTAGGAACTGTATAAGATGAGTCTTATCTTGTATAGTTCTTATGCAGGCTAGCAAAAGTGAGGTTCAATCTTTTTATTCTTGTTTTCTCTGTCATTTTCTAAAAGTTTCTATTTTTTGTCTGATGTAGACTGTACATCTAATGATAAATCAATAATCATTCATACATTCAATCTTAATACAATATTTTTGGCAAATACGATAGTTTGATGTAGTAGTAAGAATTATTTTGACCAAACCACAAATTTATTGTGGTCAATTGTGATAGGTACCTTTCTTTCACTGAATTGTTTGCCAGCATTAAACTTTTCTGACCAGAGTCACTTTTAAATAAGGTCTTTTATGAGCTGAAATATAAATGGCTTTTAGCCATTGGGCTTCCAACATTTACTGACATTGTCAGATGGATGTAGGAAATGTGGTAGAGCTGAAAAATTCTTCAATCATTCTAGGGGAAGGTATGAAGAACCATATCATTGTAATTATTGCAATAGAGAATAAGCCTGACATTATACTCTATATGATGGATTCTATCTAACTATAATCCTGGACACCCAGATTAAAGCAGGATGGTATTACTGCATTCTTTTTAAAGAATTCCTCTAATTTTAAGTAGATGTAAAGCCAATCAATAAAATTTCATATAAGCGTTAACGTATTAATGTAATTTCAAAAGTAATTTTACATTTTTAAATTCTGCTGCTTTTATTAAAATAATACTATATTATAGTCAACAATATTATATACTTTATACATCATGCCTTGTTCTGGCACTACTTGTTACGTGGTGACAACACTCTGTCGCTTTCTCCCTGTTGCTTTGCTGAGTTGTCACCATGTCAGGTGCGATTAGTGAAGACTTGAAACAGCCATGCATATTATAGTATACAATATTCTATACTTTATACAACATGCCTTGTTCTGGCACTACCTGTTATGTGGTGACAACACTCTGTCACTTTCCCCCTGTTGCTTTGCTGAGTTGTCACCATGTCAGGTGCAATTAGTGAAGACTTGAAACAGCCATGCATATTATAGTATACAATATTATATACTATATACATCATGCCTTGTTCTGGCACTAACTGTTTTGTGGTGACAACACTCTGTCACTTCCCCCCTGTTGCTTTGCTGAGTTGTCACCATGTCAAGTGCGATTAGTGAAGACTTTAAACAGCCATGCACAGGCATGTCATGTTGTTGCCATCAGTAGGAAATGTTTATCAGTATTGACATGCAGCCACCACTGGAGTAGGATATGGGGAATGACTGAAAGAGGCTGCAGGGGATCAGCAGGAATGAGATGTAAAAAAAAAAAAAAACAAAACGCTTTTCTAAAAGAGGTAAAAAAAACAAGTGGTTGATGTCCACAGTGCTTTAGCAAACTTAACTCATGCAGATAGGGTTTACGTCTTTTTCACTTTATTTACCTAAAGTATTTGATATCTCTATTCACTATAGTCCTTACTGCGATGACAGATTTGTGTCTTTCTTCTCCTCTTTTTTTCCCTTTCCTCATTATTTTGTGTAACACCTCTTAAACCATTTTTTCTACTTTTTCATCCCCCCACCCCCCCCACACCTTTTTTCCCTTTATTTTATATTTTTACAATCTCTATAACCCCTTATTAACATTATATAACCATTGCAACGTCTGCAGCTATTATAATTCTTTACTTAGAAAGCACCATACAAGTTGGTAAATACTGTATATGTATGGACGATCTAATGTTTATAAATAAGGCATGGATTTGTCACCTTTACATCAAGCAGTGATGAACAGTATAATCAATAATGTTTTTTCTGTATTTCTCTGTTCCGTGCTTATGTCAACATTAATAAAAATGTCTTATTTTTTTATGAAAATGTATGACTTTTATCATTTTGCTAAATTGTTGTGTTTAAGAGAAAGAAGAAAGAGACAAACAGATTAGCATATATTGCCACTTTGGTAATAATTAAGAAAGGTTAACAGAAAGAATCAAACTCCCCTTCCCCCATTATGATGGTGTAGAGTCTGTAGGAATACTGCCTGGGGCTTTTACTTCTTCTGCTTCTATTTCCGTGAGACATTTTAGACAATTGGATCTGAACATTGATTGTGAATGTATTGTTGTCAAATTGAAACTTTTGTTTTGTGTCTTTTCATTGAAGCATATTTAGTTTGGCTTTTTTTCCCCTTCTTTTTGAACCACCCTCAAGGGTTCATAATACACTGTTATTGGCCCGCGTTCCCCTCCCACATTGAGAAGGAATGGAAGCAGCAATGAATGCCTGTTTTTATAAAGGGCTGCTATTGAAGGGCATGAATAATTTGTCTTGTAAGCATGGATTATATTGGTAACAGTTGGGTAATTTTGAAAAACATGAGTAGCAGAATTAATGTGCATAACTATGCGTAAAATGTGCTGTTATGTGTTGATGGTTTTATAACGTTACACACTTGAGCAGTCCGTTGTGTCATTTAAATATTTCTTTCCATGCTGCGATCATCCTGTCAGTTTTATTTGCTGATGTGTTCATCTTTGTTGATTTGCTCTTTTCAGTTAAAAACAGCTTGCTGGGGAAAATACAAACAAAAATTAACTGACTTGTCATACATTGCCTTGAATTAGTAATCTTTTACAATTGTATCCTTAGAAACACAAACAAAGAGCACTTGAGCGATTGAGCTCTTGGCCTGTTATGGATAATGAACAGATCTTTAGAAAACATTAGCTCATCCGAAGCAATTTTCGTGCTTTGTCATTCGTTGTCGGCGAGAAGAATCTCTATTTTTTTTTTTCCTCCCCTTTTCAAATGGTGGATTTTTTGCAATCATCTCCTGTTGGTAGCTTGAAGGTTAATCCCCAAAGCAAAAGCAGACAGAAGCCCTGCAAGAGCTGCAAGTGTTCCAAGGCTGGGAGCGATTCCTTCCCTGAAATAAACGATTCCTGCCTTGTTCAGTGATTTTTGTGCAGCACTCCACACGGCTGAGCAAGTGCATCAATACTGTAGTCCTTACATGCTGTACATACTGATGACACTCTCTCTGTTTAACTTGATTGACTGAGCAGGATAGCGAAGCAGAAGCACCTGCGAGAGATGTGCAGCCATATACAAACTGATCTCCAGCCTGCTTTTTTTTTTTTTTGTTAACACTTAACGCTGTGTATTTGACTTGAAAATCATGGTGTGGTGAACTGGAGGTAGTACAGTCAGCTACAGATGCCTTTGTTGTGATGAGCTGTGACAGTAATGCAGTTAGGTGCCGTCTGATTGTGTTTGGAAGTCCAAGTTTTCGTTCTGCTTTGTCTAGGGTCGAGCAGTGTATCGTTTATGAGGGCTGGCACCTGTAAAACAGACAGAGACTGTATGCTGAGAATACAGCTAATGTGCTGGTGATTGAATGCTTGTTTTGATATTGTGCCGGCTGGTATTGCTGGTAAACCTAACACTGTATTCTTTCCTTTGTTTAGGCTTTGAGGCAGCAGCAGAAAAGAAGAAATGGGGTCTCTATGATGGTAAACAAGACTGTCCCTCGTGTTGTCCTGACGCCTTTAAAGGTGTCTGATGAGCAGTCAGATTCACCTTCAGGTAAAGATGAAACAGACTACACATTTGATGTGAAAATCCACTCGCTAAAGCTTCTTGGAAGGGGGGGGGGGGTGGTGAGATAAGGGGGAGCTGAATAATAAGGCAGATCTGCTGCTGTTTTCCTAGTTTTCTAAAATTCACAGATAGTTATTTGTAGATATAGGCTCTCACCTATACATGCATAAGTATACGTTAGAATTCTGAACACATAACATAACAGTCCGGCTGCAGCAGAAAGATACAGGAATGCAATCATTGTAGGCTGGTTGAAGAAATGTAATACCGGACCACATGCTGGCGCTAAATGCCTACAAATAGAGCTCTGTTACACACTGTTATTTTGTGTGTTTGCCTTTGAGAACCTTAACAAATACACCATGTGTGTATTTGTACTTGATGCCTGATATTAGGCTGGAGTTTATTCACTATGTACACCTAGCTATCACAATATTATTTTTCTCTATTTCTTCCGTTTCTCATCTGTATGCAAGCGTGGTTACACACTGTTTTTTGTGTTTCATATATGGAAAAGTAAATATGTTTATATATTGCACCTGTATTTTTACCTGTTACTTTATAGCATTATATCCGATTATTTGAAGATTTTTTTATTTTGACTACTGTGGTGTTTCTTGTCTTTGGTCTTTTGGTTTCTTTTTTTCATGTGGCGATAGTGACTGCATTTTTGTATTGAGTTTAAGTATTTTGTCATAATTTACTGTTCTTGCTTTACATAAGTAAAAAAGAAAATCGTCACTTATTTAGGGTAGAATCGCACAGTCTTTTGATTTTTTGAGGTTAAATGCATGACACATTTTTGAAGAAAACTGTTTTCCTAGTTTTTTCCCTTCTTTTATAACCAATACCTATTAAAAAGAAGTACACTACAAGGATGGTAACGTATGCCAAGAATTCCAATGCTGCTCTTCGAGTTATGACTGTATGTGTGTAAACGGCACTGAAGTTGATGACAGTGATCGGAAGGGGATAACTGTTCTACTGGCTTAACAAGGATAATACCAAGAGCAAGAACATCCTCTGTGGGGATAGTCTTCAAAGCAATGCATTAGCAGGACACTATTTCTCTTATCTATTGTAACACTCTGCATCTTATTGATTACGTTATTTTATCTGATTTCACATCCTCTTGTCTCTCTTGTCTGTAATACTGAAAGAAAAAGATTTAAACATTAAAAAAAAAAGATCGTTTGGAGCAAATAATAGACACTACCAAGATGACATCTTTGTGTACCTAAGGGAGCCATATAAATTTGAATTTGCATTTTCTTTCCTCCTCCCCAAGGGTCTGAATCAAAAAACGGTGAAGCAGACAGTTCTGATAAGGAAACCAAGCAAGGGCAAAAATCACCCCCTGGCAAACAAATAAGCCAGCACTTGAAACGGCTTAAAAAATCAGGTTTAGGTAAGTGATGGTAATGCATGCCTTCTTATCCAACATTACTGTCTAAGCTCCACATTACATCACTGTGACAGTGCAAGAAAAATAAAAAAGGCCTGAAAATTGTGTTGTTCTACTGAACTTTGTAATACTTAGTGATCGCCATTTATCTTCTTTTTTTTTTTTACACAAAATATTGCTGAACATATTTTGTGTCTTGTGACAGTTAAATTAATAATAATCACCTTTAAAAAGGAATGGGAAACTGCTGTCTTTTCTGTTTGTGATTTTACTAGCTGGGCCCTAGCTACGTGGACTTCTTAAAAGGTTTTGTACTAATACATTTAAAGTGAAATCCTGCTGCTAGCATTAGTAAATAGATAGGAAAGTATATCATATTTACTTGTTTTACACTTTTTTTTTATATTTCTTCAGTTATTTCCTGGTTTCTTACCTAGGCAGATGATGTCATATATCCCACGAGTCTTCAGAAGGGGGGGGGTTCTTAGCTAAGGACATCCTCCTGCATGCATGCCTGTGCTAAGACCAGATGGATTCCAGGAAGTAAATAAATGCTACATGAATCATTTGCCCTTACTTAAGATGGCCAATGCCAGAAATGCTGGGAGGTTGTTTTTCAAAAGTGATTTCGCAAAAAAATAAAGCATGGAGACATGGATGGATGGGGGAGTTTGCTTTGAATAATAAAATTGAATTAAATAGTGTTTTTGGTTTGTGGTTCTCATAAGCAGTAAGGATCTCTTTTTTAAGAGCTTCAAAAAGCCTAATAAATTCACCTGTGTGTATTGTATATACCTGTAAGCATTGCAGACAGTGTCATTTGATCCAGCACTGTGTCTACCTTAGTGCCCTTCATTGCTATTCACAGCTTCGAAATTTTAACACAAAGTAAAACTCCACTTTAAAGTAGTTCTGAAGGCTTAAAATTATTCTAAACCTTTAGTTTTTTTAGAATAAAAAACATGTAATAATGGCTCTGTTCAATGGTTTTGCACAGCCCGATCCTCCTCTTCTTAGGTCCCTTGCCTTGCTCCTCCTACCTTCCACTCGCCCCCCCCCCCTCCCCCAGCATTGCCCCCTCACTCCCTCATCCTAGGATTTGTTTGAGAGCAATGGCTCCCGCTGCTATCAATCTGCCCTTGGAGGAGGGAGAGAACAGAGAGAGACACTGCTCTCATGCACAGTGCTGGATCAAGATCTTGCTCTGGTAAGCATAAGGGGGCTGAAGGTCTTTTACCTTATTTTATTGCAGAGCATACATTAAGGTAAAAAATCTTAAAGTGGTAATTACCCCCCCCCCCCCAAAAAAAAAAAATGCTCCTGTCCCTTTATTGTGTAAGCTGTAGCATAGTGCTTTGTATTTCACAATACCTTGTTGATCCTGCCTGGTCCTGACTTCCCCCCTGAAAGCAGACCATGTTTATCATGGCTGCTGTGCTATCCGATCGTGGTCAGGATACGTGTGTCCGTCACTGCAGCTCTCCTGTGTGTGTCTCTCCATCTCCCACTCCCCTCCTCCCTCTCCCTCCCTCTCCCTGTTGGCTAATAGTCAGGAGTGAGAAAGCAATCTCCTTCACTCTGTCCCTCTCCTCCCCCTCCCCTCTCCTCTCCCCCCCCCCTCTTCTCTTCTCCCCTCTTCTCCCCCCCTCCCCTCTTCTCCCCCCCTCCCCTCTTCTCCCCCCCATCCCCTCTCCTCCCCCCCATCCCCTCTCCTCCCTCCCTCCCCTCCCCCCTCTTTTCTCCTCCCCCCCTCCCCTCCCCTCTCCTCTCGTATGGACTTCATGGAGTAAAATGCTTACCTGAAGTTGCTCCTCCCCCCTGCTCATAGTAAATGCTGCATTGATTTACACACTGTAAAATCTAGGGAGAGTGCAGCTTGCAGGTCAGTTTTGTATCTTTTCACACACTAATCATTTTGAACATCTAAAAAAAATATATTGCATTGCCACAGGGTCAAACATTACAGATTCCTCTTCTGACATATCTTGCATACGTCAGAAGGAATCTGGGCCCCTCCTTCTCAGCTCCCTTGGCTGCAGACAATGATAGGTGAGGGGACATGTGACCAGGATTTCAACAACAAAATAGAAGTATTTACCATGTAACAAAAGCAAAAACACTGCACTGCTTAGATAAGAATATATTTTATGCTAAAGCAATTTGGGACACTTGAGGTAACAACCACTTTATGGCTTTGAAACGACTTTAAGGATTTTTAACTTAATGCGTTCTCTGCAATAAAATAAAAAACATTCTGTGCTGCAGGATCTCACCCCCTTATACTTACCTGAGCCTGATCTTGATTCACTTCTGTGCCCAAAGGCAGTAACACTTTAAGCTTTCGCTTATTTCACAGGGCAGATTTATAGCAGCGGGAGCCATTGACTTATGCTGCTGTCAATCAAATCTTGTGATGAATGGGGGGGGGGGGGGGCGGAGGCAAGCCACGCTGTCTGTGTCTAAAGGGGCTTCTTTTGCGGAAGAGGTGAATCCATGAGTGCTGCCGGGGGCCCCTGGAGATGATGATCCGGGCTACTCTATGTAAAACCATTGCACGGAACAGACAAGAATAACACTTTTAAAAAACAAACGTTTACAGTCACTTTAACTCTAGTCAGTCTATTACTTTCCCTCAGTTTATTGTATAGACCCCTCCCCCTATGTTTTCTAATGCCTTGCTGCCTCTGCCTAAATCTTCATATGTGATAACATAGCTGGAAACACACAGGTAATTTATAATCGTGCAGTTCTATGCTTTAATTTGCTAGTGATCAATCACTATGACACGGGGCAGTAGCGCATGCTTCAAATCAGTCGTATTGTAAACAATCATTGATTTCAATGGAGGGATGTGATTAATCACATGTTGTAGTACTGATAGGAGACAAATCATACTGTACAATAAAATGGAAAGGGGGAGTGACAGGAATCCCCCATGGCTCACAGACAAAAGTTACTACTAATGGCCCGTACACACGATCCGAAAATCGGACGAAAATTAACGCTTGTGAAAGGATCGGACGATAATCGGATCGTTAGTACACAGCTTACGAGAGGCGATCACGACAGTTCACCCGATATTATCCGGTCGTGCAAGCATAAAAATTTTGATCGTATTATAACACATCGTACGATAATCGTATTATCAGTATGTTGTTCGTCCGAAAAAAATGGTGAGCAGTAGACAGCGCATGAGCAGTAGACATCATTTTCCCCTCACACGCTACAGCGTGGTTACGCATACCGGAAGCTAAGAATTATCGTCCGAGAAAATTCGTATCGTGAGTAACCTCTCCCGTTAAGCGAATATTATTGAGAGCTGCTAGAATACGAAAAATAACGGATGGAACGTCGCCCGATTTTCGGATCGTGTGTACTGGGCATAAGTCAGACTCACATGGGTTGCAATTGAAGAAATCCAGTGAGACAGAAAAAGATCACAGGTACTGTTGGAATCTGTAGTGTATACACACCAGTTGTAGGCGGAGTGACACCTTAAAAAAAAATGCTTTGGGGGGCTTACTGTAAATAATTAGACCACATATGTATTCACAGGCTAATCTAGGTTAAAAAAAAAATCTTAACCAAACCTATTAAAACAGGATCAGTAGGCATATGACAAAGTGCTAGTTAAACCTAGATCTTGAAAAGACATATACGGATTTAACATCATTAAACAATCAATGCACTAGACATGCTACTATGTGTTACTAGGGTAACAGAGTAAAACTATCATGCTTCTGTCCCAGGTTTATGGCAGCATGAAGCTAAAGACATATAAGTTGGTTTAATCAGAGTATCATGGCAATTTCCCGCCTTCTGTCACTTCTATAAAAAAAAGAACCCAATAGGAAAATTTGTATAGCAGATTTAAAAAAAAAACAAAATATATATATATATATATATATATATATATATATATATATATATATATTAGTGTAAATAAACTAATATATGGGGAGCCATAAAGAGGGGAAAGGGGGGAAAAAGACACTTACTTTTAGACCCACCCTGCCATATTGAGGAGAAAGGAGAGAGAGGTATAGACTTCTCACCAGTGGTGTAAAGAAGAGATTTATATTCTTTTGATTCTACAAAATAATTTCTGTAGATTCAGGTTTTTGATAATCACAATTTTTAAAGCAGAAATTATGTCTTTAATTTATTGAATATTGTTGACTGATTTAATTTTTTTGAGAAAAACCCCAGGCCTTGTTCTCTCAGGCAATAAAAATAGGCAGTTTGGATGGGTTTTTACTGCCTCTTGACCACCAACAAAACCCTAATAAGGCAGCCAGAAGGGAATCCTACGCATTCCATGGCCGCAATACTTTGCAAATCTTACTTGGCTTGTTGAGTTTGACAAGAGGCACCACCTATCAAAAAGGAAAAAGCAAAAAAAAGAACGGCTTTCTAGGAGGTGGCATTATCACTTCCTGAAACCCTGGACCTGCTGCCTTACCGTACTCTGAAAAGTGTTCCACCACAGATTGCTTTTCAGAGAATGTTACTGTGTAAACCTAGTCTAAGGGTGCAGTAAGCTTCAGTAGTACATTGCAATAATTTAGTGCATTAGAACTAAGCACTTGTACAACATACATTTTTAAGTATATATTTACTTTTACATTGGTCTTTGGTACTAAATATTTCTGTGAAATGGAATGCACTTTTGACCAAAAGTTTCCAAAAATAGGACAGGCACAAAAGATACATTCCTGACAGCCATAGGCTATTGTCAATAGAGATTTGACATGGCAGAATTTATTGTAGTTCAATAGCGGTCTTATATCAAAGAAAATAAATTGGCACTGTGTTTCTAATGGTGTCTACTGATAAATGATTTATGTGTGAAGTGTGGGATTTTATTTGCCTTACCTCTTCATGCTGGCGGTATGCATGTGCGGCCTCTCAGCCGGTGGGCCTTAACATTGAGCGGCCGCATATATGCGTAGCAGGATGTAAACAAAGCTCCCGGCACAGTTACCGGCGACTAACAGAAAGCTCCCGATCTTTACTTGCGTTCGGGAGCTGTTTGATTATGTAAACACCGTGATGACAGCTAATCACGGCGGACATGATCAGAAACACCCTGCCTCCTGGTATCAGAAACTTTTTAAGGCTGGATTCACACTGCAGAATGGAGCGGCTCGCAGCAGCGGTCCGGTGCGTCCCTGTTCATCGTCTCAGGTCTGATTTCAGTCTGAACTTTCGGCTGCATTCAGACCTAAAACGAACCAAAAGACGCACAGGACCCCTTTTGAATTTGCAACGGAGCCACTCCAGAGATATGTGAACCAGCTCCATAGAGAGTCGGTCACAATGTCCTGACATGCAAATTGGATGCAGGGAAACCCGCATCCTATTCGCAATAGTGTGAACCCAGCCTAAAGGGCTGGGAGGCGCTGGCGTTAAGGGGTTAACCACTTCGACACTAGAACATTTTTTTTGTTTTATTTTGTGCACAAATATATAAAAGTCCATAAAACTACCCCCAGATCATTATATGATTTCGGAAAGCAGAGACCCTGTAGTATAAAAAGATGATAGTTGACGTTTTTTGACGCTTAATATTTGTGCGACTGTTTATCAAATGTAAATTTTCAATAAAAAATAAATCATATTAATTTTGGTGCAAACACAAATTTTTGATAAAATATAAAGGGGTTGCATCAAGTAAGTAAATACCAAACATGCTAAGTCTTAAAATTGTGTGCACAGGGGATATCGCAAAAAACTATGGTATCCAAAAATCTCCATAGATGACTTGAACCTGTTCAAAAGGCAAACGGGTACAGTAGTGAAAATCCTGAGACTTCTGCAATCAGTAGTAACCAAAGTAGTTCAAACAGCTTGATAAGGCAGTATTTACATACCATTATGTTATCAAATAATATTTATATCTTCTGTAAAATCACTTTCATTCCTGTAAAAAATATTCCAGGTTCCTTTTAGTAATCCAGTTGATTGGCTATGGGTCCACTATGGCTGTGATGGAGGCAGTTACAGAAATATGCTGCCCATACAAAGCTAAATGTAAAGATTTAAGACATGGCATTAGGCTGTCCTCTCTATATTGTTTGTGCTGATCACAAAATGAGTGCTATCCTTATGAGAATAAGGTAAAACTTTTTTCTCCTATTGACTAATTGCACCATTCCAACAAACTCTTAGAACTACATTTTAGAACTACTGATACATGTGTCTTGCAGTACTTAGTCTTATTAATTTTGTTTTCTGTATGCCAGGGCACTTGAAATGGACCAAAGCAGAAGACATTGACATTGAAACTCCAGGATCAATTTTAGTGAACACAAACCTGAGGGCTTTAATAAACAAGCATACATTTGCATCTTTACCTCAGCATTTTCAGCAGTACCTCCTTCTTTTACTCCCAGAAGTAGATAGACAGGTGAGTAACAACACTCTTTCATTTCTTTATCTTGTATTTATTAGACAAACCATTTTTAAAGCTGCAAATTGTGTGAGAAAGAACTGTGCGCTCTTTACTGTCAGTTCTACCTTCAATATTCTTTTGAAAAGAGCGTTAACAATGACTGAAAATGCTTATAGAAACTTTCTTTCCTGATCTACTCAGATCAGCTATCGCAGTGAGAACAACAAAAATACACCAGATATATTGATCATAACAATTACTCAGCATCTCAAGTTTGATTTACTTGAATTCTTTCTAGTACATGCTATGAAGGCTTTGTAAGTAACAAAGAAAACAAGGATGGAAAACTGCTTGTGCAATGAATGCACTTCAGATGGAGTACATTTTCATTTGGACAAATAACGGTTTCTAAGTGTTAAGGACCAAAACATTGATCATATTCCAAGAATAATTTAATTGTGTTGTCTCTATTGCTCTATTGCTGTATTGCCTGCTATTGTGGTAAACACGTTTTTTTTTTTTATTTCTTTTAAAACATTATAAAATACCACTGACAGTAAAGTTGAGCATCTGGTGGTGCTGCTTGTACTGTAGTATTTTTTTTTTTATTTCTATAGCAGCAATAGTACCAGCCCTTTTAATCTGGTAGGGCCTTCTATATTACGTCCAACTGCCTATGAGCATGGAGAATATATTTTGCCATTGGGGGGTCTGTGCGGGAAAACCTCAGACCAAACAGGAATAAACATAATCACCATTCATGATTAACTTCCACAAAACTAAGAGGGGTATATGCTAATGCCAGGAGCCTAGCTAATAAAATGGATGAGTTGGAAATGTTAGTACATGAGGATGACATAGACCTTGTGGGAATAACGAAGACTTGGTTCAACCCCTCACATGACTGTCTGGCCAATATCCAAGGGTATTCGGTGTACCGGAAGGACAGGGTAGGTAGAGGGGGGGGGGGGTATGTCTCTATGTCAAGAACAATGTAAGGGTGATAGAGAGGAGTGATATTACGGAAGGGATGAGTATGGAGTTAGAATCCGTGTGGGTAGAACTCAACAGGGAAGAAGAAAAGAGAAAAGTAATTGTGGGGGTTTGCTATAGGCCACCCAACCAAAGGGAGGAGGTAGAGCTGGAATTTTTATCACTATTGGGTAAAGTGGCAAAACTGGGATCAGTCATCATGTTGGGGGACTTCAATTATCCCGA
The DNA here is from genome assembly GCF_965119305.1 of Pelophylax lessonae. Lineage (NCBI taxonomy): Eukaryota > Metazoa > Chordata > Amphibia > Anura > Ranidae > Pelophylax > Pelophylax lessonae. The sequence continues at coordinate 413,624,338 of NC_138772.1, forward strand.
CATTGACTGGGAAGAGGGGACTGCACACTCACAGAAGGCCCGTCTATTCACGGAAACCTTACAGGATAACTACATGTCACAGTTGGTGGATTCTCCTACTAGAGAAAATGCAGTCCTGGATCTATTGATCACTAATGACCCAGACCTAATCTCGGAGGTAGGAGTCCAGGACAACCTGGCCTCTAGCGATCACAGGATGATCACATTTAGTGTAAATAACAATATAACAAGGCAAGTGGGGAACATAAGAACCCTAAACTTCAGAAGGGCAAACTTTCCAAAATTGTGCTCATTGATGGAAAGGGTAAACTGGGACCAAACCCTGGGATCACTGACCACGGAGGAAAAATCGGAATGCTTTAGGAACATATTAAACAAATGCATCTTGCAGTGCATTCCTATGGGAAATAAATTTAGAAGAGACAAAGCCAAACCTGGCTGGCTAAACTGTAACGTTAAAAAACTTGTTAGGGGGAAAAAAAATGGCCTTCAAGAAATATAAATCAGAGGGCACAGTATCGGCTTTCGAGCAATACAAGGAGGCAAATAAGAAAAGTAAACACGAAATCAAAATGGCTAAAATCAACTTTAAGAGACAAATAGCGGAGGATAGTAAAAAAAAAAACCCAAAGAAATTCTTTAAATATATCAACAGCAAAAAAACTAGTGCACAGCATATTGCACACATAATTAACGATGATGGGAGGATGGTTACAGAGGAAACTGAAAAAGCAACCATGCTGAATGCTTTTTTCTCGTCAGTCTTTACACAGGAAAAGGAGGGGTACACTGATCATGACTGTATGGTTAGTAGTAATACACAGGTCTTGCCGCTATGGCTAACAGAGGGTGAAATTAGGGAAAGCCTGGATAAACTTAACACAAACAAATCACCAGGCCTGAATGGCGTACATCCGAGAGTACTCAAGGAACTCAGTAAGGTTATATCTAGACCACTGTTCCTGATCTTTGCTGACAGTATTATGACAGGAAATGTACCAGGGGATTGGAGGAAAGCTAACATGATACCGATATTCAAAAAGGGGCAGAGGCATATCCCGGGAAATTATAGGCCTGTCAGTTTGACATCGATAGTATGTAAACTTCTGGAGGGGATGATAAGGGACTATATCGTAGAGTTTGCTAAAGACAACAACATCATCAGCAGTAATCAGCACGGGTTTACAAATGGATGTTCTTGTCAAACCAATCTCTTAACATTCTACGAGGAGATGAGCTGTGAGCTAATAGGGGGAGACCAGTGGATGTGGTGTACCTGGATTTCACTAAGGCGTTTGATACAATTCCCCACAAGCGCCTAATTTATAAAATAAGGTCTGCAGGTATCGACAGCAGGGTTGGCTCTTGGATACGGAACTGGCTAAAAGGGCGTGTCCAAAGGGTGGCAATAAACAGCGCATACTCAGACTGGTCTGAGGTGGTAAGCGGGGTCCCCAAAGGCTCAGTCCTGGGACCAACCTTGTTCAATTTATTCATAAACAGCATTGAGGACGGGATCAGTAGTTCGATATCAGTTTTTGCAGATGACACAAAATTGGGCAGGGCAATAACTGCACAGCATGAAGCAGATATCCTACAGAATGACCTGGACAAAATAACGGAGTGGGAAACGACATGGCAAATGAGGTTTAATGTGGAGAAGTGTAAGGTTTTGCACTTGGGGACTAAAAACATAAAAGCACAATACACGTTAGGGGGGGGGGACCCTTGGGGGAATCAGAAATGGAGAAAGATCTGGGAGTCTTGGTTGATGATAGATTAGGCAATAGCATGCAATGTCAAGCGGCAGCTGCCAAAGCCAGCAGAATATTAGCATGCATAAAGAAAGGGATGTATTCCAGAGATAAGACTATAATCCTTCCACTTTATAAAACTACAAAAGCTACAAGATTGTGGAATTCTCTACCACCAAGAGGTGGTTTCTGCGGGAAGTATGGTGGCTTTCAAAAGACTCTTAGACGTACAGCTATGTGAGCTATGTGAGATGATTACAGCCACACACACCTACACAGGTTGAACTGGATGGACTATTGTCTTTATTCAACCTCACCTACTATGTAACTATATAGAAAGTAGAGCAGGGCAGTTACCCTGCTAGACATGGACATCCATTACTAGGCAGTTACCAACAGTGTGATAAGCTGTAAAGATCAATAAAAGATTAGTGAAATAATTTATCAATATAATCTACCAAAATAAAGGTAAAATATATTTTCACAGTACAATACCTTAGATCAGAGAGAAAAAATGTTTCTTCATACAAAGCATGTTAACACACTGAATACTGAACACCGGTGTGCAGAATACTGCTTGACATTGGTGTGAAGGGAACCTTAAATTGCACCTGTCTAGTAAGCCTTAGCATTGGTATTAAGGTGGAAACCTGTACCCTGAAAATACATTGGTATTCTTTTGACCAGTTGTACTCTACTTTGTTTAGTTTTGACCCTATTGTATGACATTGTACAACTAATTTTCTTGCACTTCAAATAAGGTAGATCTATACAGAGACAGTATTCTATGTCTGAAAGCCATTCGAAATAATAATAACAATAACAATGTTGTACACCTTTGCTTTTTAGACATTTATCCCCCTTCCATATGGGCTTGCTCATGTTTTATTTGGCATCATCAAACAAGCTTAAGGATTTGAGTGATTTTTGACAAGGGCAAGTGACCACTCCAAAACTGCAGTTCTCGTGGGATGTTCCCAGTCTGCAGTGATTGGGACCTACCCAAAATAGTCCAAGGAAGGAAAACCAGTGACAGGGTCATGGGCTGCCAAGGCTCATTGATGCACTTGGGAAGCGAGGCTGACCAGTGTAGTCCAGTGCAATGAGGAGCTACTGTATCTAAAATTGATGAAAAAGTTAATGCTGGTTCTAATAGGTGTCAGAATGATGCAATAAAAGAAAGTGGCCTGATCTGATGAACTCAAAAATGCCTTGAGAAACACAGCAACTAGTTCAAGGTGTTGATTTGACCCCAGATGCTCCAGATCGCATTCCAAATGAGCATCTGTGGCATGTGCTGGAAAAACAAGTCTGAACCATGAAGGACCCACCTAGCTACTTACAGGATCAGTTACTGATGGCTTTATGCCAGACACTACAGCGAACCTTCAGAGGTCTAGTAGAGTCTATGACTCGACAGGTTAAGGTGTGTGGTTATAATGTTATGACTGATTGGTGTATATTACTACAAGTGTTATTGATTTATTTGTTTTCTGTGTACATTAATAACCTATTGATTGCAGGTTACATCACTCAATGTTGTTATGGAATTAAGGTATATAATCCTAATATTTAGTATTGTTATGGATATAATTTCAAACAAAAATGTACCCATATTAACATGGCATTTATTGCTGCCTGTCTTTATACTCTACCTACATAATTGAAAATTTTAGCCATTTTATTATATTATGTGTTGGTCATTTATTCCTGAATATATTCAACAGACCTTTTGCTATGCATGGAGAAACCATTCTAGTTACAAGGAGGGCACTTTGGTCATAACTTTTTTCCTGTTCCCCTTCCAGATGGGAAGTGATGGGGCTTTACGTCTTAGCAATTCTGCACTGAATAATGAATTCTTTGCATATGCTGCGCAAGGCTGGAAGCAGAGATTGTCAGAAGGTAAAAAGTCATCTTTTTTTAATTCTGCAAACATTACTATGCAATTGATACACAAAGCTGCAGAAGTTGATATCTGATTTAGGAGCTGTTTATTTAAATGATAACTATGTTAATTCCTAAAACTGGGTGATGATTGTGTGGCCCTCAAACATATAATTACCTTTATGTACCTTGTTTGCAAGAAACGCTGTTATAGAAGACTATGGGCTGTAATATCAGAGTCTTGGATACAAATCCTCAAGTCATTACTCCTGCCTGTCTGCATGTGTACTTGCAATAAATAATGTCCAGTCTTACACAGAACCTGCTTCAATATCTACCAACGGCACACTAGAGGAAATCAGGAGTAATAGCTTTTTTAACATACATATGTAAACATAGGAGCAGATAAGCACAGGCCAGAGACTTTTAAATTAGGGGTTTCCTTGCATCAAAAATGTATATAAATATTTTCAGCAGGTAGCCATTTTCTCATTAAAGTATAACTAAAGGCAAAACTTAATTTTTGTGGACAGAGTGGGAAGGGATTAGAATGCTTGTCAATTTTTATTGATGTCTGTGCCCCCATTAGTGAGATTCACCCTCTCTGTTTGTCCTGTTTACCATTATAATTTAAAGTGAAAGTAAAAGAAAATCCTAAATTTTGGATTGTCCCCAGGTAAGTAATAGAAAGGAAATCGTTCAATGGGCAAGCTAGTTCTGGAGACCTGGGAGTCCCCAAGGAATTATTTTAGTTTGCAGGGAATTCCTCTCATTTCCTGTTTGGCTATGGGACAGGAGGTGAAGGCAAATCTCCATAATGGGACACATATGACAAAAAAAAAGTCTGGCAGGGGTTATAACCCTCCCTTACTCTATTCAAAATAAAAAAAAAAAAAAAGTTTTGCCTATAGTTCTCCTTTAAATATGGCAAATGAAATTGTAGTGATTCATAAATGTGTGTGTGTTTCTTGTGGTTTGTACACAGAGTAATTATCCGGTATTCTGCAGATCTCTGTGTACTGTGTTTGTACAGAGACTTTACAAATTGTCAAAAATATAATAAATTGGTATTTAAAATGAAAGTAAAATGGATTAAGGCAAGCCGTACACAGGCCTAATCTTGGCCGGTTCAGCAGGAACCGCCCAAAATTGGAACCAAGTATGGGCAAGCTTAATGTACCAAGTTGACCGATCAATCGACTTGGGTACAACCAGCATGCTGGGTTTTACCTGTTATGCCATTATCAACCACTGTCTTAACCCGGCAGGGATGGCTTTCCCCACCCTCCCACTGGGGAAAAGAGAATGGCCCAGCAGGACTGTGTTGCTGGCGTAATTGATTGAATTTCTTTCCTGCAACTCTTAGTTGCCACAAAGACATTTGCTACTTGTATGGCCGGCCTAATAGTTTGCCAAGCATCTTTCCTAATTAAATCTGCTAAGATTTTGAACCAGTGGAATGAAAAGCTGACCCAAGTCAATTTGATATGTTTTATTCCAAACTACTATTTTATTTAAATCAGTGTTCATTTTGTCGACTAAAACCGACTAAAACATTTTCGTCGACTAAATTAACACAATTTTAGTCGACTAAAATACGACTAAAACTAAAACCATTCAGATGACTAAAATACGACTAAAACTAAAATGGCATTTTAGTCAAAAGACTATAACTAAAACGAAATCGAAATTTTCTGCCAAAATTGGTGCATGCTCAAAGCTTAATACCATAAATAATAACATATTAGATTTTTCACTCCAGGACCAGCAGTAGTATATAATGAGTTTGGAAATTGTAGAGAAATGCTTAAATAATGCATTACAAATTACAATTGAACTACACCCATTCGGTTATAGATGACTAAAATGAGTTTTAGTCTACTAAAATGTAGGATGTTTTAGTCGACTAAAATGTACTGGAGTTTTAGTCGACTAAATACGACTAAAACTAAAACACTTGCAGAAGACTAAAATGGGACTAAAACTAAAATGCCATTTTAGTCCTAAGACTAAGACTAAAACTAAATTGAAATTTGCTGCCAAAATTAACACTGATTTAAATATAATATTAATTATTCTTGTCAACCAATACCTTCCCTTCCCCCACTGCTTATTGGACTAAATGTCTGTCATGATGGCAGCATCAGAAGTATCAAGTGACTGTCATGCTGGGTCTTGCCTCAATTCGTAAAATCTTTACTCTGACTTTCCACATATTTATACTTTTTCTTGGTCAGCAACTCAAAGCGTTGAAGCCAGTGGGTAAACATAACAGTCTTTCAACAATTACTTTTAGGAGGTGGTCAACATTAGCAGTCCTTATATTTCCCCTAGGAAAACTATGTTAAATGGGTTTGCCACCTTACCATGGCTGACCCTTGCCAAGCCAATGTAGGATTTGGCAGAGAGGGGACCTTCTTTTGTGGCTCTGCATCTCAATTAAGTGGTGCAAAAGAGATCTTCCCACACTTTTCTTGCACTGACTTGCCTGAGCCCAAACATATGCATGATTTAGCACAACTAAAAGTTATCTTATATGGAATTGTAAAGCTATGATAACAGTTTATCATAGCTGTGATACATCTAGTTTAATTGCACCTGTGAATCCTATATAGTAGGATGAGTGGAGGAAATAAGTAGGTCTCTGTGCTGGTGCATACGAAGAGAGTGTATACAATTTGGTTAAGAAAGAAAGCTCCTTAAGGCTAAACTTCAGCCTTATCAGAAATGTTTTAAGTATTTGTAGGTCCAACGTGCTGTCATTGCAAAGAAATAAACCCCCTCCCAGGTCCATTAAATACCTTAAGTAGAAATTTGTTTTCTTGACTAACATCTAGTGCCTTCTAATAAGCATCTGGATGTTAAGGATGTTATTGGGCATTCTGTTTTCTTTGCTTTGCTTTCATTGTGTGATCCCGCCAGTCCTTCTGCTTTTCTGTTTCAAACTGACCAAGCCAGAGCATGGAAGCGCATCTGTCTCGGCATGATCAATTTGCTTCTTTGCATACATATATATATGTATATATTGCCCTGCATTTCTATTCTAAACTTAATGGATTGTAAAGAGTAAAGATAAAGGCTCAGATATACATGATATGCAGGCAGGGGGAGTCATAGAAAACCATGCACAGATGTGTTATTGGATTTTAACTTTAAAAAAGTGACCAAAATATTTACTTTGTGTATCGCAGTACGGACATTTTGTTTTTTTTATATTTAAAGATTTAGATGGACATGTATCACCAGTACAAATCTAAAACCATTTATTATACTTGTTACTAACAACTACTTTGCAATATTTTGCAAAATAAAGTTGAAAACCTACCAAACTACTCTGGGTTTCATTTCTTGTCTTTTTTTTTTTTTTTTTTTTTTTTTTTTTAGGAGAATTTACTCCAGAAATGCAAATGCGAATTAGACAAGAAATTGAAAAGGAAAAGAAGACAGAAGTTTGGAAAGAAAAATTTTTTGAAAAGTTTTATGGAGAAAAGTAAGGAAGTTTTTTGAAATTATTAATTGTATTTGAAAATGTATGCACTGCAACCAACAAGATTGAATAGCATACTTTCCCCAGTCCAAAAGTCTGTGTTATAGGATCAGTTCAGTAAGTATTTATGAGATCAAATTGAATGGCTTATAATAAAATAAGAGGAGATAAACAGGCCACAGCCACTCTCACACCCTCTGTAGTGGAGATGGGAAGGAGGGCAATGGTGTGAAGCTCTTATTGTATTCACTACTTCTGACCGCTACATAAAGCATATGTTAAGGCAAAATGGAAAAAAAAAAACATATATGCAGTACATTACCTGTTGATCTGCCTGAAATGCACTCCACTCTTATTTTTCTTATTGTGTGCTGACAACACACAGCAGTGGTGTCAGCTCTACCCACTATCTTTTGCTAAACTTTTGTACCACTATCACAGTCTTTTAATCAACTGCATAGGGACTGATTGACTTGTGGTCCAAGATGAGAACAGGGAGGGCTAAACAGTCACTCTGAGATTACACAGGCAGAGAGCACAGGATAGTTCTCATTTTTTGATAAGATCAATAGGTATTTTTTGCACTTGTAAAACAGACATTTCAAAACACATTCAATGTTATATTTAACAGACCAGAAGAGAGAAAATAAGAGAAGTGCATTAGGATGTAACCACTGCTTGAACTTGTGAAGTAGTAACAACTAGCTAGGGAATTATTGCTACTGTACATAGAAAGTGGTATTGCTTTACTGAGTATGGACCACCACATTAAAACTACTACACGTAGGGAATAACTGCCAGTAATCCCAGGAAGTCCAACTCTTTAACTCTGCTGCAAGTAGGCAGTAACTGCATCTATGATCATACCTAGACCCAGGAAAGAACTACCACAACATTACCGCTAGAGCTACTACCACTATGAACTAGCTCTTACAGTAGGTTTAGATGGCTCCTGCTTTGCTATTTTTGGTACTGTTTATGCCACAGAATGATTTACCGGGCTCTTAGAATTTGGAGCTGACTTTCTGTTGTAGGGCACATTTGCCAGGCTCTGGTGTTAAAGTAGAACTATAAGCAAAACTTTTTTTTTTCATTTTGGATAGAGCATGGAAGGGTTATACCCCCTGTCAGATTTGTTTTCGCCATATGTGTACCATTGTGGAGATTTCTCTTCACATCTTGTCTCATAGCCAAACAGGAAGTGGGAGTTAATCCCTGCAAATTAAGGGAGTTCCTTGGGGACCCCCAGGTCACCAGAACTAGTGTCCATATTGCAAGATTTCCCCTCTATTCGTTTTCTCAGGACAACCAAAAATGTGTGATTTTTTTTTTTTTTTTTTTTCTTCCATTTTCAATGATATTAAACAGGACAAATAGAGAGGGCAAATCTCCTTAACGAGGACAGAGACAGCAATAAAAACTAACATTTGTTCTAATCCCTCTTCACTCTATCCAAAACTAAATAAAAAAAGTTTTTCCTTTAGTTATACTAAGCTTTTTTAAATTCAGATTTTAAAACGACTTTTCTACTTTTCTTTTTATTAACATTTTGATTTGATGTTTGTGAGATCCTTTCCTTTTTCTTTTGTATGTAGGTCTGGAATGTCCAAAGAAGAATCTTTACAACTCACCTCTGCGCAGAACAGCAGTGAAGATGAATGCAGTTCTCTAGAAACATCTTTAAATTTACCTGGCCCATCTACCCAGTTTGAGAGTAGCACACCGGCTAGTAATGAAACTCCTGCTGTGTTGGAAACTGAAGTTGTTGAGGAAACTGTGTGTAACATTGTGTGCAACATGGATCCGGTTACGTCCAAGGATTTGATGGGAGAGGGAGATTTAGAGGACATACTGATATCTGAAGAATCATTAATTCATGAAGAGATTGCAGAAGAGGTGGAAACGACCATTTGTGAGTGTCATGAAGATGTTGATAAAGATGAAGTAGAGCTTGCTGAAGAGGTGACAAACCAAGACTCAATGAATGGAGATAAAGAAGAGCCTGCAGAAAATGTAGAATCTTGTGTTGTTATGGAGGATGAATTGGTGCCCAATTCAGAATCTAAAACCGAGGAGGCAGTTAAATGTGACAGGGAGCAAGGAACCCCCCCGGAAGTAGCAAGTGATATAACTGATTGCAAATCACCAACTCCTTCTGTGTCCTCTCATAGTTCATCTGGGGAACCAGCTGAACAGGATGCACCACCAGTTGAAGATTTACATGCATCAGAGGAAAATGGTGCTTGCAGTGCAACTGCTGATTCTACATGCATTGAGGAGACTGCTGCCGTGGAGATGGAGTTGATCAGTGAGCCAGAGGAACAGTTTTCTGAAGCTGCATGTGTTTCTGAAACATCCTTTTCTTCACAAAGTCCAGAAGGAGGATGTGTAAGCCTGGCTTCTCCTGGAGGTGACACGCAGTCTGCTTCAGAGGAACCTTACACTCCTGCATCTGTTGAAGCTGCTTTTCTGTCTGAGGTGTCAAGTTTTGAAAATCCTGAGTCTGAAAGTCAACAAAAAACAACTGCAGAAAGTCCCCCAACCTCTGTAGCTTCAGATGTCTCACCACTTTCCACCTCTCCAGTGTTATCAGAAGCATCCCCTCCCTCTAATCATCCACTAACACCTGAACCATCTCCAGCATCTAACTTGCCATTAACTTCTGAAGCCTCTCCCATGTCAGATGTACCTTTAATATCAGAAACATCTTCTTTATCTTCAATAGCACTTGCTTCTGAAACTGGACATACAACGAATTTACCTGCAAATTCAGATGCATCTTCTGTATATAGCCCCCCTCCAAATGACCACCTCATGCTTAGGCAAGCAAGTTCCCCAACATCCTCCGATGAATCTCGATCACCGTCAAAAGATGAGACTGATGCTTACTCTGAGGCATCACAAGCAGACACCATTGGTACAGAGCATGAAAGCTCTGAAAACCTAAAATATAATTCAGAAACCCCAAATTCTGATACTTCTCTGTCGGAAGATACTTTGACTCAAAAACATTATAAGACTGAGACAGACCAGGAGAAACAAAGTGTCTCATCGGCCACTGAACTGTCCCCACCTGATACCATAACAATTAAAAACAATTCAAGTCATTATAGGATCCTTGATAAAAAATATTTATCTCCCTCTCAAGAAGGATTTGATGGACTTCATTCTAGGAACAATGAGTCTGTTCACTCAAAGTCTCATGATAAATTGTATAGTACCTCAGCAGAAGTATCTGGATATTATGAATCTTCCAGAAGTAAATCTCATAAACAGCAAATCGGCTCCCAAGGCCGAGCAGACAGTTCTCATTGCAAGTCATATGAACATAGTAAACAGTCTGAATCACTTAGTCGTGAACCTGAAATTTCCAAAAGAAAAACGGCAGAGCTGCATACTTTTGGTAACTACAAAGAGAAACGACCAAGAATAGATGATGACCACCCATCTAGATCATCCTCAAATTCTTGTCAAGCTGACAGGGAGCACCCACCTAGGGAAGAGCCCAGAGTTCCACCTCTCAAGGTAAAATGTCTCATTATCTGTAAATGTCCTTTTCAAAATATAAGAAGGTTCTGATTTCAGGGTTAACAGAAACATTCAAGGAAAAACAAAAAAAACAGTCACTAGTACCTTTTTTGTGTTTACACTTTCACTAGAGAAATTATGACTGGAGCCTGACTGGTTTTTGTGCTTTACCTAAACAGTTTTATTTTACAATAAAACTGAATTCCTCGTGACAGATTCATTTGTCTGTGATCCTTGAAATAGAATAATTTACTGCCAGCATCTTTTTGGTCCTCACTGGAACTACAGGATTTCTTTTTATAAACATGTCCCATTTAACATCTTCATCATTTGCCACTTAGTATCATTTATTAGTGTGTTGACACATAACCCTGATTCTTTCATGTTCTTTTTGCTATCAAGGTCATATTTTAAACTGCAACTCCACCATGTGGGTAGGAAAGGTTCATAAAGTGGAGTTCCAGGCAGAAACTTATTTTTTACCTAAAAATACCCCCGGGACAGTCAGGGCTAGTGCATTTAAGCAACGATAGCCTCTGAACTGTCCCCTGTTTCACTTACCTGTAAGAAGAAATACTTACCTTGAAAATGTCTTGTCCAGTGCTGCCATCTCAGGTGTGGGCAGCTGAAGCTGGAGCGTCCCTCTTCGTGTCATCCCCAGAAGCTGTTCAGCAGGGAATGACGCGCCTGCACCGGAAGTGACGAGGGACTCCAGTGCAGGCGCATTGACTCCTGGGATCAATGATGCTCGTCTCCCAGGAGTCAATGCAAGGAGGAAGTGACGTCATGGGCCGTGTCCGCAGAGGGAGGAAGAGGAAGGAAGGTAAGTATATTTTCATTAAAAACAAGGCAAGTGAAACAAAAAAAATGTAATTATCCAATTCTTTCTCAGGTTTTTTAAAGCAAGTAGACGGTGCAAAGAAAATTTTTAGGGTGGAACTCTGCTTTAAATCACATGTGGCATAATAATAATAATAATAAAAACTGGCTTTTCATTTTCTGGATTGCTTCTTACAGTTCCACTTCAATTTTTACTGTTAATAATAAAAAAATAAATAAAAAACTGACTGCATTGCGTTGTCTGCTATCAGTACTCCCTGCAGTCACTATAGAGTCCTCTCCCCATTCATTTGAATTGGCTGCTGTATATGCAGGAAATGCAGGGAAAAAGTCCCTAATCCTTTTTCAAAAATGCAGGTGCCCGGAACCATATGGGTTTTTGCACCCGAAAATGTGAAGCGTTTTCTGATACATGGGGGCACCACTATACGGGGCTCCTCCCACACAGCCATATCATTCATTCACAGCAGTCTGTGAATAAATAAATTACCAATCCTGTCTGCTACTGTGGTTGACGGCTTGTAGTTCTCAATGGACTGCGCAAGTGCAGTGGAGTTTACTTGATAGCAAGCACCAAAGATTGTGTATTATTCCTTCCCTGTGGTTCCTTCTGCCCTGATTCACTGTCACCTCCGTTATAATTCTTACTGCTTTCCACATAGTGTAGTGTCTTAGCGCTCACAGTGGTCAATGGACAAGAAAGTTAATTCTTGGATCATTGGATTATGTTCCACCTCCAGGTGAGTAGCACAGCATGCCTCAGCCCTACATAACCCCTTACACTCCCTGCAGTGCTTTAGTTTTTTTCTAATATCCATAGGTAATGGACCTGTCTCTCCATGCTGACACAGTCTTCTACTAAGATGCAGAGAATAAAGATCTACTACTGCTTTTGTCTGCTGAGCCTTGATGCTCTATAGCAGCAGCAATTTGGACCAGTGCCTACGGATCTTTATATTCCTACAGGGCCTTTTCCAGACAGTGGTGGGAAAAAAGGGGAAGGCCTATAGTCCGTAACTGGCATTAGATCCTGCTTGTGTTTCTAAACTTGGCAGGCAGTTGCATCATGAGTTAGCTGGTGGGGAGCTATGCAGGTCCAGGTCCGTTCTTTTGAAAAAAATCCTGGAACTCCAAGCCCACCAAGATGGTAAACAGACTTTCATTCCAGTGAAGGGGCGCCCCTACTTCTGCAAGTGGGGGGAGGCCTGGCAGCCATTGCATCCTTATGGACTCGAGATAACTCAGATGTTTAGGTTCAAAACATTGTATCTAGAGGCACAATCTGGAGTTTTGTCTCTTGCCTCCTCCATGCTTCATGCTGTCAAGCATGCATACAGCACCCAAAAAAGAGCAGCTATGTTGCTGCACTGGACCTGTTGTGCTCTGGGGCAGACATTGGCCCTACTCCAAAACCAGAAAGGTCTCATGGGTACTATTCTGGCCCAAGCCAAATGGTGACGTGTGACCCATCCTGGACCTAAAGTACTTGAACAAGTTTTTACATGTTTAATAGTTCTGTATAGCATTTTCTGCTTCTAGTATCTTCTTGCTTCTCTCCATCAAAGGGGCTTCCTGGCCTTGATGGATATCAAGGATGTCTACCTCCACATGCCTATTTTTCCACTCAGCACTATCTGTGTTTTATGGTAAAGGAATGTCATTTTCAGTTTGTGGCTCTGCCCTTTGACCTGACCACAGCATCATGAGTATTTGAAGGTGCTGGTTCTTGTCTTGGCTGTCTTGTGTACCTGGGGAATTCCCATTCTGTGTTATCTAGAGAATCTATTACTGTGGGAATAATCAATGTTGTTTTACAACATATGGTGCAAGTTGATTGGTTTGGTCTGTAGTCTCCAAAAGTCAACTTTGAACAATCACACCACCTGGAGTATTTGAACCTAGTCATGTACACGGCTCAGGCACACCTTTTCCTTCACCAGCAGAAAGCTTCAGACCCTTGGGTCCATAAAATGTGTTGCATTCCCTGGAGTTGATATATTGGATATATTATTATTGATATTATACATATTTGGAGTTGATGGTAGCCTCTTTCCAGCCAGTCCTGTATACAGGGTTTCATTTAAGACTGTTGCAACACAACATCCTTCCAGCATTGAACAATCTAGCTCGGTCCCTGGGTCGCTCCAGGTGTCTAAACACCAAAACCAAGTTAGCTTTGTTATGGAGGGCTATCCAATTTGGAGCTAGAAGTGGGGAAATCCTAATAGCATGTTAACGAGTGTTTGTTGTTGCCTGCCCTTTATAGGATTGCTTTTGGACGTCCCAGTGGTCTAAGAAATAACTCTCCTGTCTCCTGTGATGTATGATTTAAAAACCTGGATTTTGGACTTACCTGTAAAATACCTTTCTTGGAGTACATCATAGGATGCAAGTCCCTCCCTTCTGGCTTCACTTCAGTATTGCGTGCTGACAAAAACTGAAACCGATTCTAAACACAAACTTTTTTTTACCTTAATGCATTCTCTGCATTAGGGTAAAAAAAAAAACCAACACCTGTTCCCAATCCCTGAACAATTACCTAAGTTCTCTCTCGATTCAGCGCTGTGCCTGGCTACAGCCCCACTCTCCTTCTTTTCCTCTTCTCACAGGAGACTCAGGCAGCAGCAGAAGCAATTGGGAATGCTGTGTGTGTCTGTGGATGCAGACAGCCCAGTCAGGAGCACATCTGCAAGGGTGCCTCCTCTGCACACAGCTTGCTGAGGGGGCACTTGGAGAGGAGAAGGAACGGTCAGTTTCAGCGGGGGCCTGTAAAAGAGGCGGTAAGCCACCGCTCTGCAATATCTTTTCTTAGAGCAGGTAAGTATAAAATAAAAAAAATTTGACTTCATCACTTGAAGCACTGCTGGGAGTAGGAGAGGTTATGCACGCATGAATCAAGCTTTGCTATTTGCCAGTGACCCATCACTTGAAGGTGGAGAATAACTCAATGGTGTCAGAATTAACTCTCATTAATCATTCTCTGTACTCCAAGAAAAGGATTTTACAGGTACAAAATAATTCAGTTTTTTTTGATAGTACAGTTTTGCTTTCAAGGGGTAAAGAAAACAAATTATCCTTATTCTTTTGCCCCTATTCTGCTGAGGTCAACCAATCACCCTCCTCCCCTAAAGGTCCTTATCACTGCCACCTATCATAACATTGTTTACATTCTGCACATGGGACTAGAATGCTTCTTCCTGATGTCTGTGCATGGGCAGTGAAACCCAAAACCTGTCCCTCTGCCCATTAGTCCCGGAAATAATTATTCAAAGCATACAGCTTTGAATTAAAATTTGTGTATGCAGGTGGCATAGACACATACTGTATATGCTGCATTTATTCTTGTATAGTATGATAAACTATAGTTTTTAAATTTAAACTCCAAATCAGGGCCTCCACATGACCAACCTGCTAAATAGAATGTTTCAAGGATTTATGTGTATAGTAATATGCTAATATTACAGTTAGTATATTTGGCTTGTTAAACAATGAAATATGCTAATTGGGCAATTTAACAATTATGACTGTTTTTAGGTTATTTTAGTCTCTTTATTATTAGGAATCATTAATAAATTGTGTTGTTTTCTGAAATGGGTTTTCTAGCTTAGGCTTGCAGACTTTTGATTACAAGGGTTTGAGAATGCTAAGTGAGAATGCTAAAAGCAGTTAAAAAATACACATGTGATAGGAGTAACATGGGTAATACCATTGCTGGCCTTCTTTTGAAAATGCCTGTGTTCACTTCACTGCAGCCATGCAACAAGCTTGCAGCAAATGAAGTCTATGGGAAAGTCAGCGTTACTTTTATTTATCCTTGTTCTGGGCCACTATTAAATCCATACACAGCCAAACAGCTAGCATTTTCAGAAAGGCAGCTTTTATATTTATCCTATGACAGGTTTCCCTCAAGAAGGTCTGACATTCTCCACTCCTTGTAGCCTCTAGTGTTTGACACGTGTCTGGGAAAATTTCTCAGTGATGCCCATACAGAATACTGAGGTAAATGGCAAACAGAAGAGTTTACGAGCTGAAGTTTGTAGTGGCAGGTCTAGAGGTAGAGAACAACCCTCATATTTTCCAAACTAATTAAGCACTTTTTAAGTGAAGATCTTTTTAATTTGTTCAAATTTATTTGCTCATATGCATTAATGTGCTTTATTGATATAATTTTATTTTGTTCTAGATCCAACTGTCGAAGATTGGTCCACCATTCATCATTAAAAGTCAACCTGCTCCCAAGCTTGAATCCAAGATTTCTTCTAATGCATCTGTCAGTGGAGGCAGGAACACTGGAGCTAGAACCCTTGCAGATATTAAGGCAAGAGCACAGCAAGCCAGGGCACAGAGAGAGGCAGCTGCAGCAGCTGCTGTTGCTGCAGCTGCCAGTATTGTTTCTGGTGGCGTTGGAAGTCCTTCAGAAAGCAGCAAGACTAGAACCTTGGCCCATATCAAAGAGCAGACAAAGGTGAAGCTGTTTGCTAAGCATCAGGCCAGAGCTAGTACACAACAGCCTTGCAGAGATGGAAAGTCAAAAGAGGGTATTTCAGGAGCTGAAGCATCATCCCCTCCTGATGCAAAGGTCGAAGGCTCTACTGGTGTAATTATCATGAATCCTAACTGTAAATCTCCTAGTAGTAAGCCCAGTCTGCACCGAGAATTAACATCCATGTTACAGCAATCCCTCAGCTCTTCAACATCATCAGAAACTGACTCAGATGTATCTTTGCACAGCTCTACTGAAAATATTCATGTGCCACATTCCATTGACAAAGCTGTTACATCTACCTCCTCTGAAGATTGCAGCGTGCCAATGCATTATAGCAAAAATTTAGGTTCAGTATCTGTTTGCCCCTCTGCTGATGCCCCCTTTACAGATGCACTTGAAAAGTCTGCAGTTTTAATGTCTGTTGACAATGAAAAAACTACATCTCCTGTCTGCAATCTTAGTATGAAAAAATCCATGAAGGGAAGTGACATTCCTTTCATTACTGTTACACCAAAATGCACTGATGACAATACCAGTCATGCCTCCATAGTATCTGACTCTGTAGACGACAAGCGAGTGCCAGTATCAAACAATAATATTCATCCTTACACCACTGTGCCAGTTTCATCCATGGGGAGTAGTTTGCCAAATCCTCATCTTACAAATTCTTTAAGTTCGCTCAGTTCATCAGTTGGCTCAAGCAGTAGACACTCTGATAAATTAGCTGCAGCCATATGTGAAGAAGATGTCTGCTCCTCTGTTCGAAGATTGTCAAACCCTGAGGAAACCATATTAGATTCACATGGTAGATCTTCAGTTCCATTGTATTCTAATAGCAGAAGAACAGATCCCTCCCTTGCCAAATTGCATCTTGATCATTTACACAATAGCTCATGTAGTAATTTAGCCAGTCTTAATAGTAAAACCTTGCCTTCTGGATTAATACAGACAAATAGATCTATCCCTTGCAAAGTGATTGTTGATCACTGTACTACTCCAAATTCAACTTATCCTTTCAACACTGAAAATATTGAAAATACAGATTCCCAGAACAGAATTGGTAAAACAGATATATCAATTCAAAGTAAAACATGCCCTCAAGTCTCTGTCATAAGTAGACAAGAGAATCTCATTAATGAAAGTGCTGAGCATATGCCAAGCCCAAACATTGCTGCTAGGTTAAATCGTGATGACAGAAACAAGCCCTCCGCTTGTACTAGCCTTTTGGAAACCCCTTACATGCAGCAAGAAAAGTTAAGTGATTCTGTTCCATGCCAACGAAACTTTAATGAGCAACTACACTCTACTTCATCCTACAAGTGTGGAACAGACAATATGACCAACTCTGAGTATATTCCTAATAATAGAATATGCTGGAGTGATAAAGAACCCATGAACAATGACGAAGTAGTTATTAACCATTTAAATACACAAAAGCACATGGAGTACTGTGAGGAAAACATTGTGGACAATATAAAAAGTGAACCAGGAAGTTATCCACATGTCTCAAAACATCATATACGTTCACCTGTTGCCAACAGTATTCCCATCAAATCTGAAGCTACTGACTCCAGTAAGTGTTTTGGGATGGAAACAGAAGTTTTTTCAGGCCACAACACTACTTCCCAGGCATCTGACTTGGATTTAGGTTTGCCATCATCCAAAACGCCTATTGGGGTACCCAGAGAAGAACCATTGTCATTAACATCAGATGGTTTGAAAAGAGTAACAACTGCAGGAAACACTAGTTGTCGGCTGTCTTCAGTTGAAGCAAACAATCCATTAGTAACACAGCTCCTTCAAGGTAACTTGCCTTTAGAAAAGGTTCTCCCTCAACCCAGACTTGGGGCAAAACTCGAAATAAGTCGTCTCCCTTTGCAGACTACCTCTGTGTATAAAACTTCATCAGAGAGATTGGCTTCTGAAAACCCCTCTTGCTCGCCTACGCCTGACAGCAAGGGGTACCCAATGGGTAGTCTCAATCCATTGCAAATGAAGAAGCGTGAAAATCATCCTAAGAAAAGAATGGCTAGGACTGTGGGTGAGCATGCACAGATTAAGTGTGAATCTGGAAAGCTTTCTATGGACACTGATGCCAACTTGTCATCTTGCATGATGGGTTCTAATATGAACTCTGTGGGCCAGGAGCAGGCATTTAAGCAAGAGTGGATGAACAAGCATTCAGTTCCAGCTAGGATGGTTCACAGCCCAGAGATAAAGCAGCAGAAGCGGCCACTGCCTTCTTGTAGCTTCCAACAAAGTTTATTTAATGCTGATAAAAATGGAAGCTATCATGCAGAATCTAGTACATTGCACAGGCAACATTACTACCAAATGTCCATGGCTCAGAGAGGACCAGGTCCTAATGTGTATGTGCCCTCATCAGGTTCTGCAAAGGCCCAGAACAGTAACAACGCTTTTGCTTTCTCTAGACAACCTGAGCAGAAGGTTTTGGGTGAGGCTAATGTACCATCCCTTCCTTTTAGAATGGGCAATGCCTATTCACCGAACATTCACATTAAAGAAGGCGATGACCTAAGCAATGCCCCACAGACTCTGCAAAATAAATTTTTAGTCCATCCTTCCTTATCTAATTCAGAAGTCCCTTCTGATCAAAAGCAGCCAGCAGTTACTATGGAAACCACTAAAAGACTCAGTTGGCCTCAGCCTGCGAGCATCTGTAGCAATATAAAGTCAGAGCCCATCTCTTTTGAGGACGGGTTAAACAACAGCTGTGAACTGACCATTAAACAATCTTCCTATGAGCAGAGTGAAGTCAAAGAACAGTTAAAAGCATTTGCCTTGAAAAATGCAGATTTTTCTTCCTATTTACTGTCTGAGCCACAAAAGCCTTTTTCTCAGCTTGCTGCACAAAAAACACAAACACAGCAGCTGCCATTGCAGCAGCAGCAGCAGTGTGGGAGTTATCCAGCAATTCACTTTGGTAGCACAAGCTTCAAAAGAGCAGCATCTGCTATTGAGAAATCTATTGGAATTTTAGGGAACAACTCTAAGCCTGTTTCTGGACTCAGCAGTCAAAACACTCCCATTCCTGCACAGAAGTTTGCTGACAGCAGTAGTGCAGATGAACTGGAACTGAAGTGTTCTTGCAGGCTGAAAGCCATGATTGTGTGTAAAGGCTGTGGAGCTTTTTGTCATGATGACTGCATAGGCCCTTCAAAATTATGTGTAGCTTGTTTAGTTGTTCGATAGAAACTGAATCTAAGATGGAGTATCCCCTTTACAGCCTATATGTCTACGCCAAGAGCAGTAACAAATCTCCATTTTTTGTGTTCTATTTTATTCTAGGTTTTTCCAGAGAAGAACAATATTTCTGAAAGAAAAATAGGTCTCACCCCCCCCCCCTTCTAACTTATTCACTATTTGGATATTGAATTGTGTTATTAGTAGACTATATCATGTGAAACATTTGTGATGTTTCAGTTTGATTTTTCATTGCAAAGCACCTGTTTGCATTTGATTTGGAGATCATAGGTTTCCCTTAGATCTCCATTATGTCATTTTCATGAATACTCTGATTTTTCAGCTGATGGAAAATATCCTTGAGATATCTTGTTCCTGGAGCTATTTGCTCTCTACCACATCAAGCATTATAGATTGTGATTTTAATTAAGCCAGCTGTTCTGTCTACATCCCAGGGAGAGTTTGTTTTATGCATGTGGAAGATTAACAAACTCCACAGTTCGATTCGTCACAATATCAATTGCGTTTGAAAGTAAACACTGTTTAGTATTAGGCTATGTATGCATTATTTCAAATGCATAAGAGTTTTACAGGCTCCTGTTAGGTACTCTTTCATTTAATAACAAATAAAATTGTTAGGCCATAGTCCCATGGAACTGCCACCTTCATGACAAATTACATTAGACACATAATGTATATGGTCAGCTTTTTAGTTTAGATCACATTGGTTTCTGAGGTATCCATTGCAAAAGTTTACCTAATTTAAGAAAAAAGGATTCAATGGTCACGTCAACTGTGCAAAAGAAAATCCTGTATCTTTTATTTCTCTCACACATGATTTTGAATTCAAAGTGAACACAGTTTTATCAGTTGAACATTTACATTGCAGAGTGAACAGACTCCACACTTTTAGTAAATCAACCCAATTGGGTCTAATTAAAAATGTTTAAAATGTTTGTCATAACAAAAAGTATCTTGTTGGTATTCCCAAGGTTAAAAGTAACTTATAAGTATTTCATGCATGGGGCTCTACATTTTTACAAAATTGAAGTTTGATTTGAAGTATTGAAATAGTTGGCAGGCACCAGTAGCGGTTCTAATCACTTAGTAAGCACACTCCTGACCTTTTCAAAAGCAGTGGAAAACCTGGAAAATGGTACTTATACCCCCGAAGGTGAATTGAAAGGTTTCTTCACAAATTTTACTTTTTTCAGCAGTTTTATTTTTAAACAGGTGCATTCATTGGTGCAGCTCTACGCTTACTGTTTTCTAGTTGTTCAAGCCTAATAACAAGCAACTGTGACAGTAAATAAAAGGAGCTGAATCAGTTGCATCATAGAGATGCTTGCAAATTTATAATCCTATAACACATTTCTTTATTCACTTTTGCTGGAAAGTAATGAAAACTCTGCAGCTGGGCTGTGGCAATATGTAATGCACTCTAAACACTACTTGTATCTTCAGTGTCACCCATTTTAAAACTAACTGAAATAATATTGTTTTAATAAGAAATCTGCATTTTTTTCCCTCCGGTAATTGATTTTTCTCATCGTTCTTCAGCCTCTTTGCTTTTCCCTTTCCATTGTTGGGTCCAACTGACAGGTCTTTTAAAAACCTTGTTCACATTTCTAGCTGGGCACCATTGAGCTCTGTTTTTAAAGCATCAAAAGGCCTCTTTCCAAGAACATGTTTTTTTTGCATTCTATGGACATTGCTTCAGAAACATAGTACTCAATATTTTTTGGTAAGAATGCCCCAGTATCAACAACCCACTTGCCCAAATTGTGTTGTAATATTAGTTGTGCACTTGAACTAAACAAACAATGTGTACAACCAGCAGAGCAAAAGTCGGTTAGAAAAGATACTTATAAATAAAGAAAAACATGGTTTCATGTATTGATTACAACAGCCTAAATCATTTTACAGGCCATATTAACATTATGCATTTACTAGTATTTTAAGCACTAATTTATCATATGCAGACTTTGTCTGCAAGGTATTTTTTAATTGCACAGGACCACAGATGTTGCAGGACACTTTGAAATCGTGCACTAATTTTAATTCAAAAGAACTAGATGGCCCATCATATAATAGTGAATACTGTATATATAGGGCAGGGGTGTCCAACCTGCAGCCCATGGGCCGCATGTAGCCCAACACAAAAACTTAAATTTACTTTAAAATGTTTGTTTATTTATTTAAATGTTTTGTAAAAAATGCATTTACACTTAGGGAACACATGCGGCAGTAGAAAAAATTGACAGTATTTCGTTACTGGTCTTCTATGAATTTTATGTTCTCATAGAAAAATTGCCACTCTACAGTTATTTATGTCATCTGTTTTCGGTAACACCTTTGTTTGTGAGCAACTATTTTCCAGGATGAAGCACTTGAAGGGCAAAATTAGAACCAAAATATCTGATGAGTCCCTTGAGAAATTGCTACTACATCCATCAAACCAGATAATGATACATTTGTTTATAAAAAAAAACGTGTCAATTATTGTACTCGTTTTATGTCGCCCTCTTTTTCTTTTACAATAAAAAAATATTACAAAAAAAAAAATGAAGTTTTGCTACTCAGATAGGTACATTGTCTATATATCAGTGATCGTTAACTGATCTGCCCAACTTTTTCTGCTCATCTGCTATCCTTATTGTTATTTATTTATTTATTGTATGTGTGGCCCAAGACAATTCCTCTTCTTCCTGTATGGCCCAGGAAGGTCAAAATGTTGGACACCCCTGAATAAGATGTACAAACATACTAGACATTCTCTCTAAATTTCTGATGTAATCCTTTATGTTAATAACCCACTTAAATGCCAACATTTCATTTAGGGTTCTTTTTCCTCCAATGTGCATAAATGTAATGCCTCAAAATATTTAAACATGCAGTATTTTATACTATTATAATACAGCCCTCACCTCCTTAGGTCTATATCCCTGCAAGTGTTTTGTACAGTAATAATCAGATGCGTAATAACCTATTAATGATTTAGAAATGTTAAAGTTAAAATGTTCTACTTCGCAAGTTTCCTATTGCGCAATGCCCAGTTAATTTATGTCCCACATTTCAACCATTTACTGGTCTTTTCTAAAATTAGGAAAGTGTTACATGGATGAAAATTATTTAAATGCACAATACCTATATTTGTTTATTTTGTTTTTTTTCCTTTTAAGCTTTCATTTATCTTAATACCTCACACTTAGATTTGTCTGTTTCGTCTGTAACCATTTTAGAAACTCTTATGCATCAAGAGAAATACAGTGCTTTCATCGAATAAGTGGCTGTTCAATTATGTTTGGCTATCATTACTTAAATTTACCAAGTTGCAATTTGCTGTGAAATGTCCTTCAAGGTCTGCCTCTATTAGTAAGTCTTCCTAAAATGTTTTATAAGACATGCAGTAGGGAATATCAAGAAGTGAAAATAATTCAGTTTGTATAGCATACCTAGAAATCCAGTACATCACTGGCCCCATGTGAAATGGTGATTTTGGTGTATACAACTATCTTCACCTAAAAGAAGCTGCATTATCAAAGTCCAACCTCAGGGTGTTCATGAGTCAGTATAGATGACTGCTTTCTGTAAGGTATGATTCCTATAAGTATACCTAAAGTTTGTCCACACTCCATTAGATTAGGATTTAAAAATTAGACCCTTAATGCTTATATCTCAAAGTAAATTTAGCCAACAAGTTTAATATAGAATTCTCCCACTACTTTGGTCAGCTTTTTTTTTTTTTATATGTTCCCTCTTCCATTTCCTCAAGAAGCTGATCTCAATGGGTCTTAAATACAGCTGATCACTCCACTTCTTCAAAGTGCCAGGAAAGTCTGATAACTGCAGGTCTTCATAACCCAAGACATACTTTTATAAGGGTGTGGGTAAACTGCCATTTCACAGCCTGAGCAGTCTTTTCTGTAGGACTTGAGGTAAATTCATACACGCTATTGTTGGATAAACAGTAACTGATTTTTAATAAAGAAGTATGGAGTATGTGCCAGAAATTATCTAGATGATGCTTCCAAGTAAAGTATTTAGTTCTGTTTGAAATTGTTCAGTCATCTGAATCTGGACATGCAAATAAATAGGTCATCCAATGGAAGATGGATACAAAGATTCAGTTATGTGGGTCAATGTTTCTGTAAAGTAGACCTGGGGACATGTTTGTAATAAATAGCAGAGTGAACTACTGAATACACCCCCCTTAATTAGTTGCATTTCAATAGTCTTGGGTGGTTTACGGTCCGCCCCTCGTGGCATTTCGATGCTTGCATAACTCCTACAAAAAGAAAGCTCTTTAGAGTTGAGGCCTCTTGAGAAAAGTACTGAGGCATGGTGCTGTAATGTTTTTAGCAACCTGCCATCCCCTCCCACCATCTATAATCTGCCTGCATTTCAAAGAAAAGTACAGAGACCCAGTGATGATGTCACTAGGTCTAAAATCAGGTGTGTAATGAAAATGGAAAGGTTTTATTTAACCACTTTACCTCCAGTCACATTGCTGCTACTGCAGCAATGTGGCTCGTTCCTGTCCAGTGATGTAGACCTACGTCGCTGGACTCCTCCCCTGTAGGCGGCGCTCGCGCGCCGCCGGGGGCGCGCTCCCGCTGTTTTCAGTCACAGCGGGAGTCGGGCCAGGGGAGGAGAAGCGGCGATCGCCGCCGCTCTTCCCCGATCGTCGGGGAATCGAGTGAGGAGATCCGCGCGCCTGTGTAAACAGAGCGGGCGGATCTCCTAAGTGACAGGGAGTGACAGATCGGAGTGTTCAGCATAGCTGAACATCCGATCTGTCCTTGTGTCACATAGTCACCTCCCCCCCCCCCACACGTCAGTAAGCACCAGGCATACATTAACCCCTCCCTCTCCAATAAAATTAACCCCTTCCCTGACAGTGTCATTTTTACAGTAACAGTGCATATTTATAGCACTGATTACTGCAGTAATGTCACTGGTACCCCCAAAAGTGTCAAAAATGTCAGTCAAGGGTCCGATCTGTCCGCCGCAATGTCGCAGTCCCGCAGAAAAAAATTGCAGATCGCCGCCATTACGCGTTAAAAAAAAAAAACACCAAAAATGACAGAAATCTTTCCCGTAGTTAGTAAACGCAATAACTTTTGCGCAAACCAATCAAAATACGCTTATCGTTATTTTTTTTTACCAAACATAGGTAGCAGAAAACTAATTGGCCAAAAATTGAAAAAAAATTAGATTTCTACTTTTTTTGGGGGGGAATTTCATATAAAAAAATGTTAAAAATATTGTTATTTTTTCAAAATAAACGCTCTTTTTTTGTTTATAGCACAAAAAGTAAAAAGCGCACAGGTGATCAAATACCACCAAAAAAAAGCTCTGTTTGTGGGAAAAAAAGGACGTAAATTTTGTTTGGGTACGGCGTCGCATGACCGCGCAATTGTCAGTTAAATTCGCACAGTGCCGAATCGCAAAAAGTGGCCTGGACGTAAGACAGCAAAATCCTCCGGTGGTAAAGTGGTTAAAAATTTAATGTGCATGTTGATGAGCTAAGGAAGGAACCAGAGAAGGCAACAAATAAGGAGATTCAATGTCTGCATTAAAATAAGTACATTAACTTGTGGGAAACAGGAATATTCTCCTTGGCTAGCAAAAATAAAATCTTAAAATTTTTTAAAACGATCAAAAATGACAAATATACACAGCTTTTTTTTTTTTTTGTATAAAGATTGGTGAATAAATGTATTTCAATTTTTCCAGTCATTTATCCTAGTTGGCTGCAGTTTTTCTTACTATATAAATTGCAAGGTTGCAATGTCAAATTGAAGTTAAAGAAATGGTGTAAATTTGACTGCTAAAAAACAAACAAAAGCAGCATAGCAGAGTTGAAAAAGCAGGAATTGAAATAAAATAATTATGCCAATTTCTGAAAGATACTTTCACTTAAAATAACAGAGGTTCCTGGCTTACCAGATCCTAAAATTATTTGCAACATTACATTCTAAAAGAAATTACCTGAAGTCTTTATGAATTGGTTAAGTTTTATGCAAAATAGATTTCTCTATCGTCCATTGACAGACACAGCTCTCATACAGTTTTATGCAAAATAATTTTGTTGGATTATCATCTTAGGCGATGTATGGTGAAAATTAGTGGAGTAAAACTGTTGTAAAGGTTTCCCATAGAAAAAATAGTTGTATTGATTTTTAAAGTACAGTAAAGTATTTAAAGTACAGACACTACTTTATCCAAAGAAGTACATCTCAAAGATTTCAATTACATGGGCAGCACTTTATGTACTATTGTGCAATGCTGACATCATGTGGTCATGCTGAATTGTGATACATACAACACTCCCCAAGGATACTGTCTATTGTGCAGAATCATATCTTATTATGATATAATAGCTCATAACAGAGAAATAGCTTTTTTCTCCTATTACATTGTGCAAGCAGCAATTGTGTGCGCTAACTGAGAGCAGACAGTCACAGGTAAGCTTGTGCTAAATTTAGATTGAATTGACTGGTAAAGCTTCATGAACATAGCCCTTTGTGCTGTTTTCATAAATAGTAAAAAACTGCACCCAATTATTTTATCAAGAAAAATGTGGTTGTAGGAATAAAAATTATTAATTGAATGCTTTTGTTTTGATATTGTATTGTATACGGTAGCTACTTGTTAAATATTATGTAAGACCATAATGTTTATTGTCATCATTTAAAAAAAAAAGCAGTCACACTTTATAGCAGCTACTCTTCCTGTTTCTATGTAGTTTTCATCCCATATATTCAGTTGTGACTTAAGAAGAGAGAGATGTTTTTGCGAGAGACAGAGAATCTTTTTATTCTGTGCTGACTTCTAGATTATACTTTTATTAGTAATATTTTCTTTTATTTTGTGGACACTATAAGATTTGATCTAATTTTATTTATTTTGCATTTTATTTTGCTTCCCTCAAAGGTTCAACAGAATTTTTAAGTTTTACTTTTTGTTTTAAATTCATCAATTACCTTTATTAATACTGATGCTACAATTTTATTTCTTTTCCCATACATGGTTGTTACATAAATTTCCATGTAATTATTTTCTGGCCTTAATTGTTATCACACATTATTTGTGTAGCTAATGTTTTGATATAATGTGAGCTGTTAACTTTATATTTATTGACCATTGGAATGATATGGAGTGTAAGTAATTTGGATATTGATAAATGTTTAAGAGTAAAGGGAACTAATCAATTCTGGGCTTGTATGAAAAGGTCCAAATTTTTATTGTTAATTTTGTTTGTGGTGCTTTTGTGTGAAATTGATGTATTCAGATTGGCTGCATTTATGTAAGAATTCTGGCCTCATATTTAATAGGAAAAAAAGTATACAAAACATGAAATGCATAAAACTTTCTGATCTAATTGCTGTTGGCCTGTAAGAGGTGTACATTGTTTTTCACATATGTAGAAGTCATTTTTTTGCAAACGTGTTTGCAGTGTGTTAAAGTGTACCTGTAAGCCATACACAGTGGATACAACACATGTATTTTTTGTTTGCTGTTCATAGACTCTAGCAATCAGCTCATGCCACAGTGATGTGGGCTATTAGCCTTGAGGGAACAGCAAAATTGATGTCTCTCCTGTATGTGGATGGGGTATACTTTAATGTGTCCATCTGCCCTCAGTTGTCAGTTGCCTGGTTGATGGTGAACAAATTTACCCAATAGCTTCCTATAGCTCTTAGGGTTGACATTGCTCTTCCTTCACTATAGAGTTCTGCTTGTCCCTCTGCAGCATTGAAATTACCCTGCTGCATTTTAAATTTTGTATATAAAAAAAAAAAACTTGCAAAAGCACCAAGAAAGGGTTTAATGGCGTTCAAACCAAATCGTGCTAGACATCTGTCCAAAAAAAGAATACTACGTACAAAAAAATAAGGGTGGGAACAGAGGATGCTTTTTACAAACAATCTTATTTTTCACTTATTTTTAATTTAAACTAAAAAACATAAAAAAAATTAATTTAAACAAATATGTCACAACAAATGTTAGTATGGATAATTTGTAACCACGCTCTGTCTAAAACCCCTCGCTTCCCAAAATTATATTCCTATACCTAATACTTAGAGTTGTCTTACTCTTTGCTTTTCAGGTAAGAAGTATGATTTGGTTTGAGATATATATATATATATATATATATATATATATATATATCGTGTGTTTTTGAAGGTTATGTTGGGGTCTTCTAGGATCCCTGCTGTTTATATCTCAGGTTTCTGAACAGTGGTTTTTCTAATTTTCTCTACCAGTATATGACAAATCCACCAGGATATGTGTAATCTCATACCATTTGTAGCATGTTGTTCATCCCTGAGAGATAGAAAAAGTTAATGGGTTAGTCAAACCACTGCTTATCCCTAAAACTAATGTATCAGTTGGTGGTATGACCCTTTCATTTAGTTTTAATAAACATATGAGGTTGTATAGAAAAAAAAGCTGCTTATCTCCAACATATTGGGCTTTATGTGTCCTATATCTATTAGTAATTGTATATTCGAGTCTCTAGAATATCATTGTACTGTTAATACGTGTTCAATGCTTCAATCTGTTGCCATATTCCATGTGTTTTGTACTGATGTAAAATATTTTTTCCTCAGAAACAGAAATAACAGTTGCGCCTTTTCCCTCATCACGGGGTTTTTGTTTTGTTTGTTATGTCAGTATTTCTGAATGTTTACATGTTTCCTGCCTCTTTGCAAGGAGTATTCTATAGATTTGCAGTTCTAATAACGGCAGGTTCCTGTGTGAAGCCCTGTACTGGAACTATCCTCTTTGCATTGCTGGGCAATGCATTACTAACCCTTCACTGCAGCAAATCCTGATATTTATGTTTATAAGGTTTTTTCTTTGTTTTTTTTAAGAACAAGCATGTGATTGTCAGCTGGTTTCCCAAATCCTGTAAAGCCTTATTTCCATGATTGCAGTCAGAGGTGAAGGGGTTTAGCTGTATATGTACCTTGATAATGTTCTTCGCATGAAATGTCCCCTTCCTTTTCCTACCAAAGACACTGTTCTTACACTACAGATTTATTAGTATTTAATTTATTCAGAAGAGAATAGAGTTTATTCCTCTCACGATAAAAACAAACTCTTCTGACTAAACTTCTTTCCCTGCATTATTACCTGGCAACCGTATGGCGTAGTACAAATACACATTTTTTTTTTCCAAAATAATATTACAACAGTATTTTATTTTAGAATTCAGGGATCATGTATTTTTTGGTGCTTTTTTGTTTAGGGTTTTCAGACATTGCCTGCAGTATCGACTGCCCACACAGTACTCTAACTTATATACTACAGGACATGTTCCCCCATTCCTTCAGTCTCCATCAAGTTTTAAAAAAAAAAAGTCTTCTATGTTATTTTATTCACAAGAAAATAAAGAAATTAAAACATGACTCTACTTTCTTATGTATTTTTCTTTCACATCAGTGTTTTACTTGATTGCCAAAAATGTTTATGCACCAGTTTAAACTGGAAGATGAGCATGGATTGCAGGATAAGATTACTTGACAGGACCGGTGTTTGGGTGGCTATATATAGAGCATGCAGAAGTCTGGGCACAACATCTTTGCACATTGCTTGTTAGACAGTCGGAAAAATTGAATTGTATAGTTGGGACAAAATTATTTGACCCCCTACAGATTTTGTAAGTTTGCCCACTTACAAAGAAATTAAGGGTCTATAATTTTTTTATAAGGCATATTTTAAATGATAGACACAGAATATCAACCAAAAATCTAGAAAAAGCACATGATAGAAATGTTATAAATTGAGTTGCAGTTCAATGAGTAAAATAAGTATTTGATCCCCAAGCAAAACAAGCCTTAGTATTGGTGATGGAACCCTTGATGGCTAGCACAGAGGTAAGATGTTTCTTGTAGTTGGTTACCAGGTTTGCACACATCTCAGGAGGGATTTTAGTCCACTCTTCTTTATAGACCTTCTCTAAATCCTTAAGGTTTCTTGGCTGTCGCTTGGCAACTCGAAGTTTTAGCTCCCTGCAGAAATTGACTATAGGATTATGTTTTGGAGACTGGCTAGGCCACTCCATGACCTTAATGTGCTTCTTCTTGAGACACTCTTTTGTTGTTTTGGCAGTATATTTTGGGTCATCCATGACTCATCTTCAGTGTTATGGCTGAATGAAGAAGGTTCACATCCACAATTTTAGAATACATGGCCCTGTCCATTGGCCCCTCAATGTGGCAAAGTCGGCCTGTACCTTTAGCAGAGAAAGAGCCTCAAAGCATAATGTTTTCACCTCTGCGCTTGGCTGTAGGGATGGTGTTTTTAAGTTTGTTGTCAGCATTTTTCCTCCAAACACAGCTAGTCGAGTAAATGCCAAATACCTACATTTTGGTCTCATCTGCTCAGAGTACTTTTTCCCAGTCCTTCTCTGAATCATTTAGATGTTCATTGACAAACTTCAGATGGGCCTGTACATGTGCCTTCTTGAGGAGGGGGACCTTACGGGTGCTGCAGAATTTCTATCCATGGCGGCATATTGTGTTAGCAATGGATTGTTTGGTTACTGTGGTCCCAACTGCCTTGAGATTATTCAAAAGCTCCTCTAATGTAGTTCTAGGTTGATCCCTCACTATTCTCATGATCATCTCTACCACATGAAGCAAAATCTTGCATGACGCTCCAGACTCGATTGATGGCCAATTGATGGTTATTTTGTATTTCTTCAGCTGTCTGTCCAGGACAGCACAGGAGATTTAGGCTCCACCTCCGGAGACAGGAAACACAAAGGATCAGGTGAACACCGTCTTCCCCAGTCTTTTGTGTTTCCTCCCCGGAGGAGGAGGCAGGTGTGGAGCTCGGCCGGTACCTGTCCTGGTCAGAGGATCATGGAGGCAATTGGCGGAGGGGGTCTCCGGTTGCCAGCGAGGCTGTGACCGGTGCTTCTCCTGGAGCCTGGGAAGGGGTGAGCCTGCTGCCAGCATCGGCGGGGAATCTTCCTCGGTAGTCTGGGTGTAGAGGCAGTGGGGGCATGCGCAGGCCTTGAGTTCCGGCCTTTGGAGCGCAGGAGGAGGGCGGGGCTTCCGGCGCATCACTTCCGGTTCCGGCTCTCACAGCAGTGATGACGCCGGAACCATGGCGGTTTATTTAAATCGCTGAACCGCTTTAAAAGATTGCTGAGCTTCCCTGTTTCCAGACGCAGCGGCGCGATCCTACAGGAGGAAGAAGCTCTTCACATGGAGACAGCAGGACTAAGCGGTGCTGGCGAAACCCCAGCTCAGGTAGGTGGTCACAGGGGTGGGCTAACCTACTAGGCTGGGAGAGGGGGTGAGAGTCTGAAGGGGCTCCTCAGAGTGCTGTGGATCTTCCTTGTTATGTCTCTCTCCCCCTCAAAAGCTGGATCCGGGCTAAAGAGCTTAGGAACTCGGGCATAGCTTTACTGGCAGGGGGAGAGGGTGGCAGTTATATAGGTGCATCCCCCTCCTTTTTCTGTTTTGGGGTCTGACCTTTTTCCCCTTCTTCTCATGTTTCAGGCTCAGCCCAAAGAATCAGAGAAACCAGTGGGGGGGAAAAGATGCCCGGCCTGTACCTCTAAATTTAAGAAGGGCTGGAGTAAACCTCTCTGTAAATGAGGCCCCCAAACAGTCAGCAAAAGCTCCTCTGGTTTCAGCCCCAGAGGAGGGTAGAGAAACAGAGGAAGAGGACTCGGATTCCCTTGAGGAGCTTAGTGAGGCAACTTCTATCTCCTAGGTATAAGCTGTCGCTAGAAGAGGTTGATGCTTTGCTAGGGGTGATTTATGAGACCTTAGAGATTAAGGAGGAACAGGTCTCTTTGTCCCTACATGACAAGATGCACCAAACCCTAAAATAAACCCAATCTAGGGTTTTTCCTGTACATAGCACATTGTAGGACTCCATTAAAAAGGAGTGGATGGAACCCGAAAAGAAGCTATTTTTTCCGAAAAGCTTAAAAAGGAGGTTCCCCTTTGACAAGGATGATCCATCGTGCATTTGGAACAAGGTTCCAAAATTGGATGTGGCCTTCTCACGATGCGCCAAATCTACAGACCTTGCTTTTGAGGACATGAGTGTTCTTAAAGAGCCCAGGGCCAAAAGAATAGAGATTCTTCTTAAAAGATCATGGGTGGCCTGGAATTTAGAGGTCTGGTTGGACCAACTTAAGGCCCATTTAGAAGGAGGGACTTCCCGAAAGGAGATTTTGGATTCCCTGCCTATGCTGTCCAAAGCGGCCAGGTATATGTCAGACGCTTCGGCAGAATCTGTTAAACTGTCAGCTAGAACTGCAGCCTTGGGGAATTCTTCTCACAGGGCCTTGTGGTTAAAATCGTGGTCAGGGGACTCGGCCTCAAAAATAAAACTTTGCAGTATTCCCTTTGAAGGGGACCTTCTGTTCCGGCCAGACCTAGAAAAGGTCTTGGACCGAACAGCAGATAGGAAGAAAACCTTCTCCGGAACAGCGTTTTTTTGTCCTCAAAGACCACAAGAGCAGGCCTCTAAGATGCCAACCACTTAAAAACAGTGGGGAAGAGAGAAAAAAAAGGGGTATCCTTTTTTCCTCTTCTAAAAAAACCCTACACCCCAGTGACAGGGTTCCGGGGGGAGAAAGGTTGGGTCAATTCCTCCCACAGTGGGAAAAGGTGACCCAAAATGGGTTCATACAGAGGATCACCAGGGAGGGCTATCAAATCCAGTTCAGGGGCACTCCGCCCACAAGAACATTCCTGACCTCCCCTCCCCTCCCAGGGATCCCCAAAAGTCGTCGGCACTACTGTCGCAAATTGACAACCTTATGGGTCAGAGGGTCCTTGTTCCAGGGCCCCAAGAAGAAACAAATTTGGGTTTCTACTCGCACGTCTTTGTAGTAAAAAAAAAAAAACGTTAGGGAAATTTCGGCTTATCCTGAACTTAAAACCTCTGAAGAGATGGGTGACCTACAAGATGTTCCGGATGGAAACCATTTTTACGGTGAAGGCGATGCTCCCCCCAAATTGTTTTATGGCTTCCCTGGATCTAAGGGATGCATATTTGCATATCCCGATTCACAAGGAATCTCAAAGTCTCTTGAGAATAGCAATAAAGTGGGGGAGTGCAGTTCGCCATCTACAATTCAGCACCCTACCATTCGGACTGACCTCTTCTCCCAGAATTTTTACCAAAGTTCTGGCGGAAGCACTGGCTCCCTTAACCACTTGCCGAATGCCGCACGACTATTTACTGCGGTAGTCAGCCCAATACAGGCAAAGTGATTTAGGGGTACGTCGCTTGCCCCCACTCGTTCCCTGCCTAGCCAGCGCATGTGAGCGGCGGCTCCGATGTCCACCGGCTACTCGCAATCTCCCTCAGGAGAGGGAGAAAGACAGACGGCTGATGTAAACACATGCTAGATGCTATGTAGGATCATATGTCTCTGTGATTATTTCACTAGCCACGCCCCCAAACAGTTAGAATCATGCCCCTAGGGACACACTTAACTACTTGATCACCAATAAAGTTAACCCCTTCCCTGCCAGTGTCATTTTTACAGTAACAGTGCATATTTATAGCACTAATTACTGTAGTAATGTCACTGGTACCTCCAAAAGTGTCAAAAATGTCAGGGGTCCGATCTGTCCGCCACAATGTCGCAGTCCCGCAAAAAAAATCGCAGATCGCTGCCATTACTAGTTAAAAAAAAAAACAATAAAAAATGACATAAATCTTTCCCATAGTTAGTAAACGAAATAACTTTTGCATATAAGAAAAAATATTGTTATTTTTTCAAAATTGTCGCTGTTTTTTTGTTTATAGCCCAAAAAATAAAAATCACACAGTTGATCAAATACCACCCAAAGACAGCTCTGTTTGTGGGGGAAAAAAGTACGTCAATTTCATTTGAGTACTGCGTCGCACGACCGTGCAATTGTCCGTTAAAGTCACGCAGTGCCGAATCGCAAAATAGGGCCTGGTCATTGAGCAGCCAAATCCTCCGGGGCTTAAGTGGTTAAGATTTAGGGGGATCTCGGTCTTTCCTTATCTGGATGACCTTTTATTTTTGCCCACTCCCAGTTGCGGGAAGACTTATGGGTAGGCACTTTTTTCTTAGACCAATCACTGTCCATTAGGTTGGCCATGTCAGGCCTAGGGTTCTTGGCGGCAACAATCTCCACCATTCCTTGGGCGAGGGCCCACTTCTGGTGCCTCCAAGTCAAAATCTTGAGAGCTTGGGATAGGGGATAGGAGACAGCAGTCCTTGGATGAGACCATCCATTTTTTCCCTTAGGCTACATTCACACCTGAGCGTAGCGTTTTTCGCGCGTTTTTTACCGCGATTTTACCGCGATTTTTGCGGCGTTTTTTACCGCGATTTTACCGCGATTTTTACCGCGATTTTTGTGCAGGCGTTTTTAGATTGAATAGAGATCAATGGAAAACGCCTGTAATCTGCCCAAAAAGAAGCTCATGTACTTTTTTGAGCGTTGGGCGTTTTGTATACAGCGTCAAAACGCTCAGATGTGAACAGGGGCCATTGAAATGAATAGGATTTGTCTTGTTGGGCGTTTTGAGAGCTGATCCTAGAGCAGAAAAACGCCCCAAAAACGCCCCAAAACGCCTAGATGTGAACGGAGCCTAAAAGCCAAGCAGTCGCTTTGGTGGTGGAGGAAAGAGGAGAACCTCTGAGTGGGTCTTCAGTGGTCCTTCCCACTATCCATCCGTATTACTACGGACGCCAGTACTTGGGGGTGGGGCGCCCACTGGGAAACAAGATGGCCCAAGGAGCCTGGTCCAGGACGGAATCTTTGAAGTCAGCAAACTGGAGAGAGCTGCGGGCAATTTGGGAAGCCCTAAAAGCATTTGCCAAGGATTTGAACAACCACCATATTCAGCTCCCTCCATAAATTTACTATAGGATTAAGATTTGGAGACTGACTAGGCCACTCCATGACTTTACCACTTGCTGCCCGCCCGCCGCATATATACTGTGGCAAGCTGGCTCGGCTGCGTGAATTGCCATACCTTTACGGCAAACCGCAGGTGCATTTCTGGGGGCAAACCCGCACCGCCACCGGTGTGCTCCCGCCTCCACTGAGCAGTGGGGATGCCGATACACAGGAGTGGTGGCACTGACTGCTGCCAGGCACCCGCCATCACTCCCCGCTAAGAGAGTGAACACCGGTCAGCTGTTGTAAAAACAGCTGACCGTTGTTCAATCTAAAATATTCACAGAGTGGCTGTGATCCTCCTATATAGGAACACAGTTCTATGTGATCATTTGACAAGTTCCTCCCCCCACAGTTAGAAAACACTCCCCTAGGCTCACAATTAACCCTTTGCTCACCCCTAGTCAGTGTCATTATTACAGTAACAGTGCATATTTTTAGCACTGATTACTGTAGTAATGTCACTGGTCCCACCAAAAATGTCAGTTAGGGGTCCAATCTGTTCGCCGCAATGTTGCAGTCCTGCTAAGAATCGCTGATCGCCGCCATTACTAGTAAAAATAAAAATGACATAAATCTTTCCCCTAGTTTGTAGACTTGATAACTTTTGTGCAAACCAATCAAAATCCGATTATTGGGATTTTTTTACCAAAAATATGTAACAGAATACAAATTGGCCTAAAAAGGATGAAAAAAATTGATTTTTAAATTTTTTTTTTTTGGGAAATTTTATAAAGCAGAAAGTGAAAAATATTGTTTTCTTTTTTTTTTTTTTTTTTTTTTTTTTTAGAATTGTGGCTATTTTTTTGTTTATAGCGCAAAAAATTTAAATCGCACAGGTGTTCAAATACCACCAAAAGAAAGCTCTATTTGTGGGAAAAAAAGGATATCAATGTTATTTCAGTATGGTACAGTGTTGCACGGCCGCACAATTGTCCGTTATAACACAGTTCCAAATCGCACCAAATGGCCTGGTCATTAAAGCGGAGTTCCGGCCAGAAAATGCACTTTGGGCCATCCGCTTGCTCAGTGTCACCTGTAAAAGAAATGGATAGTCATGATTTTTTTTTTTTGTTTACTTACCTTGTTATTGAAGAAAACATACTTTTCTCTTACGTCCTCTGACAGTTGCCGCCCACTCATTCATTCAGCACGTCTGGGTATTGGCCTTCTCCGCAGGAGTAAGCTATGCAGAAGATGTTAGAATAATCACAAAACCTTGTATAGACACACCTACAGGGGGCTGTCCTTCTGGTCAATACCCCCAGCTAGCCTCATTCCCAATTCAGTTTTCTGCTGCCTAGCTTTGGAGTAGGCTGAGTTTTCCCTGGCTGGGACTTAGTGTCTCAGCTTTTTTCTTCTTTTTCTGTTTTCTTTATGAAAAGTGTTTTTTCTTTTTATAAGATAGCTTTTTATTTTCACCTGCGCTAGTTAGTCAGGCTTTAGAAGACTACAGCGTTTGCAGAGCTGGGCCTCGCACTGATTTTTCTAGAACCTTACGGACTCCCAGCCGGCCATCAAGCGTTAGCAGGTTATTAGTACGCCCAGGCCTCGCAAACGACAGTGTCCCTGGCGACAGGGACGAGCCTGCGAAGTTACTATCTTTGCTGGGATGTCTCAACTGCGGTACGCCCGTGTGTTGCTAGCGTCCCCTCCGGCTGACGGCACCCCCACTCAGGGTGGGAGGTTTCCTGTCTCAGAGCGGTGCCCACGTTCGCTGGACTGGTGAGTACTATTACTACCCCTCTGTCTCTGGACCATGTTTGTTGGGGTGTGTATGTGGGACCTCTCTGGGGATGGCAGTTCAGGTATGGGTTCTGTTATATCCCCCTCTTGGCTGTAGGTGCGGCTCCTGTGTGTCCCCTCCCTGTCCCTGCGGGGGCTTTATCGCGGTTTGACCGCTATGTGGGGGGTGCGGGGGTCTCCTACTTCCCAGGGGTGCTCTGTGGGGGCCAGTGTTGGTGTTTTTAGGCCGCAATTAGCGCTGTTCCGCGCAGCCGCCATTTTGGGTGAGGGCAGGCTGTTCGGCCTCATAGTGTGGGAAGCAGCCATTTTCTGTCATCCTCTTAAGTGTGGGCATGATGTCCTTTGTGGGCAGCGGCCATTTTCCCGGGGCTTTCTCTCCATTGACTTCTATTGGCAAACATTTTCTTGTGGCTCGGGGCTGGCTTTGCCTTTAGGAGCGTGAGGTCACTTCCTCCTTCTTCCCTTCAGCTCCTCAGCAGCGCGGGCAAGTATAGCACACTGTGAGGGAAATTTTACTGTTTTCTCTGGCCTGGATTCCTGCTAGCACTCCTTTTTCCGGATTTCTATAGCAGGGGACAGGGTTTCCATTAGCGGTGCAGGTATGCGGTGGGGGCCACGGGAATCGCCGATTTAAAGGGCAAGCGTCATTTAAATTGTTTATTGCTATTATGGAGTCCCAGGATAGCAAATTCCCCACAGACCTGGTGGGGGGGTTCAGGTACTCCTGAATCCGCTTCCATAGCCTCTCTATCTGCTGCACTTGCGACTTTAGTGTCAAAAGTGGATTTGCTGATGTCTGACCGGATTTTTAAAAAACGGCCTATGATACCCTCTCAGTCTTCTGATTCAGAGCCTGATTTGGTTGCCAAGGACAACGTCCCCCCTGAGGGGTCCCTGTCCTCTCAGTCGGATGTGGAGGAGGAGGATTTGTCCTCTGGGTCAGCGCAGGACCGCACTGCGGTGGATGCACTTATCAGCTCTGGAAACGTTAAATTTGGATGATAAGCCCCCCTTGTCGGGTAAGCGTGTTTCCTTCGGGACCAGCAAGGCCCAAAAATCGGGTCAGGTTTTTCCTTGTCCCGAGGAGTTTCAAGAAACTGTGAATGACCAATGGTGCCGTATCAAGCATATGCTATTGGTGCCCAAGAGGTTTAAGTACCGTTATCCCTTTGCGGATTCGGTGGATTCTCACTGGACTGTGGCTCCTGAGGTGGACCACACTGTTTCCAGATTAAATAAGTCCACTTTAATGCCCGTGGAGTATTCCCCGGTGTTTAAGGACCCGGCAGATAGGCGGGTGGAGACTTTCCCGCCACATCTATCTGCTGAAGCCCGTGTTCGCTTCGGCAATGGTCTCGCAGGCTATTGCGGAGTGGGCCAAGGTGCTTAGGCGCACTCTGATTGCTGAATCCGCCTCTTCTGCTGCGCTGGAGATGTTGGATCAAATGGCCCAGGCCGTGATGTACCTGTGTGACGCGGCCTTGGATGAGGCTCCCTTAGTCGCACGGCTGTCGGCAGTCGCGATTGCAATCTGCCGCATTACTTGGTTGAAAAGCTGGTCGGCCGATCAAGCTTCAAAAAAGACAGTGTCTGACACCCCTTATGCGGGAAGTCGTCTTTTTGGGGACTCTTTGGATGAACTGATAAAAGGGCTCACTGGGGGTAAGAGCACTCTTTTTGCCCCAGGTGGCTAGGGGAAAATCGTTCCATGCCAAGTGGGTTCAAGAACTCATTCGTTCAGGGTGCAAGATCGAATTTCGGTCTCGCCCCGCAGACAGGTTCTTTCCCTCAAATCTTCATTTAACTCCAGATCGTTTCCGGGATCTTCAACGGGCGGTTCAGGATCTACTCGCCCAAGGAGTGGTCGTGACGGTTCCAAAGCGGGACAGGTTTCGGTACTTTTACTCCAATCTGTTCACAGTGCCCAGAAAGGAGGGCAAGGTGCATCCAATTCTGGACTTGAAGTTCCTGAACCGTTTTGTGCGGGTTCAGAAGTTCCGGATGGAGTCCCTCCGGTCGGTGGTGGCATCCCTGAGTCCAGGGGATTTCTTGGCTTCCATCGATCTCAAGGATGCGTATCTACACATCCCTATCTACAAGGGTCATCAGAGATACCTCCACTTCACAATCGTGGAGGAGCATTATCAGTTCGTGGCGTTGCCTTTCGGACTCGCTTCGGCTCCAAGGGTGTTTACCAAGGTGTTGGCCCCTGTTCTAGCCTTGTTAAAGGTACAGGGGATTGCAATCCTTGGTTATCTGGACTATCTTTTACTTTACTAAGGTCGAGTTCCAGTGCCACCCTGTTACGCGATCTGTCGGTCACGGTTCAGACGCTCCAAGATTTCGGGTGGTCCATCAATTTTCAGAAGTCGACTTTGTCCCCTTTGGTTCGTCTCCCCTACCTGGGGATGATTCTGGACTCCGCCCAGGCGAAGGTCTTTCTTCCGGAGGACAAGCTCCAGGTCCTGCAGGGCGAGGTCAGGTCCCTCAGGGACAACGAGCTCTCCTCGCTTTTGACCTGCATGCGGTCCCTGGGCCTGATGGTGTCGGCTTTCGAGGCGATCCCATTTGCGCAGTTTCACACAAGATCTCTTCAAGCGGAGATTCTGGTCAGGTGGGACAGGCATCCTCAGTCTTTGGAAAGGAGGATTTCTTTGAGCCCCCAAGTGAGATCGGATCTTGTGGTGACTCCAGTCTCTGGCTCTGACGCGAGGCAAGTCCTTCCGGCCGTTGCTGTGGACTGTGGTCACTACAGACGCCAGCCTGTCGGGCTGGGGTGGAGTTCTGGGCAAGTTGTGTGCCCAGGGCACTTGGTCGGAGGGGGAGTCTTCCCTGCCGATAAATGTCATGGAGCTGCGACCAATCAGGCTCTGTTTGCTCCGTTGGTCGGCTCGGCTTCAGGGCTGCCCAGTGCATGTACAGATGGACAACGCCATGGCGGTGGCTTACATCAATCACCAAGGGGGCACCAGGAGTGCCCAAGCGGCCAAGGAAGTGGCAGAGATTCTGTTCTGGGCCGAGACGCAGGTTCTGGCGCCAGACCCTGGACCAGGGGCAATGGTCCCTACACTCGGAGGTGTTTCAGATGCTGTGTGCGCGGTGGGGGTCCCCGGATGTGGATCTGTTCACGTCTCGTCTCAACAAAAAGGTTGAAAGGTTTGCGGCTCGAGCGCGTGACCCTCTGGCGGATGCCTCGGATGTGCTGGTGGTTCCTTGGCATCGGTATCGACTGATTTATGCATTTCCCCCGATTCAATTGTTGTCCAGGTTTCTCCGCAGGTTGGTCTCGGAACAGAGGTTGGTGATTCTGGTGGCCCCAGACTGGCCGTGTCTGTCTTGGTACGCGGACATCATGCAAATGGTCGTCGAGCCTCCCTGGCGGCTTCCGCTACGAGACGATCTTCTGTCTCACGGGCCGATCTTCCATCCTGCTTTACAGTCGCTGGCTTTGACGGCGTGTCTGTTGAAAGCCAAGTCTTGAGAAACAGGGGTCTCTCGTCGGCAGTCATTCCTACCTTGCTCAAGGCTAGGAAGGCCTCCTGGTAAGATTTATTATCGTACCTGGAAGGCGTATTTCACTTGGTGTGAGTTGCAGGGGTTCCATCCCCGCTCCTTTTCGGTGGCGAGGGTGTTTCCTGCAAACCGGTGTAGATCAGCGTCTTGCGCTGACCACAATTAAGGGCCAGTTGTCTGCACTGGCCATTCTGTTTCAGTGCCCCTTGGCGTCAAATTCCTTGATCCGCATCTTTATTCAAGGGGTGCGTCATCTGGCTCCTCCAAGGAGGGCACCCTTGCCCCCTTGGGACCTGAATCTGGTTTTGTCCGTTTTACAACGACCTCCTTTTGAGAACATCCGAGAGATTCCTCTGCCTGTGCTGTCACGGAAGGTTGCCTTTCTGGTGGGGATCACGTCTGCTGTGTCGAAGTTGGCGGCCCTGTCTTGCACCTCCCCCTATCTGGTTGTTCATAGGGATAAAGTGGTCTTACGACCTCATCAGTCTTTCCTTCCGAAGGTGGTTTCAGACTTCCACCTCATTGAGGACATTGTGTTGCCTTCGCTTTGTGCAAAGCCTAAGCATCCTAGGGAGTTTGCCTTACATTCCTTGGATGTGGTTTGGGCGATCAGTGTCTACCTGTCGTCTACAGAATCCTTCAGGAAGTTGGATTGTCTTTTTGTCCTTCCCGAGGAACCCCAGAAGGGTACGGCTGCATCTGCGGCAACCATTTCTAAATGGATCAGATAGACGATTGAGCAGGCCTATTCGATTAGGGATCGGCCTTTCCCTGTCACAGTGCACTCTACCAGAGCAATTAGTGCGTC
Source organism: Pelophylax lessonae (assembly GCF_965119305.1). Taxonomy (NCBI): domain Eukaryota; kingdom Metazoa; phylum Chordata; class Amphibia; order Anura; family Ranidae; genus Pelophylax; species Pelophylax lessonae. The sequence goes on from NC_138772.1 coordinate 413,664,521, forward strand.
TTGGGCCTTCCGCCATCAGGCGCCGGTGACTCAGGTATGCAAAGCGGCGACCTGGTCGTCCGTGCATACCTTTACAAAGTTTTACAAACTTGATGTGTTGGCATGGGCGGATGCCTCTTTTGGCCGCAAAGTTTTGAGTGTGGCAGTGCCTTAGGGGAGACAGGGTACTTTTTGCCTGTCTCCTCCTGTGTGGGTTTTCTTTGTTTGTTTTCTGGGTTCGCTCCTGTTGAGCTTTTTTGTTGCCCAGGTTTTTGTTTTTTCTGGCTCAGAAAAGATTCTTTTCTCTGACCTGGGTGCTGCGTTGCCTCTTTGACGGTTGCATTTTCCCACCCCTCACATCTGCTTTGGGACATCCCAGACGTGCTGAATGAATGAGTGGGCGGCGACTGTCAGAGAACGTAAGAGAAAATAGAATTTTTGTAAGAACTTACCGTAAAATTCTTTTCTCTGAGTCCTCTGACAGTCGCCGCCCCACTTTTGGGGTTCATGGATCTCTGTACTGCTTGCTACCAAACTGAATTGGGAATGAGGCTAGCTGGGGGTATTGACCAGAAGGACAGCCCCCTGTAGGTGTGTCTATACAAGGTTTTGTGATTATTCTAACAAAATCTTCTGCCTAGCTTACTCCTGCGTAGAAGGCCAATACCCAGACGTGCTGAATGAATGAGTGGGCGGCGACTGTTCTTACAAAAATTCTATTATCTTCCTTCCACTTCCTCCCTCTGCGGCTGCGGCCCGCGCCGTCACTTCCTGCTTGCATTGATTCCTGGGAGCTGAATGTCATCGCTCCCAGGAATCAATGCGCCTGCACCGGCCCCACCCTTCAGTTCTGGTGCAGGCGCGTCATTCCCTGCTAAACCGCTTATGGGCATGCCCAGAAGCTGTTCAGGGATGACACGCCTGCCCCGGAAGGGACGAGCGGGGCCGGTGCAGTGCATTGTGGGACCGAAGAGGACACAGAATAGGACGCAGAAGAGGACGCGCTGGCTTCAGCTGCCCACACCTGAGATGGCAGCGCTGGAGAAGAAATTTTCAAGGTAAGTATTTCTTCTAAAAGGTAAGTGCGACCTGGGAAAGATCAGAGGCTATCCATTGTGGAATGTACTAGCCCTGACTGTCCCGGGGGTATTTTTATTGAAAAAACATTTTCGTGGCCAGTACTCCGCTTTAAAGCGGAGTTCCAGCCACATTTTCAACTTCACATCATGCATACCTATATCCCTTTCTAAACTCGATATATTATTTTTTTTTAATGTTCCCTTACCTTATTTTTAATGAAAAATAACTTCCATTCCTCCTTATGCGGCCGCCGACGTCATTTCCTGCTTTGCATTGACTCCTGGGACATGAGTGCCATCAATCCCAGGAGTCAATGCGCCTGCATCTGTGTCCCTCGTCACTTCCAGTGCAGGCGCGTCATTCTCTGCCGATGGATTGAGAACAGCTTCTGGGCATGCGCAATGACGCGGAACCAGCTGTGGGATGACGCGCCTGCCCCCGGAAGTGATGAGAGTATAGCATTCTGGGACTCGCAAAATCCAGGAAGAGGGACACTGCGGCTTCAGCTGCCCACACCGCAGATGGCCACGATGGACAAGAGCTTCACAAGGTAAGTAATTTATACAGCATGTACACTAAACGGGACAGTTTAGAGGATATAGTTGTTTAAATGCACTAGCCCTGACTATTCTAGGGGTATTTTTTGTAAAAAAAATAATAATTTGGCTGGAACTCCGCTTTAAGGAGGCAAATCCTTCCTTTCCAAAATTGGTTAATGTGCTTCTTCTTTAGCCACTCCTTTGTTGCTTTGGCAGTAAATTTTGGGTCACCCATGACCCATGCATGTGGGTGCACTCTGCCGACCTGTGCTGTGATTGGACACAGCACGAGTTTGACAGCTGATTTCAGGCTAATGATTTTGGCTGAAAGCTGAACGGCTGTGACCAATCACACACAGAGTTCTGCTGCAATGAAAAAAACAGACAGATAGTAAAGTATACAGCACACTGTAAACATCGTTAGACACAGTTAAGTGTTACTAAACCCAGGACTTTGCAGTCACTATATCTGGTCTCCACAGTACACAGAACATGGTAATGCAAGTATTTTAGTAAATATAAACTACTAAATACCTTTTCTCATTAGCAGTTGGAGCAGTCTTGTGACTTCTATCCGTGCCCAACACAGCACTGGTTAAAGCTTGTAGGAGAGGTTTCCATTCTCCCCTGATTGTCCTATGAGGCTGCAGGACCCCTGGGCCTCTGTCTGGACAGTGCTAATTGGCCCTGTACTGATCACATGCACTATCCCCAAAAAAAACTCTCTAACAGTACACACCAAACTGAGCATGTGCAGTTTCCCCCAAAGGCTCTATCAGGAGAGGATTTGAGGACTGTGGAAGAAGGGGAGGATCAAACAACCTTTTTACCGAATGCAGAGGATTACCCCTTAGGTTCCACAGTGAGTATAACAAGCATTGTTTACTTCTTATACAGACTGATTTTTACTGTTGTGAGTTTAGCAACACTTTACCCTTTGCTTGCCCCTAGATGTTATCCCCTTCTCAGCCAGTGACGTTAGTACAGTGATAGTGTACAGTATTAGCACTGATCACTGTATTAGTGTTACTATTGATGTCAGCGTTAGATATTGTACTTCCCAGCCAGCATCAGCTAGCGTCAGATTGCCCGCCACCCCACCATCACAGTCCCAATATAAGTTGCTGATCACCGCCATTACCAGTATAGTGGTAATAGCTGCCTAAATTCCAGTATATGTACCACAAGCCAATATACACTTAATGGGATTCTTTTTTTTTTTACCAAAGACATGTAGCAGAATACATTTTGGCCTGAAGTTATGAAGAAATTCGATTTTCTTTTTTTTTTATTGGATACGTTTTATTACAGAAAGTAGAAATTGTATATATTTTTTTTCTCTGCATTTTCAGTATTTTTTGTTTTATATTGCATAAAATAAAAATCCCAGTTTTGATCAAATACCAAAAAACAATGGTAAAAATGTAATTTGCGTACAGTTCTGCATGATCACACAATTTCCAGTTGAAGTCGTGCAGTGCTGAATAGCAAAAAATGCTTTTGTTCACGAAGGGAGTAAAAACTTTCGGAGCTCAAGTGGGTTATTCCAGTTTCCTCCCCTCTGTTGTAAGAGGAAGAGGCCGGCCCACAAATGTAAACAGACTGTTTACAATATGTGGTTGCTCTCGTTGGTCACTCTATGACCAATCACATCAATACTAAGGTACATAGCCACTCGGTTCACAGAATGCATTGGGCAGCCGAAGTTGCTATAGTCTGTGTTGTTTATAAATTAAACTAGGTAAATAACCATCCACCACTCTGCTTTTTAACCACCTGATGGCAGGCGGGATCCCCTCTCGTTCTGGGACAACGTCATATGACGTTGCCCCAGTATAACCGCTCTTGCTTGGTGGTGGTGGAGCTGCACATTATCATTGGTTGTTGTTGTGCAGGTGGCCTTCTGCATCCTAGCAACTGAGGAAGCTGTGCCATAGGAGCTGCCTTCACACTAGCGACCAATAAAAAGACATGAGTGGAGACAGGGGAATTTCCACCACACCAGTGCCTGATTACTAAGACAAGTGCTATAAATCAAATACTTAACTGCTTGCTAGATGCATTTTTAGAAGGTGGTTGGGGTAGGGGGTCCCTGTCGACAACAGCAATGAGCTAAGCTAGAAAGACGGACAAAAGTGCCAATGGGCGAGTTGTTGTCTGAGGGACAGGAACAAAAAAAATATAATGAGACTTCTTTAACTTTCTTTTTTGCTTCCCATGCAAGTACAAGACAGTTCACAGCTTTTGACAAAAGTTAACCAACAGTCTGTGCAACAGATGTCTCACTTTTCCATGACAACTATATAATTATAGACCTGAATTGTTATCGTAGTGTTCAGAAAAATCACTGTGTGTCCCTGCATATGCCTGCTCTGTTTTAACTTTGAATTAGAAAACATTTAAATGTTAAAATCTAAAAGCTTTTATATTATCCAGATGCCTTGTAGTAGAACATCCCTAATTAACTGTAAATTGACTATTTTAGTTTATTGAAGGAGTGCAGTAATGCCTAATATAGATGGGAAATGTTTTTGTCCTCTCTGTAGCTGGGTACATTACATGTTTGCACATTTCTTGCTAGAAATAGAGGTGTATAAAGCTTGCCACCACTGTTGTGCTGATATAGCATATATGCCTTTTAGGCAAAGCTTAAAGCTGTGTAGGCAATCCAAAATTATTAACCATCATGGTGAAATTTAAAACTTAAAAAAACATTGGTAAATAGTATTATTTACTTCTACATAGCTCCCAACTGTCCCTCATCTGGGGGAACTGTCCCCAAATCTCTCTGTCCCTCTTTCTTCCTCACCTGACCCTCTTTTTTGTTTAATGTACAGACCTCAGACCAGTTAAATTGCATTTAACTACCAAATGTATTATACTGCATTAAAATTGTAATCCAACTGCTAAGTTATTACATTTGTTTTTTTTTTTTTTTTTCCAATACATTTTTATTGAAAAAAATGTTAAGGTACAAAACAATATCGTAAGAGAAATTATTGAAATTGCCAAGATGTTAGAGAGCTGGAACGTAGCTGCAGAGAATGTAAAAATATTCAGTAGTATAAATAGCATATTAATTAACAAACCTTGTAGCCTGAAAGTTAGAGTAGGTATCAATGATCCAGGTAAATTTGTCGCAGGCTGCGAAAAAAATAAGCAGATCAAGACATCAAGTCTGAATAAACAATATGATTTGCAACAAGGAAATAAGAAAGTAGGAAAAAGGAAAGAAAGATGTCTACAGTAGGAAGGTGGGATAGAGAGGTGGGGTAAGGGGGAAGGGAGTACGCGTCAGGAATGCCGAAAACAAGCACCCCAAATCTGGATTACTATAATGAGTTATAGCTCTCCATGAACAGTGATGGATGGGCATATTGTATCCACAGGGTCTATATCTGGGAAAGTTTGTTTTGCATGTCCAGCAGGGTGCTGGTCAGCGTCTCATTGATAAAAGAACCCGTCAAATCGCTGATGATCGTCCTCAAAGGAAACAAATTGTTTCTTCCAGGCTTTAATGATAGTCTGTTTTGCCGCTAACCAAATGTAAGTCACCAATTTGAATTGGGCTTTAGTAAAATTGGGAGGTTAAAGGTGTAATAAGACATTAAAGGATCTCTGGGGAAATGGCGGTCAAACAAACAATGAATGAGCTTCAAGACCTTGGTCCAAACCATGTGGGCATGGGATATGTCCACCAGGTATGTAAAATGTCGCCCAGCGTTGGGCAGCCATGAAAGCACAGGCCAGTATGGCAAGGCTGAAGATGGGCTATGTGTGATAGGACTAGGTACCATCTGGTAACTGATTTGAACGCGGACTCAATAGTGTCCATATTCACATCAGGAGGCAATTGTAGCCCAGATTTGCAACCAATCTGTTCTATCTCTGGTACGCCAAAGGTCTGTCTTACATTAATTTTTTTTAAAAAAGCCAGGAAACGTAGCAGAGGAAAAAAAAACACTTATAAGTTGAAGCAATTATTTTTGCATAATATTACATATTAAATAATATTAAAATTAAATATTCAATTAACATATATCCCTTTAATATTAAATTAATATATATCCCTTTTTTTGGGAAGAGGGACATGGCAGGGTGTTTCCTTGCACACATATTTTGCGCTAAAAGGTGTCCCTCTTTTTCCATCTCAGAAAGTTGGAAGCATGCTTATATAATATTGAAACATCGAAGTATGCAGTGTACACAGGAACCTTTTACATTTTTGCATGATGATATGTCCATTAAGAATTAGTTACACTTGCATTTTGTGGTGGAATACTTTTCAGAGAATGGTACATGAGTGGCTGACAAGCATTCGGGAGGCGAGACTGACACCTCCTGAACTTATTTTTTTTTGACAGCTTGAAAATCTCTTGTGTAGTTAATACCTAAGTAAAAAAGACAAGCAGCACATACAATTTAGTTGAATATTTAATGCCCTAGTTTACCTAAATTTACAGGAAAGATGAGGTTATGCTGTAAAGGAATCCCCGTGCTGTAATGTGCATTGCTGATATTTTTTCCTCTTTTGGGAACAAGTGATATGGACTTGAAATAAGTGTGAATGTTGCTCAAATCACTAAAATAGAGGCTCATTTTTCTTCATAAGGGGACTTCTTAATGACAATAGTTAGTGACTGCTTCTAAAATTATAAACTATTCTTCTTATGATTTTATGTTTGAAGCTGATTTTTTCCTATGTTTGTGTAAGTGCATTTGTGAAGGGGGGTTGTTTGGGCAATAAAATATTTTTGGCAATACTGCTCTATGTGCTCCTACTTTTATCTTTCCTATGCACTACGCTGGAGCACTGCATGTTTTTTGGATGATCAGTGGTATACACTCGTCTCTACAAGTGGATCTTGGAGATTTCTTTGTCTGGATTCATCGGTGGATCTGTTGGGCGACTTGTTTTGCCAATATCTGGTAAGTGTGTTTCCTTGGGGAGTGACACACACGGTGAGGTGAAGGGATTGAGCAATCTTTCTGGCTCCAGCACTGGTGATTAACCCCTTTGACTACACAAGAAACCTGTCTACTACTATCCCTATGAACTTATATCTGGACTTTTAAGTCATGACTATCTATATGCCATGATTTAGCGCTGCTTGTGCATATTATTCTTGACACGTTAAGATGATATACACCTGTTTTATAAAATGATATGCTTGTCAAAGCAACTTTTGCTGTAACTTCAGCTTTTGAGGGTTAATTTGCTAGGAAAGACATATCAAATGCACATGTAATGTTTTCTTTGGCTGTACAACCATGCCACCAACGTTCCATAAAAGTCTGAAAAATATCTTGTATGCTGTAAATTTAAGATTACATGTTTCATTGGTTTTGACTTCAATGTAAGCATTAGTAACCTTTTCATGGGTATGTTTCAAATGCCACTGGTGAAGAATTTTCACAAAAGAAACTGCAGCCTAAGGCTGATGTCACCCAGGCAATTTTGAAGCTGTGATTATATATATATATGTATATACAGTGCCTTGCAAAAGTATTCGGTCCCCTTGAACTTTTCGACTTTTTGCCACATTTCAGGCTTCAAACATAAAGATATAAAACTGTAATTTTTTGTGAAGAATCAACAACAAGTGGGACACAATCATGAAGTGGAACGAAATTTATTGGATATTTCAAACTTTAACAAATAAAAAACTGAAAAATTGGGCGTGCAAAATTATTCAGCCCCTTTACTTTCAGTGCAGCAAACTCTCTCCAGAAGTTCAGTGAGGATCTCTGAATGATCCAATGTTGACCTAAATGACTAATGATGATAAATAGAATCCACCTGTGTGTAATCAAGTTTCCGTATAAATACACCTGCACTGCGATAGTCTCAGAGGTCCGTTTAAAGCGCAGAGAGCATCATGAAGAACAAGGAACACACCAGGCAGGTCCGAGATACTGTTGTGGAGAAGTTTAAAGCCGGATTTGGATACAAAAAGATTTCCCAAGCTTTAAACATCCCAAGGAGCACTGTGCAAGCGATAATATTGAAATGGAAGGAGTATCAGACCACTGAAAATCTACGAAGACCTGGCCGTCCCTCTAAACTTTCAGCTCATACAAGAAGACTTAATCAGAGATGCAGCCAAGAGGCCCATGATCACCCTGGATGAACTGCAGAGATCTACAGCTGAGGTGGGAGACTCTGTCCATAGGACAACAATCAGTCGTATACTGCACAAATCTGGCCTTTATGGAAGAGTGGCAAGAAGAAAGCCATTTCTTAAAGATATCCATAAAAAGTGTTGTTTAAAGTTTGCCACAAGCCACCTGGGAGACACACCAAACATGTGGAATAAGGTGCTCTAGTCAGATGAAACCAAAATCAAACTTTTCGGCAACAATGCAAAACGTTATGTTTGGCGTAAAAGCAACACAGATCATCACCCTAAACACACCATCCCCACTGTCAAACACGGTGGTGGCAGCATCATGGTTTGGGCCTGCTTTTCTTCAGCAGAGACAGGAAAGATGGGTAAACTTGATGGAAAGATGGATGGAGCCAAATACAGGACCATTCTGGAAGAAAACCTGATGGAGTCTGCAAAAAAATTAGACTGGGACGGAGATTTGTCTTCCAACAAGACAATGATCCAAAACATAAAGCAAAATCTACAATGGAATGGTTCACAAATAAACATATCCAGGTGTTAGAATGGCCAAGTCAAAGTCCAGACCTGAATCCAATCGAGAATCTGTGGAAAGAACTGAAAACTGCTGTTCACAAACGCTCTCCATCCAACCTCACTGAGCTCGAGCTGTTTTGCAAGGAGGAATGGGCAAAAATTTCAGTCTCTCAATGTGCAAAACTGATAGAGACATACCCCAAATGACTTACAGCTGTAATCGCAGCAAAAGGTGGCGCTACAAAGTATTAACTTAAGGTGGCTGAATAATTTTGCACGCCCAATTTTTCAGTTTTTTATTTGTTAAAGTTTGAAATATCCAATAAATTTCGTTCCACTCCAGGATTGTGTCCCACTTGTTGATTCTTCACAAAAAATTACAGTTTTATATCTTTATGTTTGAAGCCTGAAATGTGGCAAAAGGTCGAAAAGTTCAAGGTGGCCGAATACTTTCGCAAGGCACTGTATGTATGTGTGTGTATGTATATATATATATATATATATATATATATAGTACGGGTTCAGAGGGGTGAACAGCCGGCTCAGACAGTCCAGTGAAATTAAATATGCTTTTATTCGGTAAAAGGCAAAACAAACGGAAGAAACAACAGTCTTGTTTTGTAACACAAATCCACAGAGGGGTAAAGCACAGTCTTTGCAGAAAGCAGGCTTAAAGGCAACTATTAGACAGTTCTAACCAGAGCTACAGTCTCTCATAAGGCTTAGCTCACCCAGTACAGATCACAGACCGCAATGGAGCTTCCCTCTCAGCATGCTGGTGTCTCTTCCACTCATGGTAAACAGCTCCACTGACACTTTCAGACCAGCTGCCTAATAAGCATGTCTGAAAGGGCAGTTCCTGCCCTCTATAATTAACCCTCTCTTCAGCCTGTCCCAGGCTGACTCTCTACATATCCCCCCCCCCCCCCGTTCCAGGACAGGGGTCTGGACACCACACACAAAATGGCAACTGAGGGCCGACCCAAACAGATGTGTGTGTTTTGGGAGTCCGGGCTCACTCGGGAGGTGACAGGTACGGAGTCCAGATTCCTCAGAGGAGGCGGGAGAGGCATGGTGCGAGTATTGATGAAGTTGGAGACCATGCAGTCTGACTGTGGTTCAGTTTTACAGTACGAGGGACTCAGTCACTAGGATCCCTAGGGAGAGGGTGCATGCCAGTCAAGAGGGCTGGGAAGTGGCCAGAGGATGCATCGGTGTCCACCGCAGCAGAAGCAAAATCTGCCCCTGTTCCCATTTCAAGTCAAAAATGGCCCACAGCCATTCGGGCCTCACCTACCAGCCACGGTAGTGAGGATGAAGCTGGGATCATTAATGTGGGGTCTCCCTCCTTCCAATACAAATATGGATCCATTGAATAGGGGATCGATGATTGGGGATAAGACTGAGTGGGACTGGAGTTCAGAAGCTGGGAGCAGCTCACCAGGTCCTGAAACTGTCATTGTACCAGATAAGGAAACTCAAGAGTCCATAGAAAGAGGGGAGCTGGCCCAAAAATTGGGGTTTTGTGAGGCCTATACAAAAAGGGTCCCAGACCTAACCCCACCCACAAACTATGCCCGGGATCAGAATGAGGCATACAGCTTCCTCATTAATAGAGAGGTGACCCCCTTTTCTTTGCCTGGGAGAGGTAATAGAAAGACCCTCCCTAGGCTGTCTCAGATGTAAAAGTAGATGCAACGCAAAGTGGCATTGGAGTACAGGTACGACTATCTGTATGCTCACAGGGAGGTCATGGTAAATAATGAAGAGAGAAGGGACTTCTGGTGTGATAAAGCAATATGGGATTTTCTCTTTGTCCCTAAGCCTTACAGGGACAAAGAGAAAACACCCAGGACTGACCTTAAAGAGAAATTTGATGCAGTGAAGACACAATGGCTATATCCATTTACCTTGATAGGGTGGAAGTTTGCCATCCAGACGGATCGGGCCAGGCTTGGTCCATCCGAGTGCAGGACAGCCAGGGAGCCCTTGTCGGGGTCCTCCACCCAGAGTACTATATCTAAACAGATTCTCTTTATTTACAAGACTGTACATTTAAGGCTGGCTAGCCATCACAAGGAAAAGAAAATATAATGCTGAGTTACACAGTTATTGTTCAGTTAAAGTTGTTGCTTTGTTCTACAGACCCCTTGGGCCATCGGGCCAGGGTCATAAAGAGACACTTTAAACCTCACAGATCCCTTGGGCCATTGGGCCAGGATCTTTTGGATTACAAATATTGTTTAAGAGACCGCAGACTTTTCCAACCAAGGAAAAAAAATAGGTGGCCGTCACAGTATTGGGCGGTGCATCCAGGAAGTCTGGTGGGGGGTGCTCTGGAAGACCCCTTACATTTCCCTGACTCACTCAGGCCACTCAGGCTACAGTGGTTTGCCCTGTTTCCAAAAAGGAGAAGTGTTCTGTGTGACAGCAGGAAGATGCTGTATTTCTTCTTCAAGGACTCTGCATAGGTAGTCAGTGATAGGGCACAGATTCCCCCAGGAGAAGGGGAGGATTGGATCCGGCGTGTCAAGCACTGAATAGCAGAGGAGTCAGGGAATGGAGTGAGAAGGTCGCCCCTGAAGGGAGGGCCTTCTTACTCAACTGTTCAGATAGTTAGTCCTGTAATTGCTATATGTATGCAGTATGACTAACCTTTCATTTTCCTCTACAGGTGGGCTCACAGTAGAGACAGATAGTCGGGAAATCTATGTTTGCCTAAAATTCCCACCAAACGGATTTGTTTGGTTAGGGGTGCATCCTTTTCATGCACCTTAAATAATTTGTATATTTGTACAGCATAAAGATGTCTATATATTTTTTCACGTAAATTATTTGTACATTCGTTTCTTTCCCTTTTCCAACTTTGTGGGATACTCCAGATTTTTTGGCAAATTTTTGTAGGAGGCGGCTGCCTCAGAGCCAATGGAGACATGGCTCATTTTTGGTGGGAGGTGGATGTAGCACAGTCCTAGGTAGGTGCTAGGAAGAAGCATATGGGTGGCCCTGTCTGCATATCAGGAGGGCCTGATCAATTTGTTAGGCAGTCATGTGTTTCCAGGTGTGCCTGTTGAGTCTGGGGAGTCTCCCCACTATGTCCAATGAGGGCTCTCATTGGACAGTGGAGGAAATCTAGCCAATAGTACACCAAGGCTTGTATCTATCCCAGAGGGCAGATTCTGCCGCAAGGCATCCTGGGATGGGGTATACGTCTGAGGGGAGCGCATGACAGAGGGTCTTTGGCGGGAAGCAGGGTCCCAGGAGGAGGGTGACGGCTGTCAGATACTGGACTGGTCATTGTCTCAGTGCTCACACTTGGAGAACATGCTTAAATGTGCTGTTGTTGTTAGCGGTAACCCTTGCCGGACCCACATCCAGCAAAATGGCTGGGAATCCTGCTACACATAAGATTTCTAAAGCACATGTAAAGGCAGGAGATATTCAAGCTGTATCTAGAAAGGAGATTTTGGAATCCAACATTGCAAAACAGCAGAAGCATAAGTTTGCATTCGCCACTAAAGTATTTCGCACTGCCTACTTTTGTGCAAAACAGAATCGCCCTTTCAGACTTATACGATCTTATCAGTTTGCAAGTTGCAAATGGTGCAGACTTAGGATGTATTCTCCATAGTGAGTATACAGCTGCACAAATAATAAATTGCATTGCCAGTGAAATGAGAAAAAAACTTTGCAAGGCAATTGTTGAACAGGCTCCAAACATTTCTGTATATATTGATGAATCTACTACAGTTTTTTCACATTCAGTGTTAATTGTTTATATTTGTCCCTATGTTAACAGAAAATACCCAGTCACTTTCTTGCTTGATTTGCCTAAAGCAGATGCACACTGTATTGAAGGTAATCTTCTAGCTTGTCTTTCCAAACATGGGTTCAGTAATGACTTTCTTGCTAAAAAACTTGATTGGGGTTTGTAGTGATGGTGCAAGTGTAATGCTTGGAAGAAAGTGTTCTGGAACAACTTAGTGAAAATTATCCACAGCTTGTGAAATGGCACTGCTTGTGTCATAGGCTTGAATTGTGCAATTCAGATACAATTGATTCTTTTCCTGGTCTTCATCATGTAACATTTTTTGAGAAGTTGCATGCTGTGTATCATCAGTCACCAAAAAACCTGTCGGAGCGGTCTGAATGTGCAAAAGAATTCAAAGTACAAATTCTTAAAACTGGAAAAGTTTTTTCAGTTAGGTGAGTTGCTTCAAGCCAGAGAGCTATATGAGCAGTTTGGGAGTCATATCCTGCACCGCACAGTCATTTAATGAAAGCAAGCTTAAAATCAGCTCATAACAGTAAGCAGAAATCTCTATTTAGTGGCCTTAACAAGGTCCTGACGTCAGAAAATTATTTGTTAAACCTTGCTGGGATTGCAGATGCTGTTCAAGAAAAGGGACTGTTATCTAAAGCCCTTCAAAGAGATGACCTCGCACTTCCACAAGCCTATCAGCTGAATAATCGGTCAGTTCGTGCAATTGAAAAAATTAAAGACATGCCTGGCAAACATCTGAAAGAAGTCATGGAATCTTTGGATAAAGGGGATTTCACAGGTGTGACCATCAATCCAGAAAGTACAGAAGGCTTTAACTGTGAGCAACAGACCTGCAGCTTCATCACACTGTATTTGAAAATTCTTGTCTCGGAAATTAACATCTTGAATTCTCAACGCTGGCCAATCAATATGTACAGTCCTTGGTTTAAAGGTGAGATGAAGCTGGAGCAGCTGTCCAAGAGATTCTGTCTCAACAATGCATCCATGATCTGTGACGGTTTCAGAGATTTCATTGATAATGGTGTTGCAGAGGGTCCTGAAAATCTGAAACCAGTTGAGACAGCAGTTAAGTCTTCCAGTGACATCCAGTGATTGTGAGAGGGGCTTCAGTACAATGAATTTGGTGATGTCACCCATTAGGAGTGGGCTTGGCATTGAACGCCTGTCTTCTCTTTTGTTTGTCAGTCTCATTGGCCCTCCGGTGCATTTATGGAATCCTTTACCATATGTCTCAAAATGGCTGGCCACACATCGCAGTGCAGATGATACTAAATCTCAAAATGTTGATCATCTTGAACAGCAAAGGAAATGTTATTCCTGTTTGTGGGATAATTTCTAATGGACTGTTATGTTTTTTATACACTATTTGTTTTAGAAATGCCCTGCGAGGAAACCATTATTACACATTGTGGTGTTTTTGTTAGTACAGCATACAGGTTTAATTATCTTGTTGTTACATCTGTTCTATATTTGTTTGAATAATGCATTTGAATTTTGAAGGTGTCCTCGTAAACTGGCACTTTAAAATAAATATTACACTTTATTTGTTAAAAAATGAGTATGTATTTTATATATATATATATATATATATATATATATATATACACACACACACACTTTTTTTTCACAGGACTTGACCCCTGAAGAATCCTCAGACATCTCAGACATTTCAAACATCTTGGTGTACAAGTAGTATAATAAATGTTCTTGATTTCTGTTGAAAATTAAGTACAGTTGTTAAACTGGATAAATATAGCTTTAATTTAATCCACAGAGCCCCTCAACTTCTGGAAACTTCAGAAATTCCTGGAAGTGACAATCTTCAGACAGGTTTCTAGGTACATCCACCCTGATGTCACAAACAAGGTTTGATGTGGTCCCTTTTTTTTTTTTTTTTCTTTTACCTATGTAAAACTTATTGGGGGTCCCAGGTTAAAACTAGTTTTAATCGGTTTTATCAAATAACTGGACTTAAACAAGTCTGGCTATCTAACAGTTCAAGGATATAGAAACAATTCTAGTTAAAGTGAAAGAAAGCCTAACTATAATTGTTCTTCAAAATGTTCCCTCATCCTTCCCCCTAGCTATCTTGCCTAACCTGAGGGATGTGAGTGCAGCGCTGCTTTAAAATTATAAATCTATAAATATATATAAAAAATATAAAATTGTGCAATGACTTATTACATCTGTGGTAATCTTCAAAAAAAAAAAACATGAAGTGTACAATCATAAAAATCTAATATTTATACACAATGTGCTCCAAATAAATAAATATATAAATAATTGTCCATAAATAAATCTTTCCAGAATGCTGTGACTTTTTCCGATATTCATAAAGTGCTTGAGTGCTCAAATTGTGCAATAAGCGGGGTTTCCCCCTTAAGATGTCTGCTTACCATCAACTGGATATAATCAGGCATGGAAAAAAGGCTTTACACTCTGTTTTTCAATTGGTGAGTAAGGAATAGTTGCTGGAACCTCAAGATTCATCGCCCCCGTATCCTCAAAAAGAGAAGCTTTTCATGGTGAAGTTTGTTTCAAACAACACATTTATTGGGTACATGGCGGGGATTTATACTCACAAACAACAAAATATAACAAGCAGAGAGCGGCTCGGTGGTGTGCTGCTCCCGCAGCATACGATCCTCCGGCCGGGGATCACGTGGTACTCGCTCTACCTATCGCTAGACGCGTTTCGCTGTGACACACAGCTTCATCTGTGAGCTACAGATGAAGCTGTGTGTCACAGCGAAACGCGTCTAGCGATAGGTAGAGCGAGTACCACGTGATCCCCGGCCGGAGGATCGTATGCTGCGGGAGCAGCACACCACCGAGCCGCTCTCTGCTTGTTATATTTTGTTGTTTGTGAGTATAAATCCCCGCCATGTACCCAATAAATGTGTTGTTTGAAACAAACTTCACCATGAAAAGCTTCTCTTTTTGAGGATACGGGGGCGATGAATCTTGAGGTTCCAGCAACTATTCCTTACTCACCAATTGAAAAACAGAGTGTAAAGCCTTTTTTCCATGCCTGATTATATCCAGTTGATGGTAAGCAGACATCTTAAGGGGGAAACCCCGCTTATTGCACAATTTGAGCACTCAAGCACTTTATGAATATCGGAAAAAGTCACAGCATTCTGGAAAGATTTATTTATGGACAATTATTTATATATTTATTTATTTGGAGCACATTGTGTATAAATATTAGATTTTTATGATTGTACACTTCATGTTTTTTTTTGAAGATTACCACAGATGTAATAAGTCATTGCACAATTTTATATTTTTTATATATATTTATATATTTATAATTTTAAAGCAGCGCTGCACTCACATCCCTCATTATAAAAAGAGCACCAGCACTTTTCACTGCAGCTAGCAGCTTTATGCACAGTACTTTATTTTAATATCCATAAGCGCAGGGCCCCTCAGTTATACATCTTGCCTAACCTATAAAAAAAGATGTACTTACCCATTTCAATCTGCTCTAGTCCGGTCACATGATCCTGCAGCTTTATATAAAGGAGCACTCTACAACTGTGAATTCTGGAAGGTTGTGATATTACCCATAGGTTCCCATGCCTCAACTGTTGTTAACACTTCTTCCTTTCCCCTGCAACAGCAGCTCACTGACACAGGGGAGCCAGAGATGTTGGGTCACTAAGCCAGACCAGAGTGGATGAAAAAAAGGTAAGTACACAGATCATTTTAGACAGGTAAGGCAGGCTAGGTAGGAAGATGGGAGTAGGAACCTAAGGAATAGTTATAATTTTATATATCTATAGTTATAGTTAGCATTTTCTACTACTTTAAAATTGTTACGACTAATACCAAGTTCCTTGTAACTGGGAGGAGTTTCAGGAGACTGATTTAGTATAGGAATACCTTTTTGCAGGCAGCAAGGTACCATGGGATATTTAGTCCTTAGAAATAGAAAGTAAATGCAGAGGAGAAGCTGCAAAGCTTGCTGGGAATACAGGATGTTGTGGAAAGCGATGGTCAGCAGCCAGGCAGAACTCACAACATGTCAAAAATAAATATTGTTTGTATTGCATTTACAATGCTAATGTAATGTTATAAAATAAAAAATGTATGCTACAGCGATTACTCTCGTTTAGTAATTGGGTCACCAAATAACCCTATTGGGGATTGGTGAATGTAGGCTATATGGGGACTTTCTTGGTATCATACTCATGATGTACACCAACACATAGTTGATAAAAAAAATATACATTTTATTTCGAATTACAGATTTAAAAACAGTTTATATAGCAAATAAAGAAAAAAGAAAGAAAAATATAGAAAATACATATATTTGGACAATTTATGAAAATTGACAACAATTCGACAATGTGTGAACCCTCTTGTATTTGATTAGGTGGGGCCACTAGTACTGCCACCCATATACTTGCCCAACATGTTTCGCTAAAAAGCTTCTTCAGGGGCGAATTGACGATATAAGGGTTCAGTTGTTGTCTCGAAAACATTAACAAAATGATGTTAGTCATTGTACTTTTTCAAAATTAAAGCATGTTCAGTTCTCTAGGCAAATTTCCAAGTGGATTATCCCCATGCTCAGTGCAGTGCTCTCTATGCAAACCCACTATCCGGCCAGGTGGTGCGTAGCATGCAAATGTCTCCCCAGCGGGTGCGGGGGCAAAGAAGGGTGAACCCTACAAAATGCGGTCAGTGATATTTTGCTATAATAGCTAATACTATATAGAAAGAAAGGGAGGGGGAACAACCCCCCGACCCTCAAAGGTTGTGCAAGAGACATATAATGGTGACTTTTTATATATTATATTTACTTGCACGATATAAAAAGGTTTTAATATATATATATCTTTAGCACCTACCCCGAATTGTCACTTGATGTCACAAATATGGTAGTATAGAGGAGGGGGCTGACCAAACTGAGATAGTTAATGTATGGTCTTGGATGAGCTTAAAAACAAAGGAGAAGGGATACACTGTATATATTTGTACATTTATATTCTATTTACCCAAACATATTGGGTCAATATTCTCCCCATCCATATAAATAAAATGTTGGGGTGGTACGGAGGGGTACTCCTATGTAGTCTGGGTTTGTATTATTACTCTCGTTTAGGTGAATTTTCACTTCTCTCAGAGAAGGCAAAACAAGGTAAAAGAAAATCCCCAAGAAATACCCAAAGAATTAAAAAAAAAAATATTTTTGCGCACACATGGCTAGATAATGTAGTTAGCGTGGCTTCACCTCATTCACTAAGTTAAGTAAAAATGTATTTTGTAAACTGAAAATGTTCTACTCCTTTAAAAAATAAACCCTAGTGTGTCCCAGCTCCCCGCACACTTTTCCTATTCTCTATACCAGTACACCTGGTGCAGGAAATTCCTTCTATTATACTCTCTTTATTAATGTTTGGAATTGTCCTAATAGGTGAATAAAAACTGTGCACTATGTATGTGGTCTAATCTGCAGGATTTGGTTGTTTTGGCAAAATAATGAAAACTACCCGATTAGCACAAGAAGGTGAAAAATAGAATGAAGGGTCAGCTTCTGGACAGAACTAAACAACCAGTTTATTGTACAAGTTCAACATCTGCTGTGTTAAGGTAATTAAGCAAATGGGATTAAGAACTTCTCCAGGTGCAACCTCAAATCCAGACGCAGGTGGAAACACCTCCTGCAACGTCGCTAGACTAGTAGTAACCTATTATGTATACTGCCTTGTACAAGTGAGGTGTTGTGTTATCTGTACTGATCAGCATTCAGGGACAAAATATAACCATATTGGACATAGTTGCACAGTTTCTGTATATGAATGATATTGTTAATATATAGATATAAACTGTGTAGTCATGCTGTTTTGTTTTAGCGAGTGAATATGAAGATTCCCTAGGCAGTAGGTAGAGTTTAGATTTATGTAATATGATGGAGACATTCAGAGGAGCCGTTCTGCCCAGCAGATCCCTGGTGACCTTGCTCCATCTGTTCTACAATTATCGCAAGTAGCAATAAACATCAGGCACTAAAATAAGGTTAATTTGGTAAAATATGGTACACATCCTAAAGTGTAACACATGGCTTCCAAAAGCACTGAGTATAGATGTTTTTAAAGTGGTTCTTAAGGCTGAACATTTTCTACATTTATGCGTTCTATGCATAAGGTAAAAAACCTTCTGTGTGCAGCCTTCACCTTCCCCCCCAATCCTCACCTGGGCCCCCTCCTATCCAGCGATGTTCACGATAGTCTCGGCTGTATGGGTCTCTCTCTCCTCATTGGCCCATTGGCTCCCACTTCTGTCAATCACAGCCAGTGAGTCAATCAGTAGAGATGGGGGGGAGAGCGGCCCTATGTGTCTTATCGGAAGCAAACACACAGAGGTGCCTCCAGGGCAAGTGGCTTTCTCTGGAGGCACTGCTCGAGAGTGAGGTGCGGGACATCGGCAGGGGACACGTAAAGAAGAGGATCGAAGCTGCTCTGTGCAAAACCACTGCACAGAGAAGGTAGGTGTAACATGTTTTTTTATTTAAAGAAAACAGCTGTAATATTACGTTAATGTTGATCTGTAACAAATTTTATTTATAGTTCAAACTGTAATGACAAAAACAGTAATAGTGTTGCTACCCGTGAAATCCACTCCACTTTATCAAAAAACATGATATAGCAGGTTCTACAATTAACAGCTTATGGCCCATTAAGCATATGCCTGTTGGTGGGAGATCCTTCTCTGACTACGCCAAGTATGGGGGCGGGGTTTACTCGCCCTGTACGCAGTGTACCTTTGGCACAGAGTGCGCTCACCAATGCCCGGGAAATAGGCGGAGACTGCGGTCATGTGAAGAATCTAACATTAAGGCACTTCCCCAGCTTTGAGGTGAGCTTTCATTGTGTGCAGCCTTCCTTTGAAAAGCAACTTATCCCATGTCACTACACACTGCAACCAGTATGTTGCATTAGGAGGGACGTACTGAGCCTGGTCCCACTGCACCAGTCTAGCGCATCTCCGTTACCACACTCCCAGTAACAGAATGGGGTCCTGCTGAGCACCTAGCATAGACCTCATGTGTGCTCTTATTTAATTCTTCCCTTACTGTACCTATTGACCAGGCCATAGATTTCTGTAACGCAGGTTCAGATCCAGTTGCCAGTGAATACCAACCACTAGGGAGGGAGCCAGACAACGACCCCCTTGCCCCCGAGGACCTGTTACCCCACCAACCGGTTGCTTGTAGCTTGTTCCTTTACTTGGTTTCACATAACTAAACTCCTCTTCTTTTCTTGTTGAGCTAACCCTTTTATAGTAGTGTCACTTCATACCCCACATGTGCTTTACAGACCCAGGTTCTTTGGAATACGCCAGAACCAACATGCACCCTTTTGAACAACTCCAGACCAGGCTCAGAATGGTTAATATTTAACTTTACTGTAAAAATGCAGCATGGCAGTACAAAACAAACAATGTCGTGTCCCTGATCATAACTAAAATAGCATAGTGGTCTAGGCATACCTCAGTAAAGTGAGAGTCCATAATGATGTTTGAGTAGGGCATCTTGCGCAAACAAAAAAGGCATTATCCCCAAAAGTGCAAATAGTAAAAAAAATGATCTCTCCTCAAAGGGGGAGGTATGGGGAGGTAAAAGATTTTAGCATGGCCAAAAACAAGGAAACATACAATCATATACAAAGACAAAAATAACTTAAATCAACAATATTTATTATCCATTGTTAAAAAAGAGATGGACTGTTTTTGTACCTTACCTTCTTCTTGCATAGATCATTCCTTTGGCAGAGTGTGCAGGAGCTAAGAGATCACATAGCCTACATGGAGCAGCTGTGGTATTGAAAACAAGAGAATTGTGTGCCTGGAAGACTGTAAAATCCACCATTGTACAATCTCTTTGAGATCTATCATTAACTATGTAGAGCAAGGGTCTGCCTGATTGGATAAAGAGTAATTGGATAGATAGGTGGGTCCTCCAATTATACAGTTTTGGTAAATCTGGAAAAGCCTGTCTGTGTATTCAGGGAGAATGGTGCTCATTGAAAATCTCCTGGAGGGGGCAGGTGCAGGGTGTGTGTTAGGCAGGCCATACATTACCAATTTTCTATCTTACAACCATGGTTTGCAGGAAAGAAAATTGCTTGTTTCCCTCCTACATAACTATTGTATTATGAAAGTGGGAGGTTTCCCAGCCATCGGAATACAATGATCACTGCCAGTAGCTTTGGATCGACTTCAGTACAACGAGGCTCCCATACATGGATTGAAATTTGACCAGTTTCTATTGAACGCCCAAATTTCGATCCATCTATAGCCGGCTTTAATGAGCCCAGCAGCTGAAGTACTTCCTTCTAATGGCTTTCATGTCCTAAGTGTCAGATCGCAGCAGAAATAATGGAGTTTTCTATATGAGGCAACACTGGAAGCTTAGAGAGGGCTATTATTTTCTGCAGCAGAGGTACATTAATAGTATACTGGTACAAAGGGAAGCTGGAATTTTTAGAAAAAAAAAGTGAACTTCACCTTTAACCACTTCCTGCAAACCAACGTACCTGTGAGGAAGTGGTTGTACCGGGGTGATGCCTGCAGCTAAAGGCATTACCTTGGTACCATTTTTTAGAGCTGGTGGTCGGCTTTCTAGTGATAACAACCAAGGCGGTTCAACAGCTGCTCTGTTGCCATCACAAAGAGCGGAAGGGGCCATCCACTCCCTCCTGCCGCTCTACCAGGTTTCTCGTCCCACCCACCCAAGCCACCAGGTGGCACATCTGCTGACTGGATGGAGTCCCGAATGAAGCCGGATTCAGCTTCAATCAGGTCTCCGATGTAGTAACCTGGAAGCGACATCACAACCGGTTTACTGAGCTGACAATGGCGCCCTTTTTTTTTTTTTTGCCGTTTTGAATACTTTAAGTGCAAAGGAGGGATTTGGGGTCTTTTAGACCCCAGATCCCTCCATAAAGAGTACCTGTCACTGCCCGTTGCTATCACAAGGGATGATTACATTGCTTTTAACAGCAAAAAAAGTGATCCAAAGGATTGTCTAAAAGATGATTGTGCATTGCCACTAAGGAAAAAAAATATAGAGCTGCTGCTATCGCCTTATGTGTTCCCACATCCACAGTAAATAAAAGAAGAAAGTATGTGATAGTGCTGCTCAACTAATGATAAACATAAAAAAACAAAACAAATTATTAATAGTGCATACACAATAAATAAAAAAAAAAGTGCTAGTGCAAATAATCAATACAAGGATGCTAATTGATAGAAATAATGTCCGAAAAATACACAGCAGAGCACTGAAAAGTCCCCTACATAAACTCAATAGTTATTCTTCTTAAATTTATGCAAAAATCCAAAGTCTCTATTGCAATGATGTGCTTCCCAAATTAAAACTCTGTGTAAATCCACTCCTTTAATAATGTGCTCCAATCACCAGGTGCAGTGCATGCTCACCTCTATTTTAGGAATACTTTCTGATGTTCAGGTTCCTAAAATGGCTCCACGCTGTTCAGACAACTCCAGGGTAACATATAGAAAGAAAGAATTGCTTCAAATAGTGCAGTACCTGGGTTAACTGGCTCAATAAATCACAACACCCCTAGCTTCATAAAATGCACTAACATTTATTTAAAGCAATATTACACCGATAAAGATTCCAACAGCTCTCACTTGTTCCATATATACTGTATGATCAAACCACCAGGCTCAGCCTCTACGCGTTACGCCACTATCACACTTGGCTTCATCTGGAGGAAAAAAAAATCATCCTCCAGATGAAGCCACGTGTTATAGTGGTGTAACACGTAGAGGTGAAGCCTGGCAGCAGGATCCTATATATGGAACACGTGAAAGCTCTTGGAATTTTGTGTAAAATTGCTTTAAATAAATGTGAGTGCATTATATGAAGCTGGGGGTATTGTGGTTTATAGAGCCAGTTAACCCAGGTACTGCACTATTGGAAGCAATTCTTTCTTTCTGGAGCGGTCTGTGAACAGCGTGGAGCCATTTTAGGAACCTGAACATCAGACAGTATTTCTAAATTATGCTGTGTTGACCCCTTGTGGGTCTAAAATGGAGGTGAGCATGCACTGCACCTGGTGATTGGAGCACTTATTAAAGTGGATTTGGGAAGCACATCATTGCAATAGAGACTGCACGAATTAAAGGAAAATCACTATTGACTTTATGTAAGGTACTTTTCAGTTTCCTGCGGTGCATTTGTTGAACTTTACTTCTATCAATTAGCATCCTTGTATTGATTATTTGTACTAGCACTTTTTTTGATTTAATGTGTATGCACTATTAATAATTTGTCTGTTAGTTTTCTATGTTTATCATTGGTTGAGTAGCGCTATCACATACTTTCTTCTTTTAAAAAAAGTGATCAGATTTTTTTTTTTTTAAAGGGACAGTGAAAAAAATTAAATAGGAGAATTTTTATATATATAAAATATAAAAATAATATGGAGATTTTTAAGCAACGTAGTTTGTCACCATTCCATGACTGTGCACAATTTTAAACCATAACATGTTAGGTATCTATTTACTCAGCGTGACATCATCATTCAAAATATACAAATAAATAAATACAAATAAATTTGTCTAACTTTACTGTTTAGTTTTTTTAGAAATCAGTAACGTGTATTTTTTTCCAAAAAAAATGTAGTTTGAAAGACAGCTGCGCAAATACTGTGTGACATAAAATATTACAAAGACCGTCATTTTATTCTCCAGGGTCTTTGCTAAAAAAAAAAATTATATATACAGTAAACCCCCGCTCCATCGCGGTTCAGTTTTTGCGGTCCCGGTATATTGCGGTTTATTTTGTAATGTTATTTCACTATATAAATCATTAAAAATGAAATATTTTTGTGTTTTCCATAGCTCTTGC
The DNA here is from genome assembly GCF_965119305.1 of Pelophylax lessonae. Taxonomy (NCBI): domain Eukaryota; kingdom Metazoa; phylum Chordata; class Amphibia; order Anura; family Ranidae; genus Pelophylax; species Pelophylax lessonae. The sequence continues at coordinate 413,687,435 of NC_138772.1, forward strand.
TATGTGTCTCAGTATCTTTTATGTGTTTAAATGAGTTTCTATTGTTTTAAAAGTGTGTTTAAAGACCTTAAAAGGCTTTTACACGCACAGTGACAGTACAATGCATTTTAATAGGGTTTTTCTATTTCGCTGATTTTCACTTTTCGCGGCTGGGTGCGAAACGTAACCCCCACAATGGAGGGGGGTTTACTGTGTGTATATATATATATATATATATATATATATATATATATATGTATTATATTTTAAGGGCCTGGTAGCCCATTTTTATTAAAAGGCAAAACAAAAAAGTTCATAACACAGGTTTTCCCACGCAGGGGTTCTTCGCCAGTAAATATAAAACTGAAAATACTAGCCCACCTGGCTCTCGCGCAGTTTTTCTTCAGCAGTACCTCTGCACTTTATGCTGGTCCCCAGACCATGGACTCTCTGAAGCTGACAGCCTCACTGTGGCCTTGGTTCTCAGGCCATCTCCTGTCTCTTCAGACACACACATGTGCTCTGGCTGCCACCTGCAGCCACTGACTCCCAGAGAGTATTTGAGTATTACTATTGAGCAGCCACTGACTCCCCATGAACAGACCTCCTGTCTGTTGGATGAAGCAGTCTCCAACTGGGAGCCCTGATGTCTTCCTAAACCTTCATTATAAGGGCTGTGTGCACCTGAGCACACACCCTACTGGTCATCACAAAACATAGACATAGAGTTGGAGATTCCGTCCCTCCTAAGACACTATGAAATCTCCAAACTACAAAGCCCCTTTCTGGACTACCAAAACCTGGAGAAAGTTGCAACAGCAGTTTTCTCCACTGTACCTCTACGCTCTGTAGTCCTGCACAGAGCCAACGTGCACACTCTGTCTCCTTTAAATGACCACTTTCACCGTGACAGAGTCTCCACCTGTCACATACCCCACCCCCTTGTTTCGATCCAGTAGGGGGCGGAACACACCAGCCCCAATTCCTGATCGGGGCACCTCTGCGCCAGCTATCAGCTGTGTAGTCCCAATCTTTTTTCTGGGTGCGTTTCCAGGCACGCCCTATCCTGAATCGCAACGGGGTCCTACACTTCTGGATACCCAGTTTTCTTTTATCCATTTCTACCCGAATATACAGGATTTCTGCTGTTTGCTGGTCCACGCTCAGCCCTTCCATCTCAAGAGGTTTGTCCAGCGGTACTATACATGAGCCCTTCACAGATACCGAAAGCTGACAAGGACAACCCCAGACCGCAGCAGCAGAAATGCTTTCCATCCGACTGTTATGCCAAGGAACCTCTGATATTTTTAACCGGTTATTCCCTAATAAACTCGGTAACACACTATTTGTTAATGCCATATTCGACACTGGTTTGCACCTTTCAATGTTATAGTCACCAGTACAATTGTTAGCTGTACCAATCAGTTGATCACACTTTACCATGTCACAATATTTTATACCCTCTGTGCTGTATTTCAGAGCATCTCCGGGTACTTCAACTTGTACCTCTTTGCAGGTGACAGACAGAATATCTGCTTTTGCCGCGTCCATATCAGGCCCTTCCTTCTTATGAGGTCTAGTGGGTGCAGTATCTGGGCCATTTACGAACAATTGCTCAGCCACACCTCGGACCGCACTAGCAGAAGCGTTCTCTGTCACCTCATCAGGAGGAGAGACCTTCGATGTCTCCATCAGCTCTCTACCTGACTCCACCTATAGGTACTCTGCAATACCAACATACCCGACTGGAATGGAGGCACCCAGATATACAAGGAATGTGCTTTTATCAGTTCAAGCAGTTCTAATAACACACTTGTCATTTCAATGCACTCTGCATCGATATGCAACACCTTTTTAGGGATTTTTCCTCACCATAGATGTGGAGGGGCTCATCCACTGTAGCCTGAGGGGTTGAGATGTTTAAAGGGGCCTCCACCTCACAGGAGGTAGCCATCATTACAACCTAGTGCTCCCCTGGAACACTGTCAGATGTATGTCTCACACTTATCCCCTCCAACTCCACAACAATGAGCCTCTGCAAGCCAACATCAGTTACATGGTCACCTAGACACTTGACATTAGGAGGTTGGGCTGTGGATACCACATCTGCCATACATGCACCCTTAATCGGTCCTTCTGACTGGAAGGGAACAACCTTCGCAGGCACCAACGCTCACTCAGCCACCGGCTGCTCTGCGATCCCTCCTTCTGGCATAGCAGTTGTTGTGTCCACACCCTTTTCACATACTAGAGCCTTGTCTAGCATGGCTATCAATTGTTTGGCCCAACTATCCCAATCTATTGTGCTTCCGTCATGGGTGCTCTGCAGCACCTCCTCACCTGCTCTAGGAGGCACCTGGGATTCTGCAGCACAAACCGTATCTTTGTCAGTTTTATACACATCACATTTTGCCAACATATTGTTACTCTGCGATAATGTACCATTAATCAAGGCTGGCTGCAATACACCATTTTGGCCAGCTTTCTCTGGGAGCGCTAACACACTCAGCTGTGTTCTTTCAGCTTTGGCCAGCTGACTTAACCCCTTACCAACTGGGTTACACATAGGGTGAGTGGACTGCTCCCACACACTCTTCCAGCATGGTGAAGACCCAGTCTGTTCCAACACAGCAAAATCAGTGCTGTCCTCCTGGACAACCTCTGGCTCCAACACAGGAAGACCGCCTGAGATTTCCATGTTCAACCCTGTGGCTCTGTCTCTGGTTGTTACAGGAGATATCCTACTCCCACCATGGCTAGTGAACACATCACCAATATAAGTACATTTATCAATGGTAATACCTTTATCAGCATTCAAAGACATATCAATAGTGTTATAATCTTTAGCAGGCTGTTTTTGGTCATTTCCGACAGTAACCTAGGTGCCACTCAGCACACCACCCTTCCTCTCCAAAGAGATACTTTTACCCACTAGGGCGGCTCCACAGTTGTCCTGGGAAACCTCGTGCCTCACCACTGCGGGCTCATGGGAGGTTTCCCTGGGCATCTCTGCAGCACCTGTCACTAGGGAACCTGGCACACAAACTGTTTTGGTCATCCCTAGTACATCTCTCCCAACACTTTGCTGGATTACACCAGGCACATACAGAGTCCTTAAGTCTTTTTAAGTCCTTAACCTTGCTGCAGGTTGAGCTTCAACCTGTGTCTCCCCACTACTTGGGGTAGCACACTGCAGCAAGCCCATTCGCACACCTTCTGTGGATCTGCCAGCTGGACGGACTCCCACTTCACTGGGATCAGTCCCACAAACTGCAACAGTCTTACCATATCCTGTAGCAGGTAACTTTGGCTTCATTTGAGTGTGTGGTCTCTCAGCTGCATCCTCACAAGCTACTGCCTCTTTGTGGCCATAATGCAGCACCGCAGGCTTTTCAGACTCTCCAGCGGTGTTCCAGAACCTGGGGCAAGAAAAGATCCCATGCCCAACTTGACCACACTCCAAGCATGGTACTGGACGCTGAACTTTAATTCCTTGGCATCTCCTTGATGACTGGCTCTCACTCGTTGTTGCAGGATACCACTGGTCACGATTATCAGCAGACAGACTCCTTGGATCCCAGACATCCCTGCTGGGCTAGACGTTGCTGCCATGGATGACCACACTCCTCCTTTCCACATGCTGTTGTCCACCTGGATTCCTGTTGCCAGGGACAACCTCTTTCACTTCTCATTTAACTGGGGGTGAGGTGATTAATTTACACCAGTTCACAGCAAACTCACACTCGGATGAATTTTCTGGCGTGGCTGGGTCATGTGGTGAATAACCCTTTAGCCATAGCAGCCTTTCCCTTGCCTTAGCAAGAATTGCATTCTTTTTTTGCTTTGACCGCCCCATCCTTTGCAGTCATGCAACAGTTCACAACAGGAAAAAAAAAGTTTTTACTTTCCTTTCACACGTACACCACCTGCAACACGCAATGACTTTTGCCTGGCTGCACTTCTGCACACAGCCAGCAGCTTCTGACCTGAACACACTGTGGAGCAAGGACCCAGATTCCACCGTCTTGTGCCTGCATCCAACAACCACTTGTAACATGGGGGACCATTAGCTCAGTGGCAGATGCATTTCTCCAGTGATTCACTGCAGTCAGGTATTATATTTTAAGGGCCTGTCTGTTGGATGAAGCAGTCTCCAACTGGGAGCCCTGATGTCTTCCTAAACCTTCATTATAAGGGCTGTGTGCACCTGAGCACACACCCTGCTGGTCATCCACAAAACATGGACACAGAGTTGGAGATTCCGTCCCTCCCAAGACACTATGAAATCTCCAAACTACAGAGCCCCTTTCAGGATTACCAAAACCTGGAGAAAGCTGCAACACTGCACCTCTGGCTCTGTGCAGGACTACAGAGCGTAATGTGCACACTCTATGTCCTTTAAATGACCACTTTCACTGTGACAGAGTCTCCACCTGTCACAATATATTTTTATATATATATATATATATATATATATATATATATATATATATAATGTTTGGGGGTTCTAAGTAATTTTCTAGCAAAAAATACTGATTTTAACTTGTAAGCAACAAGTGTCAGAAATAAGCTTGGCCCTTAAGGTGTTACTAAACCCACAACAGTAAAATCTGTCTGTAGATACAGAATAGCATGCTTGTTATGCTCACTGTCTAACTTAAGTGATTAATCCTCTGAATAGTGTAAAAAGGCTGTGTGATCCTGTGTGCACAGATCCTCCCCCTCCTGCAAGTTCACTCTGGACAAGTCCATATAAGCACAGTAAGTGTAGTTCAGCTGCACATACTCTGTTTGGTCTCCAGGGCCGGACTGGGAATAATATTCAGCCCTGGAAATAATTTCATACCAGCCCCATAGCATTATTATACCGACCCAACAGCATAACGCCATTATTTTCCTGTTCATAATAGGGAAAATCATGCATTTTAAAGCAAAGTTGAAAAGTGTATTATACATAGATAAGATAGATATGAAAGCATGTAATGCTTCATATGTATATGAGCAAATTCTGGTTAAAAGTGGTAAACGTGCGGCCATGGTACAGGAGATGTCGGGCGCTGTGCGGGCATGGTACAGGAGATGTCGGGCGCTGTGCGGGCATGGTACAGGAGATGTCAGGCGCTGTGCGGGCATGGTACAGGAGATGTCAGGCGCTGTGCGGGCATGGTACAGGAGATGTCAGGCGCTGTGCGGGCATGGTACAGATGTCAGGCGCTGTGCGGGCATGGTACAGATGTCAGGCGCTGTGCGGGCATGGTTTCTATGCACAGTGACCAGCGTGCCCCCTTTCTATGCACGGAGACCAGCGTGCCCCCTTTCTATGCACGGAGACCAGCGTGCCCCCTTTCAATGCACAGAGACCTGCGTGCCCCCTTTCTATGCACAGAGACCAGCGTGCCCCCTTTCTATGCACAGAGACCAGCGAGCCCCCTTTTTATGCACAGTGACCAGCGTGCCCCTTTCTATGCACAGTGACCAGCCTGCCCACTTTCTAGGCACAGAGACCTGCGTGCCCCCTTTCTTTGCACAGAGACATGCGTGCACCCTTCTTATGCAGTGACCAGCGTGCCCCCTTTCAATGCACAGAGACCAGCGTGCCCCCTTTCTATGCACGGAGACCAGCGTGCCCCCTTTCTATGCACAGAGACCAGCGTGCCCCCTTTCAATGCACAGAGACCAGCGTGCCCCCTTTCTATGCACAGAGACCAGCGTGCCCCCTTTCTATGCACAGAGACCAGCGAGCCCCCTTTCTATGCACAGTGACCAGCGTGCCCCCTTTCTATGCACAGTGACCAGCGTGCCCCCTTTCTATGCACAGAGACCAGCGTGCCCCCTTTCTATGCACAGAGACCAGCGTGCCCCCTTTCTATGCACAGTGACCAGCATGCCCCCTTTCAATGCACGGAGACCAGCGTGCCCCCTTTCTATGCACGGAGACCAGCGTGCCCCCTTTCTATGCACGGAGACCAGCGTGCCCCCTTTCTATGCACAGTGACCAGTGTGCCCCCTTTCTATGCACAGAGACCAGCGTGCCCCCTTTCTATGCACGGAGACCAGCGTGCCCCCTTTCTATGCACAGTGACCAGCGTGCCCCCTTTCTATGCACAGTGACCAGCGTGCCCCCTTTCTATGCACAGAGACCAGCGTGCCCCCTTTCTATGCACAGAGACCAGCGTGCCCCCTTTCTATGCACAGAGACCAGCGTTCCCCCTTTCTATGCACAGAGACCAGCGTGCCCCCTTTCTATGCACAGAGACCAGCGTGCCCCCTTTCAATGCACAGAGACCTGCGTGCCCCCTTTCTATGCACAGAGACCTGCGTGCCCCCTTTCTATGCACAGAGACCAGCATGCCCCCTTTCAATGCACAGAGACCTGCGTGCCCCCTTTCTATGCACAGAGACCAGCGTGCCCCCTTTCTATGCACAGAGACCAGCGAGCCCCCTTTTTATGCACAGTGACCAGCGTGCCCCTTTCTATGCACAGTGACCAGCCTGCCCACTTTCTAGGCACAGAGACCTGCGTGCCCCCTTTCTTTGCACAGAGACATGCGTGCACCCTTCTTATGCAGTGACCAGCGTGCCCCCTTTCAATGCACAGAGACCAGCGTGCCCCCTTTCTATGCACGGAGACCAGCGTGCCCCCTTTCTATGCACAGAGACCAGCGTGCCCCCTTTCAATGCACAGAGACCAGCGTGCCCCCTTTCTATGCACAGAGACCAGCGTGCCCCCTTTCTATGCACAGAGACCAGCGAGCCCCCTTTCTATGCACAGTGACCAGCGTGCCCCCTTTCTATGCACAGTGACCAGCGTGCCCCCTTTCTATGCACAGAGACCAGCGTGCCCCCTTTCTATGCACAGAGACCAGCGAGCCCCCTTTCTATGCACAGTGACCAGCGTGCCCCCTTTCTATGCACAGAGACCAGCGAGCCCCCTTTCTATGCACAGTGACCAGCGTGCCCCCTTTCTATGCACAGTGACCAGCGTGCCCCCTTTCTATGCACAGTGACCAGCGTGCCCCCTTTCTATGCACAGAGACCAGCGTGCCCCCTTTCAATGCACAGAGACCAGCGTGCCCCCTTTCAATGCACAGAGACCAGCGTGCCCCCTTTCTATGCACAGAGACCAGCGTGCCCCCTTTCTATGCACAGAGACCAGCGTGCCCCCTTTCAATGCACAGAGACCAGCGTGCCCCCTTTCTATGCACAGAGACCAGCGTGCCCCCTTTCTATGCACAGAGACCAGCGAGCCCCCTTTCTATGCACAGTGACCAGCGTGCCCCCTTTCTATGCACAGTGACCAGCGTGCCCCCTTTCTATGCACAGTGACCAGCGTGCCCACTTTCTAGGCACAGAGACCTGCGTGCCCCCTTTCTTTGCACAGAGACCAGCGTGCCCCCTTTCTATGCACAGAGACCAGCGTGCCCCCTTTCAATGCACAGAGACCAGCGTGCCCCCTTTCTATGCACAGAGACCAGCGTGCCCCCTTTCTATGCACAGAGACCAGCGAGCCCCCTTTTTATGCACAGTGACCAGCGTGCCCCCTTTCTATGCACAGTGACCAGCGTGCCCCCTTTCTATGCACAGAGACCAGCGTGCCCCCTTTCTATGCAGTGACCAGCGTGCCCCCTTTCAATGCAGAGATGCCAGCGTAAGCGTGTCCCCCCCTCCCCCCGCGTGAGACCACCAGTGCACTTACCTCAGGCTGTTTTTGTCCAATAAATATATTTTTGATGTGTGCAATTGTCAGACATCACTGGGATCAATAATTCATGGCTATGAAGATAGAAGTGTTTGGGGGATCTGGTGAGTCACGCAGTGTCTTTATATAGAGACGGCCGGGCTCCTCAGCTGCTGCACACACATTCCGATCTTCGAGCGGATCTCCAGCAGTCACCACCAACAGGGCGGATCTGTTACGACCGCCGGGAGGGGGGACTCACAGTCACGGGGGGTTGGCATTGAAGGAGACAGAGCCGGGCTCCTCAGCTGCTGCACACAGTCCGATCTTCCTCCTGAGGATCTCCAGCAGTCAGCACCGTCCGACAGGGCGGATCTGTGCACACCGGGAGATTGAAGGAGACTGCTCGGCCGGCCCGCACCATCACGGAGAGGAGAGGGCTGAAAATATATTTAAAAACGGCGCCGCCGGGCGCCGCGCACTCGCGCAGCTGCTCCCGCTAGATCTGACGTCATGCCGCTCATAGCGGCTGACGTAGGAGAGACTTCAACAGGGCTGCAGCGGCCATCACAGTGCGGCCGCGGCGCGGATCCAATAGCGGCCGCGTCTTAAAGCGGCCACAATGTTAAAGCGGCCCCAGGGCCGGCGGCCCACCGGGGAATTTCCCGGTATCCCGCTAGGCCAGTCCGGCCCTGTTGGTCTCTATTGCTCAGAGAACACCATCTGGTTTTAGCTGAGCTATTCAGGTCACATGGTATTGACATTACACATGTGGGCATGTATACAGATCCTAAATGACAGCCCAGTCCCTCCCCCCTCCTCCATGCCCAGTAACTAAAAAATAAAACAGTGGGTGGGATGCCACATCTTGATTGAAGGATGATTTTTTTTTTTTCTTGGGAGGGTACATGTGATCAGCACAGGGCCAATCAGCACTGTCCAGACATGTTCAGACAGAAAATGAATGGTCTTGAAGCCTGATAGGACAATTGGGGGGAAATGAAAACTCCACCTACAAACTATCAGCACTAACTGATACAAGGCCCAATATTGCTCTAATTGCTGTATACAGCTGATGAGAAAAGGTATTTATCAGTTTATATTTACTAAAATAATTTCATTTCCATGTTCTGTGTGCTGTGGGAGACCAGATATAGTGAATGCAGGATCTGAGCTTAGTAACACTTTAAGTGGTTAAAGTGAAATCCAGGCTAAACCTAGCAAGTCTTAAAATGCCTAAATACCTATGTTGGCTTACCTGTAAAGAAAGATGTACATACTAAACTATTTTCATTTTTTTTCCGCTCCATTTACGCTATCCAGCTCCCCTTTGTCAGTCAGCTGTGGCTGCAGGGGAGAGGGGGGCCCGCTGACAATGGATGGGCCAAAGGAGCCTAGGGGTAACATCACCACTCCCAGGCATTCCCAGCTGTTGTTAAATGCTCTCTCCTCTTCCCTGCAGCTGACGCTGGCTGACACGGGGATTCCGTGACCAGAGGAGAGTGATCTTAAAATAGGTAAGTATTTACATCCTTTTTTACACAAATTAGTCAGCATGGGTATTAGGAGGGGGAAGGGAGCATTTTTAAGACTGGTTAGGTTTAGCCTGGAAGTCTATTTTAAGAATTTTTATTATTAGGATTTACAACGTGGTATATATGATAGGACTACTTTTTGTATATTGTTAGGGTTAAAGTACAGTATGTACCAAGTAAAATTACTGTATGTCATTGAATTTTTCTAGTGACCCCTTCATTGCTTTCATGACGGCCACAATGTGAATTTTAATTTCTTTTTCTTTTTTTTTGGAGTTTTGGTAGTTTGTGGAAGGTTGAAACCTTTGTCAAGTTCTATTGCTGTTTATCCCTGTTGGACAGGTGCACCATCTCTCATTTGTCCTTCTTAGCAAGACCAGTGCAGGAACAAGTAAAGTTTTCCAAAGGGAATATTTTATTGTAGTGATAGCTGTCAAAAAATGGCTGATGGCTTTAACCCTTGTCTACCCAATCCAAAACAAAATCAATGTTTTACTTTTAGACATACTTTAAAGTGATTGTAAGTGCCGGTTCACACTGAAGCGGCACAACTTCGGGGGCGACTTCGGCACGACTTTCACGGACTTCATAAAATGAATGTCTATGCAAGTCGCTCCAGGTCGCCCCGAAGTAGTACAGGACCCTTTTTCTAAGTCAGAGCGACTTGTGTTGCTCCTATTAGAACGGTTCCTGTAGCAGTCAATGGACCGCGACGGTGCGTGACTTGTCAGGCTGACCAAGTCTCCTGACAAGTCGTACTAGTGTGAATGGAGACTTAAGGTTAATTTTTGTTGTTTTTAAATAACAAACATGTTATACTGATACACGGAGCAGCCCCGATCCTCCTCTTCTGGGGAGCCCCGGCGTCGCTTCTAGCTGCTCCTCTTCATCGGGTGCCCCCACGGGGGCGCCTTCCATGGGGGGGCGCTCACGAGTCCCGCTGCTGCGTCCATTGACAAAGACAGCAAGACTCTGCCTCGCCCCCACTCTCGCGTCACTGGATTTGATTAACAGCAGTGGCAGACAATGGCTATCAGGTTGGCGCTGCTGGGGTCGTGCCCGTCACTGGAACATTCAGGTTCAGGTAAGAATAAGGGGGGTCTGGAGGGCAGCAGCAACCAAGAAGGTTTTTCACCTTATTGGATAGAATGCATTAAGGTGAAAAACCTTGAGGCTTTACATCTCCTTTAAGGCCAACCGAGCATGTTGTATTTTCCTTTAAGTAGGGTGTGTGGAACAAGGTTTTTTGTTAATGGAAAATGTTTGTTCATTTTCCCTTATAGATATAGACTGAAAGGTCATTCACCTCTTAACTTTTATCACATTCATTTTTCATGCTCTTCTCCGTACCTACTAATGTCATCTTCTAACACAGCAAGATATAGTCTATGTTCTTTACACTTGGATCATCACAGAATGAAACCTATCAAACAACACTAAACCTATATCTTGTGATATACACCTGAATGCCAGAGCTTGACACATCATCAAGCTGATCCCTCTGTCTTGTTTGCTTCGGATGGAAGCTCATGTGCTACTGATCCATATAGCATAATCTTTTCTGACTTTGCTCCAGCTGCCTTTGTAAAGAGAATTGAAGAAAACTTCAGCATACAAGAAATGTTTTCATTGTTTTGAAATAGTGGTTCTCTAAACAGTGAGTGGCACATGGGAACGTGGAATATTATAGGAAAGGAGATACATTTCCTATTAAAGTATTCACCCTCTTGAAAGTTTCCTTTAAAAAAAAAAAAAAAAAAACACTGGCTCACCATGTTTTTCTCCCCCTAAATGATCAATAAAAAAATCGACTCTCATCACTTGATCTATGGAAGATTTACCCCCCTTCATGACCAGACCATTTTTTTTTTTTGCGATATGGCACTACATTACTTTAACTGACAAATGCATAGTCCTGCAACACTGTACCCAAATTAAATTGATATCATTGTTTTCCCAAAAATACAGCTTTCTTTTGGTGGTTTTTGATCACCACTGCGTTTTTTTTTTTTTTTTTGCGCTATAAACTGTAAAGACCAACAATTTTGAAAAAAACCCAAAACAATATTTTTTACTTTCTCATATATAACATATCCAATAAAATAATTAAAAAAATTATTTATTATTAATTTAGGCCAATATGTATTGTGCTACATATTTTTGGTAGAAAATCCCAATAAGCATATATTGGTTTGAGCAAAAGTTATAGCATCTACAAACTATGGTATGTGACACACTGCATCTAGTAGCAAGCTATAGGTGGAAAGTGGCACACTGCATATGGTGGCAGGCTACAGGTGGCAAGTGACACACTGCATCTAGTAGTAAGCTATGGGTGGCATGTGGCAACCTGCATCTTGTGGCACATGACACACTGCATCTGCTGGCAAGCTACAGATGGCAAGTGGCACACTGCATCTGGTTTCAGACTATGGGTGGCAAGTAGCACACTGCATCTGGTGGCAGGCTATGGGTGAAAGGTGGCACACGGCATCAGGCGGCAGGCTATGGGTGGCAAGTGGCACACTGCATCTGGAGGCAGGCTATAGGTGGCAAGTGGGACACTGCATCTGGTGGCAGGCTATAGGTGGCAAGTGGGACACTGCATCTGGCGGCAAGCTATGGGTGGAAAGTGGCAGACTGCATATGATGGCAGGGAACGGGTGGCAAGTGACACACTGCATCTAGTAGCAAGCTATGGGTGAAAAGTGGCATGCTGCATATGGTGGCAGGCTACGGGTGGCAAGTGACACACTGAATCTAGTAGTAAGCTATGGGTGGCATGTGGCAACCTGCATCTTGTGGCACATGACACACTACATCTGCTGGCAAGCTACAGCTGGCAAATGGCACACTGCATCTGGTTTCAGGCTATAGGTGGCAAGTAGCACACTGCATCTGGTGGCAGGCTACGGGTGAAAAGTGGCACACGGCATCAGGCGGCAGGCTATGGGTGGCAAGTGGCAGACTGCATCTGGCGGCAGGCTATAGGTGGTAAGTGGCACACTGCATCTGACGGCAGGCGACAGTGGCAAGTGACACGCTGCATCTGGCGGCAGGCGATGGTGGCAAGTGACACTGCATCTGGTGGCAAGTGACATGCTGCATCTGATGGCAGGCAACAGTGGCAAGTAACAAGCTGCATCTGGTGGTGGGCGATGGGGGCACGCTGCATCTGGTGGCAAGTGACAAGCTCATGGTTCTCATTGATTCTGCATTATGGTGAGTTGAACTATTGCATTATATATTACAATGTAGTTAAATAAATAATGTGATTTGATCATCCTGACACAATATCAAGCATGGTATTGGGATGATTTAATTGCTAGCAGCAGCCATTCGCTTGACAAATCATCCGCCCCTGAATTCCCCATTAACCCCAAGACTATATTCCCCCCCCCCCATCTTTTTTTGAGAAGGAGGGTGTCCCTGTACGGCAGTTTGAAAATGTGGTCATCCTACCTCAGACATATTTCTCTGTGTGCAGAGGGGTTTGTGTCCATTCCCTCCAGATAGATGTCAAATTACACTCTGCTCTTTACTGCTTGCTGTGAGGGTGATTCTGGCCCCTGCTTTTTGGAAGCTGAAGAATATCTTATAGCAGCAAATAGTGCCACAAATACTTTTTTGTTCCCGTTTCTGTTTCCTGGGCTTACCTGAGATGTCTGAGGGTTCCTCTGCTGAGCAATTTCCCCCTCCTGGCTCAATTCGCAATCCACCTTGCCCTCCTCCCTCAGAAACCCTTTTGCTGCTGCTAATTGAAGTGAAAGTGTATAGTAATGCGCTTCAATAGTAAACCAACAATATTAATGTGTAAAACAATTAAATCTTGTAGGTGCAAAAATAGTGCACAAAATTGGAGGACTTCAGAATCACGTGTAAACAAAATACAGTTTATCAATTAAAGTCCATAATCAAACATGTGCAAATAATATGTTCAGTGGCGAGTCCACATTTAGATGGTGACTGTGTTCAAATTCCAACGTAGTGAATGGCCTCTTACCATGTGTTAGACAAAACAAAGCCTCCAAATAAACTTGACAATGTGATACTACGTCTACTGGGACTGGAGCATAGACGACCCCTTGTGTGGAAACGCATCGGAAGGAGCTGGTCGCGCTGTCATTTTGTCACGATACCGTTCTGCAGACGGCCGTGACGTGGAATTGTAGGCCACACTCCCGCTTAACCATACTTAATTTAATATAAATAATAACACTGACTTCAAGTTTTTTGGCAAAGAAAAAGGCCGCGGCACGCTTTATTGGTTTAAATGAAATAAATTAATTCATAAAAATTACTTGCTTGTAAAAAACACTCAAACTGAATAACTTATAATTGCTCAGTTATAGAACAACTCGAGCATCAATCAAATCAAATACCATATGAAATACAATGTCCCCCCTAGTCTACTAGGGTGACCCAACCACACAAAGGTGCTCGCGACAAAGGGGAGGGGGGGGCGGGGAAAATTCTTCCTTGCTGCTCTTCTGTGCAAAAGGAAGCACTCTAGCCCAAACCAGGTTTATATAGCCTCTGCCCAGCCTGCCAGAAACTCTCCCTGCACACTGATTGGCTAATATTTGCTGCAATGCTCAGGTAAATTTAACCTTTCACTAGCCTACTGTACACCTATAACCCTATGCTTTTAACTAACCAAACTTCTACCAGGTGGCCACAATCCCACACAAGTGGCCACATAATGTGCCCCCTTTTATATGGAATTGTAGGCCACACTCCCGCTTAACCATACTTAATTTAATATAAATAATAACACTGACTTCAAGTTTTTTGGCAAAGAAAAAGGCCGCGGCACGCTTTATTGGTTTAAATGAAATAAATTAATTCATAAAAATTACTTGCTTGTAAAAAACACTCAAACTGAATAACTTATAATTGCTCAGTTATAGAACAACTCGAGCATCAATCAAATCAAATACCATATGAAATACAATGTCCCCACCAGCCGGACTTGAGCAACAAGGACGGCCCTACCCCACCACCGCGGCCTTTTCAATGCTATTTTGCAGCCCTAGATTAAAGATATCAATCCCCACATCTGAAAGGTGAATGCCATCCTGGCGATAAAGCCCCTGGATGCCACCCTCCAAATCTACATGCCTATAGGACAAGCCGCCGATAGACGGCATAAACTTCTCCATCGCCCTATTGACCCTCTTCCTCATCTTCTCCATAACCTTCCTCTGTGATGAGGAAAGCCAAGGAAGCCGAGGAACTATCTCGGAGAACACCACCACCGTCCCAGGGGAAGAAAGGGAAAATAAATGTAAATCTTGTTTCATTTTAAATAATAAATCTAATGTCTTAATATTACCAATGTCGTTACCCCCAGCATGGATAATCACAATGGCCGGAGGAGGCCAAACTTGGAATAATCTAGACAAATGAAAGTACAGCTGGTGCCACTGCAGGCCTCTAATTCCTTTCCAAAACAATCTAAACTCCGGAGGTAGAGCTAAATTTGTACTGTAAACACGTTGCGATGCTCTCTTTCTCGCCCAGAAAATAAAGGAGTGTCCCAGTATCCAGACTGCTCGCTGAGAACCTGGAGAATTCAAACAAACAAGTTAGGCCTTACATATACTTTAAAACATTTAGATTTCCACCTTCCCATACTTTGTATTACCTTATCCGAAAATCCCCTCCTAGCCGCCTCCGATGCTGCCCCTATCCTAAATGAGTGTGAGGAAAACCTAAAATTACTTAAACCCAGCCGCTCTAAGCATTTGTGTAGAATGAAGTCAAACTGGTATTTCGTTAGAGGAGTAGAATCCAGGTGAACTAAAAAATGTCGACCACAAACTGGCCTTACTTTCAAAAATCTTTTAACCATACTCAACGGGCAAATATCCTTATTCTGTTGGGCCTTGATAGTAATCCCCACACCTCTCCCCAAGGTGTCTGACTTTGAGCGCCGTAACCAAATCCCGATATCTTCCCTGCCCACCACCACCTGATCATAGAAAAGGCCCCCTTCTGCTTTTTTTGATAACGGTATCAACTCCGAGATGCGCAGCGCCCCAAAAAAGGTCAAGACAAAAGCTGTTCTGAACAACAGTGCTTCGTAAACGGAACTACATACTGATGAAATCATACCGCAGATATCCCCCAATAATTCAATAGAAATAGGTCTCCTGTCATCTATTACCGACACTTCCTTCCTATAGCCTTTCAATAATTGCTGTACTGAAAAATAAGATGTACAAGCCGGAAAACCCTTCAAGCGGCAGAAAAAGGAAATGCCCGCCAGTGTCTTACGCAAGTGACTATAAGACAGTTTCCGCTGCATCAAAGAACCTACAAACTCCAAAACCCAACATTCCTCCGGTCGACCTTCCATCTGGCCCTTCGCCTCCGTGAAAGCCAACCAACTTCTCCAGGCAGCAGCGTAGCTCGCCCATGTCCTCGGGGCCACTGATCCCACTATCGTTCTCTCGACTAGGTCCCAACAACTGTCCACACTCGGCTCGGAATCTCGGTACCTTCTTCGTCCGCCTCCGGCAGCAGCTGGCGAAACCGGTCCATCTGAAACCGAGATAGAGCGTCGGCCAGATTATTCAAGACACCCGGTGTATGTTTTGCCTTCAACCATATATTGTACTGTAAACACAAAAGGACAACCCTCCTGAGCACCTTAATTACAGGAATAGATTTGGATGAAAGGCAGTTTACCGCAAACAAGACCCCTTTGTTGTCAGTTTCCACCAAAATCCTTCTGTTCGCGAAACAGGAACCCCATAGTTCCAATGCCACTAATATCGGAAACAGTTCCAACAAAACCACGTTCTTCGTCAGCCCTCCAATCCTCCACGAATCCGGCCATCCTGCACAACACCAGTGTGTCTGCCAAATTGCTCCGAAGCCCTTAGAACCCGCCGCGTCCGTAAACAAGCGGAAATCCGGGGCAAAAACAAACTCTTCCTGAAAAAATGAACGACCATTGTACATTTCAAGAAATTCCGCCCAAACCGACAAATCCTCCCGAAGGTCGCTAGTCAATCTGATGTGGGAAAATGGGGCCTTCAAGCCCGAAGTGGACAGGTAAACACGTCTGGAAAACACCCTACCCATGGGCATAATTCTGCACGCGAACGCTAGCAAACCTAAAAAGGACTGCATTTCTTTCAACAGAACCTTTCTCCGCGACATGAATGACTGTACCAGAGATTTCAACCTTGCCACCTTGTCCATAGGCAAACAAAACTCCATGCGTTCGGTATCAATCTGAATACCCAAAAATATAATTTTTGTAGCGGGCAAGCAAGTTTTTTCTTCCGCCAGAGGAACCCCAAAGTCCTCCGCCACTGTCCTAAAGGTTTGCAACAAAGACAGACAATCAACCGAATCTGGTGGGCCCACGAACAAAAAATCGTCCAGGTAGTGCAGCACTCCCACACTACCTGACTTGGCTGACACCACCCAGTGCAAAAAAGAAGAAAATGTTTCGAAATACGAACAGGACAAAGAACATCCCATAGGGAGGCTTTTGTCAAAAAAATACAAACCCTCCAGCTGAAAGCCCAAAGAATTGAATGCCAAAGGTGATATAGGCAAAAGTCGAAATGCGGACTTTATGTCCGCCTTTGCCAACAATGCCCCTTGCCCGAAAAGCCGAATCTTAGCTATGGCTTCTTCAAACGTGGCATAAGATACTGATGACAGAGTCTCATCGATGTCATCATTCAGCGAGCTTCCCTTCGGGTAAGAGAGGTGATGTATGACCCGGAATTCATTCGGCTCCTTTTTGGGGACCACTCCCAGTGGAGAAACACGAAAATTGTCAAAAGGCGGCCGATCAAAAGGACCCGCCACCCTACCCAGCTCGATTTCTTTAAAAATCTTGTCCCTAACCACCTGTGGAAAATTTTCCACTGACTTCAGGTTGCCCACCTCTGTACATCCCTTTCCCACAAATGAAGGTAAAGGGAAACCTCTCTCAAAACCTTCAATGAGAAAACGGGCCCTCTCCCTGTTTGGGTACCTGTCCAACCACGGACGCATTCTTTCCAGCCTCACAGGCGTGCAGGCTTTTTGGAAAAATATCCTTTGTGGTTTGCCCAACAGCAGCGTTCTTTCTAAAACACTTACTCACTGGATGTGAGCCCGCACAGAACGAACACTCGTGCTTATAACGGCAAGCCGCATTCCACCGACATTGATTCTCATTGAAAGCGAAGCAGCAACCTTTGCGATATGCTGCATTCTGTATGTTTCCTACCGGCTGCCTAACAGGATTCTGCCTCTGCGGAGACATTAAGTTCAGCCACAGGCCCACATCCTTCATACCCCATCTTAAAGAGGGGTGGACCGACAGCTTCTGACGAAAAGATTCGTCGTAGTAATACCAGCCCAACCCCCCGAAGCTCTTGTACGCCTCCAAGACATGGTCCAGGTGCTGGAATAAGCCCCCACACCTCTCAGGGTGCTTTTCTGCCATTACTCCGGCGAATATACAAAACGCCTGCAGCCAGTTATGGAAAGACCTAGGAGCCCCCCTGCGCCGCTCCTCCTCCTGCTTGTCATCTCTTTTATCCGTCCTAACCAACAGTTCCTTGTGTGCAGGCAACAATGATAACAAATCTACAAAATCACCTTTCCATATTTTTTCTTTAACTCCCAAACTCAGGTGGTAGCCCAAAGGTGACATTTCACATGGCATCGCACCTTTCATACATACTTCCGGCACACCACTACCTCCCAGTAAAGGTGCATGCATAGGCATAGTATTTTCCTCTTTAAATATATTATGGCTAACATTGTCATCTGTGACATTAACCCCATACAAATTAGGGACAGTAGACACCGCAGGAGAGAAACTAAGCTCACAGCTTGGCTGCTGCTGAATAGACAAAACAGGCTTAGCAGAGAGAGGAGAAACAGCAGGGGAGACTTGAGAGAAAGATTGCACTAGAGAGGACAAAGAGTTAATCAATGAGGACAAATCCTGAACCCTGCATAACTCACCAGCTGCTGGGGGGAGAACAGGTCGCTGCTCAGCTTCCTCCATTAGCACGCTGGGGGCTGCTCCTAGTGTTCCATGCTGTGCTGTAGACACTCCCACAGCAGGCGTTCTGGACACTACAGGAATGCTCCTCTGTGGAGATGGCAGACGCCCTCTCTCCTTCTCTGGGTCCGCCTGGCAGGCGTTAGCCCGCCCTCCGCCACCCCTTCTTGGAGATAGGGAGGCTCTTCTTCTCTTCTTAGATGTACGGCGCATGCGCGCCTGAGCCGTCTTCAGATCCATGGCGCCGCACGGCGGCTCACTGTCCGTCACACTGGCTGGCTTCTCTGGCGTCTTCTCCCTCTCTGGGGCCCGGCTCCTCCGCGCTCTCGTCTCCCGCACTGTAACACTCGGCCTCGCTGCAGGCGCTTCTGCCTGTGAAGAAACAGGATGCGATTCCGCCGGCATTCTCTCTTCAGCTCCGGACGCTGAGAGACACTGCCTCAGCCATGCTTCACCTCCCGCACTCTCCGCCTTCTCTATCAGCTGTTTTAGCAGGGCCTCCATGGCAGCAGGTGGGACAGCAATTCTGGGACTCTTTGGCTGAAAATTCTTCCTTGCTGCTCTTCTGTGCAAAAGGAAGCACTCTAGCCCAAACCAGGTTTATATAGCCTCTGCCCAGCCTGCCAGAAACTCTCCCTGCACACTGATTGGCTAATATTTGCTGCAATGCTCAGGTAAATTTAACCTTTCACTAGCCTACTGTACACCTATAACCCTATGCTTTTAACTAACCAAACTTCTACCAGGTGGCCACAATCCCACACAAGTGGCCACATAATGTGCCCCCTTTTATATTCTTCAGCTTGTTGCATCTTTTTAACTTGGATTGCTGTAAGTGTATTTGCCTTTATTAAATTTGGTTTTAAAGGATAATGCACTATTAGTCCTTTTCTTTCTTTTGGGAATACATCTTTGGGCCATTTCATCTTGAGCCGCACCAAGTTTTTTTCTGGATGCTGTGGGTGGATGTGATCTGGAGGATCGTCAAGGAGAGTGCTCCACCTCTTCAGTCCTGCTAACACGGGATCATCTACCTACTTTGCTTGAAGTTTTTACCTCCATCATCTCTGGTAAGAGTCCATCTTTATTACTGGGCGTTATTTTATTATCACATTGCCAAGTTGTTTTGGAGGCTCTGTTTTGTCTAACACATGGTAAGAGGCCATTCACTACGTTGGAATTTGAACACTGTCACCATCTAAATGTGGACTCCCCACTGAACATATTATTTGCACATGTTTGATTATGGACTTTAATTGATAAACTGTATTTTGTTTACACATGATTCTGAAGTCCTCCAATTTTGTGCACTTTTTTTGCACCTACAAGATTTGATTGTTTTACACATTAATATTGTTGGTTTACTATTGAAGCGCATTACTATACACTTTCACTTCATTTATATATTTTTCTAGTGCTGCTTCTACTTATTGATTTGCGCACCTTTTTTTGACTTTTCACTGCTGCTGTTAATTGCCCGAATCCTCAACTGTCAAGAAAAGGTTGCTATCCTCAAAGCCACCCGATCTGTGGGTCAACTCCACTACAATGGTAACCCAATTTCCATCTACCCAGACTTCTCAGTTGATGTCCAGA
The DNA here is from genome assembly GCF_965119305.1 of Pelophylax lessonae. Classification (NCBI taxonomy): domain Eukaryota; kingdom Metazoa; phylum Chordata; class Amphibia; order Anura; family Ranidae; genus Pelophylax; species Pelophylax lessonae. Next base: position 413,707,248 of record NC_138772.1, read on the forward strand.
AGCAGAGGGCCTCCTTCATGGAAGTTAAATACTCCTCCAAGCTATGGCCTTCACTATGCCTAAGGAATCCATGGCCTCTCTGTGGGTCCCCCTCCACGTGCCAGCAGATCTTTAAGCTGCAGCTAAGTATTTCTAAGCCACTATATCTCTGTTTGCTTACTGGGTGCTGTATTTTATCCTGGCACAGTTTATACTGATGCCTTTAGCACCCACTGACTGGCTCATTTCTTGGTTTCTTCTATATTGACATGGTGTTCAAGAATGTCTACAGCTACTGTTATGGGACAGCCCCCTTTATTCTGCAACTTTTTTTTTTACTTGCATCAGCCATTGCTTGGTGCACCCTGCCTATTATTTGAATATTGCGCTTATACCAAAAGATAATATGCATATTGATACTCTGTGATGCCCATATCTCCACCGCGATAACCTGGATGATCCTGATTCCTGAACTCTATAGTTCTTGTCCCTACTGCCTATATGCCTTCATCCTGTATGGTATACACTGCCCTACTTTCAATTAAGGGGACATTTGAACACTTTTAGTATCCTCATATCCTCCATTAAACAGTTTAGGGAGACCTTGGAGGCCAAGACTTCCAAGTTTGCCGTTATTTCCAAAACCACCACTGCCCCCCCTCCCTCAAATTAATTGCAGTAGGTTGTTCATTTTTTTTTTAAACTGCTGCCGGTCCACTTTAATATAAGGGTGGTCCCAGCAGCGCCCCCCCCCCCCTTCTTGGTCATTTTCCCCACTTACTTAACGATCCTCCCAGGCAGGAAGTCGAGTGAGAGCAAGATGGCCCCCACTCTACTCCATGGCCTTGGAGGACCGGAGCGATGTCATACATCACTTCCTAGCAACGGCCTTAAAGAGTCCGTTTTTTTTATCATGAAACAAAATGACTTTTTTTTTTTTTGCTTTTTAGTGTAGATGTGAGATCTGAGGTCTTTTTGACCCCAGATCTCACATTAAAGTGGTCCTGTCATGCTTATTTCTTTTACAAGGGATGTTTACATTCCTTGTAATAGGAATAAAAGTGATCAAAAAATTGTTTTTTTTTCGAAGGACAGTGTAAAAATAAAAAATAAAAGATAAAATAAATTTTAAAAAAATTGAAGCGCCCCGTTAGCTCGCGCGCGGAAGAGAACGCATACGCAAGTCAAGCCCACATATGTAAACGGTGTTCAAACCACACATGTGAGGTATTGCAGCGATCGTTGGAGCGAGACAATAATTTGAGCCCTAGACCTTCTCTGTAACTCTAAACTGGTAACCTGTGGAAATGTATAAAGTGTCGCCTATGGGGGTTTTTAAGTACCAATGTTTGTCGCCATTCCACGAGCGTGTGCAATTTTGAGGCATGACATGTTGGGTATCTATTTGCTCATCGTAACATTATCTTTCACATTATAGAAAAAAAATTGGGCTAATTTTACTGTTTTCTTATTTTTTTTATAAAAAAAAAGTGTATTTTCTCCAAACGAATTGCATTTGTATGTCTGCTGCACAAAGTAATAAAAAATTTTGCAACAATCTCCATTTTATTTCCTAGGGTCTCTGCTAAAATATATATATATATATATATATATATATATATATATATAATGTTTGTGGGTTCTAAGTCATTTTCTAGCAAAAAAAAAGTGAGGATACTCACTTTGTTGAGACAACTGTGAAGATTCATCCAGATGGGATAATAATTTTACTTTCTCTGCAAGTTGCCAGCTCTCATGAATGTATATGTTCCCCTAGCTTTTACCCTTGATCTTTTACATAAAATTTCTCTTTTGATTCTGGATGTAGTAAATGGCCCCCTACTTTTTTTGGGTGACTTTAATGCAGTACTTGACCTCACCAAGTATCGTTTGGGGGGAGTTGGCAGATCACAGCCTGCATTTATTGACAGGATACAAACCTAGGATCTTGTTGATATATGGAGGTGGAGGCATTCAGACGACTGTGAGTCCTCTTGCCACTCAGACACCTTAAACATCGTGTCCAGAATTGTTTTGGCCTTTACCTTGTCGTTGACGCTTTCACTGCTAGCTGTTGTTGCCTTCATGCCCAGGGGCATATCCTTTCCCTTACAGGTGTGGGATCAGGGCATTTGAACACTTAACGGTTAGAGAATCCTGTTGATACAGGGGCATGCTCCAAAGGTATGACTGGATTCTGGAGCTCCAATACAGATACTGTTTCCCCACTTTTGGTATGGGATGCCTTTAAGGCATCCTTGCGAGGTGAGGTACCTTTCTGTCCATTAAAGACATACTGTAAAAAATTATAACATGCTCACTACAAAGCTAGAATCAGCTATGATTTAGGTGGAAAACCATTACACTAGTGAAACTACTGAAACTACTGAAGCACAGAAAATATGAACCCTGCCTATTACATTATACTAAAAAAAAAAAGAAGACTATTATATACTACTCAAAAACTGTTTTAAAGCAGCAACATACCTGACAAGACTTGATTATTCCCCTTTTTCTATCTCTCAAATACTAACCCCATCCCATCACTTGAATGTGTCCCCACATGAGATTCTGAATGCATTCACGTCCTTTTATTCCTTCCTCACTGTATACTTCAACTGTACATTATACTGCTGCAACTTAATACCTAGAGAGTATATTTCTTCCCACCCTGTCACCTTGAATAAGAAGAGAGCTGAATGATCCTGTCACCGCTGATAAGATTGAATCAGCTATCTCACAGCACCTCTCTCATAAAATACCAGGCCTGGAAGGCTTTCCAGCCGAATAGTATGTGAAATTAAAACAACTGTTGAGCCCTCATCTCCTTCAAACTTGATCTGTCAGCCTTAAAACCTGGGGTTCAGCCTGCATTTATGAGAGAGGAGTTATTTTTCTGGATCCACAGAAGAACCTTACCAGAGGCGAGCCATATCAGCTAAACTCCTTGATCAATGTAGATGTTAGGATTCTAGCCAAAATTGTGGCTACTCATATAACCAAGGTTACCTTGCATCTGGTAGGTAGCAACCAAGGGGGATTTATCTCTGGTAGGTCTACCAGAATTAATATTCATAGACTTTTTTTCTAACCTCCAGTATCGCCATGCCCACTCACATATGTGGGTAATTGTGTCTTTAGCATACCATATAGTGACCCCATTGCAAACGTAAATAACTACGTAAATAGCCCTGTTTCTGTCTCCTTCCACATATTCTGAGGATCACAGCAGGGATGTCCGCTGTCCCCCTTACTATTTGATTTTGCCATTGAACTCTTTGTGATTTGTGTCTGCACTTCACCCGATGTGCTGGGTCCCCCTATTGGATCTTTGGAGGAGCACATTTCCTTACTAGTATACCCTGGTATAAAATGAGTCCTTGCACTGTCTATTAAAGTAGTGTAGGAGTTTGGGGACTATTCGGGTTTATTGGGAGAAATACAGTGTCTTTCCTATAGACCCGGCAGTTTTACATGCAGTTCACCCAACCTCTCATCTTCAGATTATTCAGTCCTTCAAGTACCTTGGGGTTGTGGCATAACTACCTATCCACATGTACATAGTCAACAATATTCTCCTGCCAAACTCCCCTTTACAGCTTAAACCCAGACAGTGGATGGATCTTCCCTTGTACTTGATGGGGAGAGTAAACATAATTAAATTTATCTTTCCACCCTTGGCCAACTTCCCATGTCCTTAAAGTCCATATGCAGATCTTCAAACAGGTTGGACGTTATTAGCTCCACCTCCCTTTGACAAAAAAGAGCTCCCACAATTGATCTGGCTATCCTTCAAAATTGCATACTCATCTGGCAGGCCTTGCTTTTTCTGACTTTTGTACTTCCTGTTTATTTATTGAGATGTATTGATATGCCATTCTGGAGGAGTTGGACTGCCTGTGCAACCTCTATAGGGTTCAGGTTTTGCCTCATGCTACCATTAGTGACACTGACCCTAGCCAAATGCAAAACTAGTTAAAAACAGTCAGAAAAGATGAGTAGGGAAAAAAATGTCAGTGGCCTCTACCTGTAAAACAATTCCTGTTTTGTAGGTTGTCTCATTGCTGCCCATCTAGTGCACCTGTTGTTAATTTCATTAACACCAAAGCAGCTGAAACTGATTAGCAAACCCCTCTGCTACTTAACTGACCAGATCAATATCCCAGGAGTTTAATTGACTTGATGCTATACTCCGATTAAAAAGTGTTCCTTTATTTCTTTGAGCAGTGTGTGTGTATGTGTATATATATATATATATATATATATATATATATATATATATATATATGTGTGTGTGTCTTCTGGTCAGAGGTCAATGCATTTACTGTATATTCTATGCCTTAGGAATACGTAATGCACTGCACCCCAAAAACTGTTAGGCATTTTTGGAAATCTGTGTATCTTCAAAAATGCTAAAAAGTTATTACAAATTCTTTATTTTTATGCTAAGAAAAAAATCCAGGAAACATGGAAGCTGACTTCTTCCCCATCACTTGACACCTGGTTCTTGAATATCCGCTGTTGCATAACTGTCCTTTTGATGTGTCACTGACCTTGATGTGTTGTGCCCTAAGTATGATTTACTGTATCTCTACTGAAATATTATGTGGAGACGTGGAGAAGTGGGAGTCAGGCTCAGAGGATTGCTGGACCAGTACTGAGTGTACTAGGGGCTGCTGCTACAGAGGCACTGTGAGTAACTTGAGCACTGTGAGTACTGGAATACTGTGAGTAACAGACGCTGTAAGCATTGTGAGTACAGAGGTGCTGTAACTGGGGCATTGTGAGGTTTGAGGTGCGGTGAATAACTGGGGCATTGTGAGTACTGAGGTGCTTTGAGTAACTGGGGCACTGTGAGTACTAAGGTTCTGTAAGTAATTGGGGCATTGTGAGCACAGAGGTACTATGAGTGACTGGGGCACTGTGAATATTGAGGCACTGTGACTGGGACACCAAGTATTGAGGCCAGGGCCGGTACAAGGGGTGGGCGGGAAGGACAGCTGCCCTGGGCGGAGTGTAGGAGTGTGGGAGGGGGCGCCAAAACACTGAAGAATCACCTTGTTTTTAAGCTCCTGTGTTGCTAAAACATGTCCAAATGCAGAGCCAATAATGCGCCCATACCTTCTGCAGGCTTCCCGCCCCTTGCTGGAAAGGAGAGGAACACTCTCCTGGACACAGGTTTCGTACAGGCTGGCTGGATGGATCGGGACCGTGAGAGCTCCTGTACAGGTGGGCGGAGCAAGCAGAGCACACTACACTGCAGCCTCGATCACTGCTTTCTGCCCAGCAGACATCGGAGCTCTCCTCTCCTCCTCAAGCTGAAGATAAGAGACAGATAGCAGACTGCATTTCCTCCTCCTGTGAGTCCCGATCTGTCCTGTCCTGTTTTACTGTGCAATGCTGTGCTGTAAACCTGTACTGACCCTTGCAGTGCAGGTTTACTAAAGAGAAAGTAAAATGCTTTGAATAGGTTAGGAATATATTGGGACTTTTCAGGCTCCACATACTGTAGATGTATTCCACATACACACTGTAACTTAATGAAAATCCTGCCTTTTAATAAGATATAATGTGTGTATGTGGAATACATCTACAGTATGTAGAGCCTGAAAAGTCCCAATATATTCCTAACCTATTCAAAGATTGATCATAAACAAGTGATATGTTGCAGCCCAACTCCAGCAAAGTGAAACAGTCCACCCTTGCAGTGCTGGGGGAAATAGCCTCATGTATACTTTCTCCAGCCAGCTACAGTGCTCTCCTCTACCACCCAAAGTCTCATCACATAACATACAGGAACATTAACCCTGTATGGTATGATTAGGCTGGAGTGTGACCCAGTCAGTCACAGTTTACCCAGGAGCTTCCGAGTACCAGTCACAGCACTGGAGAGAGCCTACTGCAACAAGGAATTAAGGTAAAGCTGGGTACACATGAAACAAAATTTGTTCGGTTCAGCAGGGACCAGCTGAATTTTGATCTATGTGTGGCCTTGCCTGTTAGAAGCTGCCTGTCAGAATGGGAGCTTCTGTAGAATGGTAGCCTGCTGAAAATCTTTGTTTGATCAGCAGCTTGCAGCCAATCAGCTGCAATGCTGATCAGTGTACTCTGACAGAGAAGAGTCCCCAGCGTCAGAATACGTCTCGTGGAAGGGATTTCTTCATCCACCTTTTGTGTGGATGGATGAATCTGTAAGTGTTTTTTTTTTCAATTCAGCCCACTGGCTGAACAACAAAAAAGAACCTATGCATGTGTGCCAGTTTAAGTGCCGAATCACAATATTGCAATGCCAGACATCGCATGTGATTTGCACCACATTGTTGTGCAGATCACATGCGATGTCTGTGCAATGTGATTTCAGCCATACAAACTTTTTGGCTGAAATCACATCCCATTTGCTCAAAAATGGAGCAGGGCCCTTTTTTTGGTTTGCACTGGAATCGAATTGCATGGCTGTTCACAGCTATGCGATCCAATTCCTGCACCATTTCACAGTTTGCACTGCGATCCATTTTTTTTTACATGCTAGTATTAGGAATATACTGGGACTTTTCAGGCCCCATTGTAAGGGTTGATTTTTTGTTTTTTTCCTGAAGTTGGGTTTTAAACGTTTATTATGAAAAAAATTCAGGGAAGACATTTGGCTCAGACAGGTACATAAGTTGATGGTTTAATGTATATATTGAGTGTTTGTATGTATGCATGCATATATGAAATGCCTCATAGGGGTAAATTATTCAGTCCTGAGTGACCTTTGCACTCTATACATAGGTGTAATTATCAAGTGTGGTTATCAGGCATGGGTAAAATGATTGGTCACGCACAACCAGGGGGGGGGGGGGGGCGCAGTTTGGCATGTTCGCCCTGGGCGCTGGATGACCTTGTCCCGGCACTGATTGAGGCACTGTGAGTAATAAAACACTGTGTCTGGGGCACTTTGAGTACTGAGGCACTGTAACTGTGGCACTGAGTACAGGGGCACTGTGGTTACTGAGGCATTGTGTATACTGACACACTGTGAGTGGTAGCAGGAGGAATGGTTGTGGGGGGGGGGGGCTATGATCAGTGAGCAGGGGCAGAGAGTGCCAAGGGCTGTGGAATCAAGGAGCAGGAGGAGAGGATGCTGAGGGGCTATGTAATCAGTGAGTGGAAGTAGCTGCAGAGGACACCGGGGGCTGTGTGATCGGTGAGCAGGAGGAGAGGACACCAGGGGTCGTGTAATCAGGGAGCAAGAGCAGGTAGAGCAGATGGTCCAGGGGTTGTGTGATCAATGAATGGGAGCAGGGGGGGGGGGGGAGAGTGCCGGCAGTTGTGTGATCTGCAAGCTGGAGTATCAGGCCCTGGGGGGCCATGTAATCTGTGCGCAGGTTCAGAAGGAGAGGATTCCAAGGACCATGTGAACAGTGAGTGGGAGCAGTAGAAGAGAACATTGGGGGGTCGTGTGATCAGTGAACAAGAGATCCCAAACAGGGAAACTACTAGTGCTCAGAATATAGTAAAATTAGGAAGGAAGATTAACAAAAAAAGCTGTATAAAATATTCCTAATTCTTCCTGGATTATCCCCAATTTATTAGTGGGTGACATATCCAATGGAATTAGTGACTCCGTGCACATCCTATGCCATGTATAAGTTCCATGAACAACTGTTCAAGGGTGAATACTACTGTGCAAAATGTGAGCAAGTTGTTTCCTTGGAAACCCAGATCCTGAATCTAATGAAGCAACTGGCAACACTGCAAATCATTGCCAACCTGAAAGGGAGTTTGAACAATATCTGTCAGGTGCTGGTAGGGGCCAGTATAGTGAAGGATTGAGATATGGATGAGCAAGCACCAGAGGAGGGTAATTGAGTGACAGATAGAAGACAGGGTAGAGGGAAAAGTGTTAGCTAGTCTTGAACTGACACATCCCAGTAAGTACTCCTGGTTGCATGAAGTTGGTTACTACTCTAGCTGCCAGGGGAACAACTCATCCAGTGAGAATGGGGACACGGTTAATAAAAGGATAGGCAGATACTGGTGGTAGGGAACTACATTTTTAGAAGGACAGTATGTTGTTTAATGGGAACTCAGGTTTGGCACATCACAAATTGGATGGCCAGATTATTTAGTGGAGCTGGGGAGAACCCAGCTGTCATGGCACATATTGGTACCAATGTTAAAGTTAGAGGAAAACGGAGAATCCTAAAAAAAATTAGTTCAGGGGCTTAGTGGCTATATTTAAAAAAAGGACCTCCCAAGGTAGTGTTCTCAGAAATACTGCCTGTACCTCGAGTTACTCCAGGGAGGCAGCAGGAACTTGGGGAACTTAACAAGTGGCTAAGGAACTGGTGCAGGAAGGAGGGATTTGGGTTCATTGACAACTGGTTTGTTTCTGGCTGTCTGCAGGGGACAGACTGCATCAAAATAGATGCAGCTCTGTTGGGGGAGAAAATGGGCAAAAGGTTGGAGAACATTTAAACCAGGTGGTAGGGAGGAGGGATCATTGGAAGGTTAGGTAAGAAAATGTGGTGAGGCAGGGCAATGTTATTATCATGCAGGACTTCAATTATCCGGATATCAAGTGAGTAGGCGGAACTGCGCTTCATCTAAAGCTCGTAATTTCTTAAATATCTTTCAGGACAGTTTTACAGTGCTTTGCGAAAGTATTCAACCCCCTTGAACTTTTCAACCTTTTGCCACATTTCAGGCTTCAAACATAAAGATAGAAAACTGTAATTTTTTGTGAAGAATCAACAACAAGTGGGACACAATCATGAAGTGGATCGAAATTTATTGGATATTTCAAACTTTTTTAACAAATAAAAAACTGAAAATTGGGCATGCAAAATTATTCAGCCCCCTTAAGTTAATACTTTGTAGCACCACCTTTTGCTGTGATTACAGCTGTAAGTCGCTTGGGGTATGTCTCTATCAGTTTTGCACATTCCTCCTTGAAAAACAGCTCGAGCTCAGTGAGGTTGGATGGGAGCGCTTGTGAACAGCAGTTTTCAGTTCTTTCCATAGATTCTTGATTGGATTCAGGTCTGGACTTTGACTTGGCCATTCTAACACCTGGATATGTTTATTTGTGAACCATTCCATTGTAGATTTTGCTTTATGTTTTGGATCATTGTCTTGTTGGAAGACAAATCTCTGTCCCAGTCTCAGGTCTATTGCAGACTCCATCAGATTTTCTTCCAGAATGGTCCTGTATTTGGCTCCATCCATCTTCCCATCAATTTAAACCATCTTCCCTGTCCCTGCTGAAGAAAAGCAGGCCCAAACCATGATGCTGCCACCACCATGTTTGACAGTGGGGATGGTGTGTTCAGGGTGATGAGCTGTGTTGCTTTTACGCCAAACATAACGTTTTGCATTGTTGCCAAAAAGTTCTATTTTGGTTTCATCTGACCAGAGCACCTTCTTCCACATGTTTGGTGTGTCTCCCAGGTGGCTTGTGGCAAATTTTAAATGACACTTTTTATGGATATCTTTAAGAAATGGCTTTCTTCTTGCCACTCTTCCATAAAGGCCAGATTTGTGCAGTATATGATGATTGTTGTTCTATAGACAGAGTCTCCCACCTCAGCTGTAGATCTCTGCAGTTCATCCAGAGTGATCATGGGTCTCTTGGCTGCATCTCTGATCAGTCTTCTCCTTGTATGAGCTGAAAGTTTAGAAGGACGGCCAGGTCTTCGTAGATTTTCAGTGGTCTGATACTCCTTCCATTTCAATATTATCACTTGCACAGTGCTCCTTGGGATGTTTAAAGCTTGCGAAATCTTTTTGTATCCAAATCCAGCTTTAAACTTCTCCACAACAGTATCTCGGACCTGCCTGGTGTGTTCTTTGTTCTTCATGATGCTCTCTGCGCTTTAAACGGACCTCTGAGACTATCACAGTGCAGGTGCATTCATACGGAGACTTGATTACACACAGGTGGATTCTATTTATCATCATTAGTCATTTAGGTCAACATTGGATCATTTAGAGATCCTCGCTGAACTTCTAGAGAGAGTTTGCTGCACTGAAAGTAAAGGGGCTGAATAATTTTGCACGCCCAATTTTTCAGTTTTTTATTTGTTAACAAAGTTTGAAATATCCAATAAATTTCGTTCCACTTCATTATTGTGTCCCACTTGTTGTTGATTCTTCACAAAAAATTACAGTTTTATATCTTTATGTTTGAAGCCTGAAATATGGCAAAAGGTCGCAAAGTTCAAGGGGGCCAAATACTTTTGCAAGGCACTGTATGTGTCAGTTGGTGCAAGCCCCAACTATAAATAATGCTCTGCTAGACCTACAACATTACAAATCTCACCGATCTGATTGCGGATGTTGAAGTAAGGGATAACTTCGCAAACAACGATCGCAGAGTAAATATGTTCAATGTAAATTAATTTAAATATTTTTAAAATATTTTAACAGTAAAAAGGCAAGGTCAGAATATTGACCCCCATAAAATATAAAAAGGGAAAGTTGGTTACAAGTGATCAGGGGAAGGCAACTGTATTAAATAAATTCTTCTCCTCAGTTTTTACAAAGGAAAAGGAGGGGTATAGTAAGCAAGACTGTATTGTTAGTAACACTGCACGGATGATACCCTTGTGGCTAACAGATCCAGTGCCAGTGTGAATAAATCACTAGGACCATATAGCTTACACGAGAGAGTCCTCAATTAGTTTATCCTTGTTATAGCCAGACCATTATTCCTAATCTTTAAGCACAGTTTAGTGAGTGGAATGAAATCTGTTGATTGGTGAAGAACTAACGTGTGACCAATATTCTAAAAAGGGCCAAAATAAACCTGGGAACTACAGTCCAGTCAGTCTAACATCAGGAGACTGGGACCAGACATTGTATGCTGTGATTTATATACAGTGAAACAAAATCCATCCAAACATCAGCACACAACAAATAAAAGTGAACCAAAAAAACCCAGTGACAGAATACCTAATTAATGAACCTAACAAACAGCCTATCTAACTATATACAAGATAAATTATTTCACTGTGCTGTAAATCAAATGACAAATCAGCATGCAACACAATAGTATTAGTCTCTCTGCATCCCCCTTATTAACCGCTTGCCGACCGCCCACAGTAATATTACTGCGGCAGAGCGGCTCCCCTGCATCCAGTCACATAGTACTACGTAACTGGAGCGCGCGCGCTGCTGGAGCCACGCTCCCGCTGTGTTTAGACACAGCGGGAGGTGGGCCGCGGGAGGAGAGGCAGCGATTGCCGCCTTCCTCCCACGATCGTAGAGAGGGCCCGCCTTCTTATGTAAACAAAGCAGGCGGCTCTTCTGTGAGACAGGCAGGGACAGATCAACAGTTTCAGCTAAGCTGGAACTGCGATCTGTCTGTGCCTGTTACAGAACCCCCCACAGTTTGTAAGCATATAGGCATACATTAACCCCTTTGATCACCCACAGGGTTAACCCCTTCCCTGCCAATGGCATTATTTCAGTAACAGTGCATATTTTTAGCACTGATTACTGTAGTAATGTCACTGGTATCCCCAAAAGTGTCAAAAATGTCAGTTATGGTTCCGATCTGTCCGCCGCAATGCCGCGGTCCCACTAAAAATCGCTGATCGCCACCATTACTAATAAAAAAAAAAAACAATAAAAATGACATAAATCTTTTCTGTAGTTAGTAGACGCAGTAACTTTTACGCAAACCAATCAAAATATGCTTATTTGGATTTTTTTTTACCAAAAATATGTAGCAGAAAATAAATTGGCCTAAAATGTTAAAACATTTTGATTTTTAAATTTTATTTTTGGGAATGTGCTATAGCAGAATGTGAAAAATATTGGTTTTTTTTCACAATTGTCGCTCTTTTTTTGTTTATAGCGCAAAAAAATAAAAATCGCACAGGTGATCAAATATCACCAAAATAAAGCTCTATTTGTGGGAAAAAAGGATGCATATTTTGTTTGGGTACAGCACCGCACAACAGTGCAATTGTCTGTTAAAATAACGCAGTGCCGACTCGCAAAACAGGACCTGGTCAGGAAGGGGGTAAAACCTTCTGGAGCTGAAGTGGTTAATTTAATCTTGATAAAATGAGAATTATTTAAAGTTCATAGATTTCAGCGGTGCTGGACATCAAAATGTCTCTAAATTATAAGTGCCACACTGTTCCAACAAAGAAATGCAGAATGGTGAAGTTGGCGTAGAAGCAAATCAAGGATTCAGATCTCTCACTTCAAAAGTTTACCGAAAGTGCTTCACCAAACCCCCTTTGTGTCAAAATCTCACCAGACAAATTTTCCTAACATTAAACGTTCAACAAAAAATGCTTGAATTAAATACTTGCCCCGATACTTCATCTGGTTCCTGGCTATTCCACGTGCTTAAAACACTTCCCATTTTTAAGTTCCTTAAATATCAGAAAAGCTCCCATAGTGCATTACCATAATAAATTATTAAAATGTATTGATCATAAAAAGCTACCATCCTTGGTTCTTGATGCTGGTCTTCGCTCTATGGTCAATATGCAGATTGTTTTTGGAATCCACAATTTGGAATATTAAACTTTGTAATAATTTTCCATTGTGTGCATATATATATATATATATATATATATATATATATATATATATATATATCTTTAACAGGACAATTTATGATCTTCTCTAGATATATATATATGTTTCTGAGGAAGCGGTGTGCGAAACGCGAAACATGTCGGGCAAGGCCTCTGCACAGCTTTCTGGCTCTCCAGACCCATTGTTCTAGAGAAAGATCTTTTTAAACTATTGACTGTTATTTCTGTTTTTTTTATATATAATTGTTAAATAAAAATTGATTATTAAAAATATTTTAACTTCATCTCTATATACTTTGTTGGTACCATTAGAATCCCCACAGCCCTTTCTCTCTCTTTCTTAGTTTCTTCCTTCTATTCTGCTTTCTTCTTGTTCTCCCTTTTTTTTTTTTCCCTTTTTTTTAACCTTTTTTTCTTTCTTTTTTTTCTCTTGCTCCTTTTCTCCTCTTTCTTGTTCTTGGACTTATTGGTCCTCTGTGATCATGGTTAATCCCACTGGGATGAAGGTACCAATTATGATTTATATATATTTAAACACAATCAAACTTTTTTGTCTGGTGTGTTCCTTGGCCTTCATGATTCTGTTTGTTCACAAAGGTTCTCTAACAAACCTCTGAGGGCATCACAGAACAGCTGTATTTATACTGAGATTAAACTACACACAGGTGGACTCTATTTACTAACTAGGTGACTTCTCAAGGCAATTCCACTAGATTTTAGTTAGGGGGGTATCAGAGTAAAGGGGGCTGAATACAAATGCACGCCACTCTTTTCAGATATTTATTTGATGTTTCCTTAATTTTCTTTTAAAATATAAAATAATTGTCCTGAAGCTGATAAGTGAGCAAATGTTAATGTTTTCTTTACTCAAAGCTCTCTAGCAATAGGTTCATAGGATAGTAGAAAATGATTAGATTTCCTGAGTGGTTTTGAAGTAGACTACAATCCTGTCTCCTTTACAGCCCTTTTTTTACTGGGTAGCACTGAGTAGTTGGTTGTTAGAGCAGTATCTGTGTTTTCATGAAACACGGTATTGCTTGCACATGCCAGATCAAAGGATTCAGTGAGGTCAGGTATAACGGTTGTTTTATTGATCTGGCATTACAGAGCACAGGTACAAAGGGGCTCTTCTGTGAGGCAAATTGCTTCATCTTGCAGAATAATTTATTTCTTTATCTTGATCCATCCATTCCTGCACCTGCTATTTGCCATTTGCCAACTATGGAACTTATACTGGTGGCACTTTCACATTAAAGCTAAATGCTCAAGAAAAGGTCAAAAATAAGCAATGCTTTTGTGTTCCCCTTCTTCAGTCTTTTTGCTGCTGCTGTTTAAATATGTTAATATACAATGTTCCACCTAAATGTTCAGATATTTAATCATTTGTTAGGACAGACAGTTTAGCACATATACAACCCCAATTCCAAAAAAGTTGGGATGTTGTGTAATATTTACATAAAAACAGAATTCAATGATTTACAAATCTCATGAACACATATTTTATTCACAATACAAAATGAAAACATATCAAATGTTTAAATTGAGAAAATGTACCATTTTAAGGAAAAAAAAAAAAAGGTAATTTTGGAATTGATGGCAGCAGCACGTTTTAGAAAGTTGGGACAGGGCTATGTTTACCACGGTGTAACATCCCCTCTAGTTAGAACAACACTCTGTAAACTGCTGAAAACTGAGGAGACCAGTTGCTGGAGTTTTGAGAGAGAAATGTTGTCTCATTTTTCTTTTTTTATATAAATCCAATTTTTATTTTTGATTTTTTTTTTTTTACCTTTTACATAAGACACTTATACAAATAAATAAGACAAACAAAAAAGTATACCAAAAATTCCAGAAATATTCCAGGGCAACTGATACACTGTGTAAAAAATAAATAAAACTGGCCAATCTGCTCTTCAAACAATACTTCTCTTTATTATGCATTTAGGCTGGAGCATCTATCAATTTTTTCAATATTTGTCTGAACTTAATGGATGCATTTCATTGAACAAAGGTGCATTTTTCATAACATGTTTATCCATTTCCTGTATCCAATCCCCCAGGGTAGGAGAGTTGGGCAAAACCCAATGAGAGGCTATCAACTTACAGGCCATAAAAAGTGATCTTATAATGGCCACTACCTGGTCATGTTCCAGATTGTTGGAACTTCTATACCCTAATAAGCATAGAACAGGATCTGGAATTAACACAGTGTTATTAACAGAGTTTATCACATCTATTCCATCCTGCCAAGGCCGGGTCATTTTGAACATCTCCAAAACAAGTTGAGTGACTCTATAAATTGAAGACAGTGAGACACACTGAGCGTTCTTCATTATTTGATCCCGTATGTCTTCTAATAGCCACATCAACATCCAACTCCCATTTCTGCCTACATGGTATAGGGAATTTAAGAAGCAAATTAGATAGCAATCCCATATAAACTTTAGAAATGAGGCACTTTGTGTTATTACCGTGGCCTACACTTTCCAAGATGTGAGACGTTTGGGACCAAAACGTGGAATTTCAGAGTATATCTTAGTTGCAGGTACTGGAAAAAACACCTCTGATCAAACCCGTAGTCCATACAGAGCCGCTGATTTTTAGCACTCCGTCATAGTACAACTGCACTAACGTATCAATCCCAGCGCGTTTGCTCATGGAAAAACCTTCAAGCCGGAAAACTTCAGAGAGCATTTGTTTGGCCATAATGGTGTAAATATGGTATACCCTAGAATTGCCAGCATTTTTTAATGGATTTCCAGACCTAGTAAATCAAATAGAATGTAGGATAAGTATGTTGATTAAAAGGTGCAGTAGATGAATCGAAGGCCAATAAAGTCCTTGTCATTGTGAAATACAGAACCGAGTATAGGCTGTATGAAGATCACCTTCTTCTCAGCCTGCAAGATATTGGAGTTGGGCCGCCAGAAAATATAACCTGGGATTTGGTGCTGAAAGCCCCCCTTTATTATTTGGATATTGTAAATATTTGTGTCAGGAACAGTGTCATTACCTGGGTCACCTGGAACTGAACGGCGCAGTTCCAGTGCCCACCAGCAGGTGTCTTTCAGCAGCTGGACTGTACATATATATATATATATATATATATATATATATATATATATATATATATATATATATATATATATATATATATGTATATATATATATATATATCTTATTTTTTTTTTCAAATAATTTTTATTGATTCATTTTTCTGTTTGATGAGAACAAAGAATAAAGGGAAAATCATTGAATAGTATATGGACATTAATGCAATACAGATATTTGGCACTCATAAGCATAAAGTAGACAAGAAAAACACATTGGCAGCCATCCTGTATGAACATGCATAGTCTCAACTGAACTCATGGAAATATATGAAGGAAAGAGGTGAAGCAAGGGAAAAAGGAAAAGGGGAAGAGAGAAAGAAAAGCGAGGGAAAAAGAGGAGATGGGGGTAAGGGAAAGTTCAAGTACAATTTACACCATACTTTACTCTGAGATCTAAATTTCTTAAGTAGTGGTAGCAAATTTTGGGGGACCTTTTCCTTAAAATGAGTAGAGATAATCACCTCTAGATGTTTAACCTTTCCATCCACCTTAAGCTGTGATACTGTAAGAGCGAAAGGGTCTGGGACGGGGTCCAATGGGAATAATATACATTTTTCCCAGTTGATCGCTAGACCGGAAAAATTACTGAACTTCTCTGACAGACATTGCGAGAACCAGTGAAGCCTGAGCTTTAGCCAAATATAGCATATATTGTCTGTATAGAAAACGATTTTCTCCTCATGCTTTCCTCTACAGAAGCTTCGCACCTCCTCCGTTTGTCTCAACAAAGCAGCCAGGGGCTCTATAGCTACTGAAAACAGTGGTGACAATGGACATCCTTGTCTAGTACCACAAAACAGAGAAAAAGAGCTGGATAAATTCCCATTGACCCTGATCAAGGCCTTTTTGGTGATGTATACTGTAGAGAAGCTTAACCCAATTACAGAAAGTAATTGTCCCATTCTTTCTTGATATAGGATTCTAACTACTCAATAGTCTTAGGTCATCTTTTTTGGTTCACAATGCACCAACTGGCTGCAGACAGGCCAGTTAAGCACCTGGACTTTTCTACTACGAAGCCATTCTGTTATCATAGATGCAGTATGCGGTTTAGCATTGTCCTGCTAAAATATGCAAGGCCTCCCCTGCAAAAGACATTGTCTGGATGGGAGCATATGCTGCCCTAAAACCTGGATATAACTTTCAGAATTGATGGTTCCTTTCCAGATGTGCAAGCTGCCCATTCTATACACACTAATGCACCCCCATACCCTCATAGATGCAGACTTTTGAATTGAGTGCTGATAAGCCGGAAGGTCCCTCTCCTCCTTAGTAAATAAAAAGAAAAAAGTAAAAAAGTCAAAGTTCTATTTGTCTGCTCCAAGAACAATTTTCCACTTTGCAACAGACCATTTTAAAGGAGCTTTGGTCCAGAGAAGATAGTGTTGTTTCTGGATCATGTATAGATGTAGCTTCTTTGTTGCATGATAAAGCTTTAAAGTGATTTTAAACCCTTAATTTTTTTTTTTTTTAAATAACAATAATGTTCTACTTACCTGCCCTGTGCAATGGTTTTGCACAGAGCAGCACCAATTCTCCTCTTCTTAGGTCCCCTTGCCAGGTGCCCACCATAGCATTCCGCTTGTTATGGGGCACTCATGCGGGCTTGCTCCCAATCTGACTGTATAGCCCCTTAGACACACACTATGTAGTTCACCCCTGACCCCCGCTCTCTCTTCACTGGCTAATGATTAACAGCAGCAGGAGCAAATGGCTCCCACTGCTGTTTCTGAGCCTATGAAGAGGAAGAGCGCCGAGAGAGACTCTGCTCTCATGCACATCACTGAATCGAGATCAAGCTCAGGTAAATAAAAGGGGAAGCTGGGGGGGCACACAAAGGTTTTTTTTTTTACTTTATTGCAGAGAATGCTTTAAGGTAAAACAACTTCAGCCTTTAGAAAGACTTTAACTTGGATTATAGATGGCATTGCGAACTGTGTGTGTTCACTGTGAGTGTTTTTGGAATTATTCCTGAGCCAGAAAGCCAATGCAGTGATGTCCATCACAGAATCATGCCTGTTTTTACTGTAGTGCCATCTGCAGCCCTACAGGTCACATGCATCCAAAACTGTATTTCGGTCCTGTCGCACAGACATTTCTCTATATTCTTAGAATCTTTTGGTGATATGTACTGTGGATGATGAAATATTTAAAGTCTTTGCAATTTTACATTAATCTGAAATTGTTTGACAATTTTTAGACGCACCTTTTCACAGATTGTGGAACCTCTGCCTATCTTTACTTCTGAGTCACTCTGACTCTCTAAGGTGCTCTTTTTATACCCAGGTATGTTGCTGACCTGTTGCCAATTAACCTAATTAGTTGCAAAATGTTCTTCCAGCTCTTCTTTGTTAGAACCACTTACCTTGCCAGATTTATTTTTGCCCTGTCCCAATATTTTGGAGACACATTTCTACCATCAATTTTGAATTACCTTTTTTTTCCCCTTAAAATGGAACATTTTCTCAGTTTTACCATTTGATATGTTTTCCTTTTTTTTTTTTAGTTTTTTTTTTTTTTTATGTATTCGTATTGATTTTCAATAGTTACCATGCATTAACAATAGAGGCTTTAAAATAACTTATGATGTACAAAGCATTGAACGCCAGAACAATAGAGATGTTGTAGTGATTTTGTCTTTTCAAATGAAAGAATTGAAAGATCATACACCCCTAATAAATCCAAAGATGAAAGTATCACAGTGGGTGGGAAGCTTAAAGAATAAGAATGGGAGCAAAGGGGAAGCCAATAAATATAGAGTAGTGGTTGTGGAGAACAACAGGGAGACATAGGGGTTTTTATGTCTCCCTTCTCCTTTCCTTTTCATCCTGCCTCTTTCTTCTCCTTCCCCTGTATCCCTCCTTTCCTACAGACTCACATTAAATTAATAGACTTATGTACCCTTAGCCTGCCTCCCAAAAAAAAAAGGAAGGAAGACACCCCTGACAAACCAGCGCGAAGGGGACCTGCCTGATGTGTTCCTTGGCCTTCATGATGCTGTTTGTTCACTAAGGTTCTTTACAGAACAGCTGTATTTATACTGAGATTAAATTACGCACAGGTGGACTCTATTTATTAATTAGGTGACTTTTGAAGGCAATTTGTTCCACTAGATTTTAGTTAGCGGTATCAGAGTAAAGGGAGCTGAATACAAATGCACGCTACACTTTTCAGATATTTGTAAAAAAAATTTAAAACCATTTATTATTTTCTTTCCACTTCACAATTATTTACGTTTTTTTGTTGTAACATGACAAAATGTGGAAAATTTCAAGGGTCAAGGGGTATGTATACTTTTTTAGGCCATAGATGGAGCATTTGTACCTCATTAGTTTACAATTAATATGCTGCTATTAGAAGCAGATTCAGGGGTTCCCTTAAAGCTTGCAATTCTATTTATCTTGTGATGGCCGATGATTTTTCATGGGCTTGTTTCAGTTTCCTGATCGGTGTATAGAGTGAAGAGCTCAGCTATAAACGTTCCTTCTTAATTCTGGCACCATATTTCAGAAATACATTATACATACATACACATAAAATAAATAATAGAGTGGGGCAGAAAGTTAAAAAAGAAGCCAGAGGGTTGGGCAATAATAGGACCTCCCCTACCTCCAGAATGTATATTGAAGACCACCTTTCTCTATTCTGGTTTATCTCTCAGATGCTTGCGGAGAAAAACTTGATGGTACTTTCCCCCTTCCCTGACCACCAACCAATTTGCCAGGATATAACGGTGGGAGAAAAAAAAGGGGGGCAAAGCAGGGAGAGGGAACGCATGAGCATACATCCAACCCCCAGCCCCCCCCCCCCCCAAGGCAGAGGCTCTCCAAACCTTTAATTCTAGAAGGTTCCAAAGCCCCCAGGGGTTATGTAGAATGAGCCTCCCAACACCCACCCCAACCCTCAGACTGATTTACGGAAAAAAAAAAAACTCTGTTCAAAAAAACATATCAAAAACATACAGGTATCTATTAATCTGCATAGACATGTTCAGACAATAAAAAGAATAAACAAGGAGGGGTGGAAAATACATAGAATCTTCAAGAGAAATCTAGCCACTCTGGATCCGCTTTAGGCTCACTACCCAAAAACCCAAAAAGATCCTGTAGCTGATCATGGGTATGAAGAACAAAGGACTGGTTGGCTTTCTTGACCTTCAAATGAAATGGATACCCCCAGTTATATGTCACCCCTGTTGATTTAATATGCTCTAGAAGGGGACGCATACAGTATGCCTTCTCATCCGCCAAGTATTTCTAAATAGATCAGCAAAGACCTGTATCTGTGCCCCCTCAAACTCGATCTATTGTGATTAAAATATGAGTTTTTGAGATTTGCAAATCATTGCATTCTGTTTTTATGTGGATTTTACAGTGTCCCAACCTTTTTGGATTTGGGGTTATAATTTACAAGTGATATTGAAGATCTCGCCGACAGCCAACGTTAATTATGGCAAATATTACTGCCCAGCGCCTTCCTGAACAATACATAGAAGAGAAAAGCTAAAAAAGTTTTTTTTTCAGCAAATAAAAAACAAGTAAAATAGTATGCAGCCATTTTTGTTCATGTTGTGCAATGTGAAGGGAACATGTTACAAATATAAAGTAGGTGTAATCCCAATTTGACTGCAAAAGGTAGAAATACACATCTACCAAGGTACGTTTATACAAACCATCTTGTCATTCAAGGAGTTTTTTTTATTTTTTTCAAGCAATCGGTTGTCTTCCAAACGCTGAGGAGGTTCCGCCTGCTATGGCTCCTGGGTTCTCTTGTTCCTCCAGGGATTCCTGAACTGTGGTAAAATACTTAGGCATGTTGGGAAACTCTGTTCCCTGACCTGCTCTGTGATGAATGAACCAAGAAGCAACATGTATTTTTGTTACTTCCAGGTTCAGTGCTGTCATTCTCCAGTGATGAAGCAATAATTAGGCATGATCTGTGCTTAATTAGTTGCAGTGGAGGGCAATGAAGACATTGGGGGGACAATAGTCCCCTGATGTCTCTATAAAGAGAACCTGCCACCTACACATGCTAGTCCCCTTGTGATAGTAATAAGGTTAAATGTAAAAAAAAAAAAAAAAGTATTAAAAATGATGTAATAAAATAAATACAATTAATTTAAAATAAATTAAAAACATCCTCTCGTCCTGCACATATATATATAAATAAAAGTTGTGACCTGGAGCATCACAGATGAAAAGACTCCATCCCTAAATACATATACAATGGAAAATACATTGGTCATAGGACTTTACATGAGGAAAATCACAAAATGTAACATGGTAGGTACATATGATTACAAGTTTTATTGTTCAATAGATGTACATGATGAAAGTCTTGATACACATAGTTACAAGTTCCATTTTACAATAAACACAATAAAATTAAAATTAAAAAAGATAATATGAGCTGATAAATGACATACCAACTATGTAACACTATAAGTTCATAGCTGATCTTGGTATTCATATGCATGTTATTAGCAGATAAAGATGCATGATTATATAACCTATTATGACCAGAAAATACATTGCATCTTAGAACTCAATGCGTTTGGTGGATCACTGTCCACTTCCTCAGGAGTAGATGCAAAATAAATGTCTATAACAATAAACGGGTAACAAAACAATAATGTCATGTAAAAAAGTATATGGCTCAAAAAGAGAATGGCAAGTAGCCTTAATACTTTCAAATCAGTTCAAAATAGGGCCCAGCAGAAAGTGCTACAAGATGTCTAACCCGGGCGGCGGATGTGGCGAATAGCTTGCACAGACCGGAGGGACACATGGAGGGCAAACTGAGTTTTCTTGAAGTAAAGGTCAATGAGTATATGGATTCAAAATGGCACCAAAAATGAATGCGAACACTAATCCATGGCCAAAGGATCTGACACATGACAAGTACTTTATCACCTCATATTATCTTTTTGTAGTTGGAATTTTATTGTGACTATTAAAGTGTAAATTTTTGAACAATAAAACTTGCAATCATATGTACCTACCATGTTGCCTCATGTAAAGTCCCATGACCAATGTATTTTCCACTTTATGTGAATACATATGTGCATGTAGGAAACACATGTGTATGTAAGCAATACTTCTACCACATTTGAGAGATATTGCGGTGAATATTGGAGTGAGAGGAATAATTCTGGTGCCATAAATCACGGTCAACTCTAAACTGATAATCGATAAAGTGTTACCTATGGACAATTTTGGGCACCATCCTTTTTTGCCATTTCACTGGTCACCAAAATTTTAGGGCTTGATGTATTTGGTTTCTATATACTTAATGTAGCCCCATATTTTTAGCACTGTCAAAAGGGTTATTTACACTTTGTATTGTGCTTTATATGTGTTTGATAAACAGTTGCAGGAAAAGTATGCTAAACATTTAAAACAAAAATTGCAGCTGCCACTATTTTATTCTACATGGCCTTGGCTTTCAGGAAATATAGTTGTCTTGGGGTTTAAAGTACTTTTCTAGCAAAAAAATACAGAGTTGTGTGAAAATTTGTAAAAATTGCCCAGGAGACAAGTGGTTAAAGTGGTAATGCCTTTACACATCTTTCAAAGCACCACAGGAGCCCCAGCAACCCGGTGCACTCTGTAATGCAAGATTATGATTTCTTTCCATGAAGTCAAGCACTTTCTTGCATTTTGCACCTCACAGTTGGCTTATCAATATGATGGGCAATGTCACTGGCCAATACTAAGGTGCAATACAGTTTTACATGAATAAGTTTATTCGTTTAAAGTGGATTACAGGTTAATTTCATGCAATGGCAAATCGGCCCCTGTGATGACTGGACCCATGTCTCTATGTTGTTCTTGTGAGATAATGGAAAAAACTTCAGCTTATGAGAGTTAGGCCTGATTCACACAGGCGTACCAATCTGCACACCCATACAAAGAGTCATCTTTACCCACGCAGGATGCACTGGTGTTCCATGCAGACCTTCTGTTCAAATCAATGATAGACGGACAGCTGCACGGACCTGCATGGATCTCCGAGCACATCCCCAAATGTGCATTTGTGCCGGACTGATGCAGGTCAGTGGATCAGAACACATCCCATGACAGCCTTTCACACAATTGTACAGATTAGTACACTCATAAAATATTGTTTGCACTAGGGAACCACCAACTCTCCCATAAGCCATTGCTGCACACTGACTCATAGACTACTTTTTTTGTAGCGCACAGCTCATCATTAGTCCTGTGATTGCTACACAGACCTTTGGCTTAATTTGCTATGATGATGTACTTTTAACATTTCAATATTTTATAAAAAGGTCTGTTTTAAAGGGGTTGGGCCACCTCCATGAACTTTTACTGTCTAATTTATTGTTCTAAGCTGGGGAAGTAAAATAATCAACATATGAATTTTCTAATGTTCCAAAGAATGTTCAGACTTTGTCAAAACAAGCAATGCTGTGGCCATGGAAACCTGCCTTCGCTAACAATATAGATTGAACACTATGGCTCAAAGCAAACTTTGGATATGTCCAGTAGAGCCAATAGATATTTCAAAAGCCTTTGAAGAAACTGACAAAACAATTTGGGGGTTAAGTTCTATTAATGACCTATTTTTTCCTACTTACATGATTTATGGTATTAAATTTATTCCAACATGTTTTGAATTTTCAACAAAATGTGTGTTACATCTGGGTAAAGCACATATTGAATTAGCGTGTACAGTATTTCATTATGGTGTAATGTTATAAAAAAACGCCTTGTTATAAAAAATAAAAAATAAACTTTCTTTGGGAAAAGTATTAGGGGTAAAATAGTTGAAGTTTGGTATTCCACCCCACTGCATAGAATATAGAAACTTAGAATTTTAATATCTAGAACATTGACTTCTAATACACTAAATATGCATCTGATGTTTGTGGCTAGAGAACAAACATTTCATATATAATCAGAGCATCACAATACAATTGTAAAGCGGCACATTGGTTACTAAATGTTTTCACAATATGGCTGTTTACTGCTACCAGACATGGGAGTAAGTCACACATGTGCAAGTCACAAGCAAGTCTCAAGTCTTAACCTTCAAGTCTCAAGTTACTGTGGCGAAAAGCAAGCAAGTCAAGTCGAGTCCCTGCTAGAAGTCAAGCAACTCAAGTCATTTATTTTGGTCAAGTCACAACTCGAAAGTCAAAATACTGATCTACCCCAAATTTCCCCTTTAAATCAGTTAAAAGTCAGTGGTCAGGAAAGGTTTTGTTTTATTTTCAACAAAACTTCTTAATGCTTTTTTCTTGGCATATTAACCACTTAAGCCCCAGAGGATTTGGCTGCTCAAAGACCAGGGCCTATTTTGCGATTCGGCACTGTGTGACTTTAACGGACAATTGCGCGGTCGTGCGACACTGTACCCCAATGAAATTGATGTCCTTTTTTTCCCACAAATAGAGCTTTCTTTTGGTGGTATTTGATCACCTGCGCGATTTTTACTTTTTGTGCCATAAACAAAAAAAGAGCGACAATTTTGAAAAAATACCAATATTCTTCACATTTTTTTATATGAAATTCTCAACAAAAAAAGAGTAAAAATCAAATTTTTTTAACACTTTAGGCCAATTTGTTTTCTGCTACATATTTTTGGTAAAAAAAATCTCAATAAGTGGATTTTGATTGGTTTGCGCAAAAGTTATTGCGTTTACTAACTACGGGAAAGATTTATGTCATGTTTATTGTTTATTTTTTTAACTAGTAATGGCGGCGATCTGCGATTTTTTTATGCGGGACTGCAACATTGCAGCGGACAGATCGGACCCCTGACTGACATTTTTGACACTTTTGGGGGTACCAGTGACATTACTACAGTAATCAGTGCTATAAATATGCACTGTTACTGTAAAAAGGACACTGGCAGGGAAGGAGTTTACTTTATTGGTGATCAAGGGGTTAAGTGTGTCCCTAGGGGCGTGATTCTAACTGTCAAGGGGCGTGCCTTGTGATGTAACCACAGAGACATACGATCCTACATAGCAGGATCGTATAGTCTCTGCAGTTACACCAGGGAGAATGACAGGTGGCTTTGTTTACATCAGCCGTCTGCCTTTCTCCCTCTCCAGCGGGAGATCGCGAGTGACCGTCGGACATCGGAGCCGTTAGTCACTCACGCTGGGATGGCAGTGAATGAGCGGGGGTGGGAGCGCACCTCCGGCGGCGCGCTCACCCCCTATTGGCTCGCGGGCGATTGACGTACCGATACGTCACTTTGCCCAGGGGGGGTTGACCGTCGTAGTATATGTACTTGCGGCGGTCGGCAAGTGGTTAACCTCTCTCGCGGTATTCCCGAGTGGCTCGGGGGTTAACTTTCAGTAACAAGAGCAGTAACCCCGAGCCACACTCAGGATTACCCCGCAATGTTACTCACCTTCCCTGCGATACCAGGGGAAGGTGAGTTTTAAAATTTGAAACAACAGATTTCTATGCAAAACAATGTATCGCTTTCAGCACCTAAAATCTGAAATAATCATACCGTCAGGGAGGTTAAAGTGCCTGCACATTACCTTCCCATTGACTTGAAGGGGCCTTGCCTAATGACATGGCCCGTTCTGGTCTATGGGAAGTCACACTGGCTCAGGAGATTTAATTCCCTGCCAAGGGTTGAAACATTTTTGCACAATTATTTTTTTCTAGACAGTGAGTTAAAAAAAAAAAAGCAAATTAGATAAATAAATAGTTTTTTCCTGTACCTATTTATTACTGCGTTTTTCCTTTTTCAAGGATTTCATGTTTCATATAGGCATCTATAATATAGTCATGGTATGGGAGCAGGAATCGTCAAGCTGAGAAATGTAATTTAGTCATACACGCTGCATGCACTGCTAGAAGCCTGGATCTGCAGAGCTGTGTCTCCTTTGGCCTTTTGCAAGAGCAAAATCTGATCTGCCAGCAAAACAGAAGGTTCTGTCTATATGTGACCTGCTGATTTCAGCGAGTGAGCGAAACATTGCAAGTGGAATACTGACAAGTTCCTTCCTGAACACTATGCAGGGTATGTGTAATGATTTGGCCTTACACTCATCAGAATATATTTCCTGAACGAAAGATTTGTATTTTTCAAAAATGACCAAGATTTAAAGTGTGTCAGTTAGTGTCATCCCTCCACTCACTACAGGCAGCTCTATGCTTTAGCTCTGCAGTGTTTGTGATCCCTGCTTTTTGCTGAAGAGAAAAATCCTTTGATCTGTGGGGTTTAGAAGGCTCTACAGGAGAAATAGCTGTAGATAAATAAATACAACTTGTATAGAAGGATTTGCTTAATCTCTGTGTATCACCTGAGGCTAGTTACTTCACTGGGTAAACATAAGGGTTTACAACCACTTTAACCACTTAAGGACCAGAAGGTTTTACCCCCTTAATGACCAGGCCATTTTTTGTGATAGGGCACTGCGTTATTTTAACTGACAATTGTGCAGTCATACGACGCTGTACCAAAAAAAAATTGATGTCCTTTTTTCTCTGTCGCTCATTGACAGACTTAGTCCTCCTTGATTAATATCAACTCGGGTTATACTGCCCTCTACAGGAGTAGGACTAGACAGGAAAGAAAACGTTCTGGCCACACCCTAGGGGCAGTCCCAGAGGGTATATCCTCTCACTTCCTGCTACAGCAAATCAGTTTTTTTCTGTCTAGTTAGGAGTAAGGACCTAGATTCCTTGCTAGGATCTTCGGTCCTGGCAGGTTTTTTTTTAGAAATACTTTTTTAGACAGCTTTTTTTCTCCAGTGTTCCTGTGAGATCTTCAAGCAAGCACGCTGAAACTGGGCGATGGGCTGGATGTTGAGATCCAGTGGTCACCCCAGTTCAGCCTACAAGCGCGTGCAGGCCATAGCTCCGCGCTGGGTCGGCCGCAACATAGTCCCACTGGACGGGGACTGACCCTGCGAGTTAAACGTCTCGCCTGGACTCCAATGACCAGCAGAGTCACGGCGTCCGTATTGGTCGACAGCCCCCCCACCCCGGTGGAGAGGGGTTCTGTCAGGAGTTGGCGCCCGCCTGGTTCCGGTATGGTGAGTAGAATGTTCCCCCTCTCCCCCTGTCGGGTTTGTTGGGGACGCGGGCCCCTCTCTGGGATGGTCGGACACTCAGTTTCTGGGTCTCCCCTCTATCCTATAACAGGTCACAGATCCCCCAATTTGAGTGTGATTTTTGTGATTAGAAACCAGGAGGCTTGGTTTGGGAGCTGACTATCTAAAGTCACTATATGACTGTAAGGGTGACTGAAGTCAGTGGCAGACTACTAAAAGGCATTACTATTGAGGTATAGAGGCATCCTACCTGTCTAGTGTGTACACAGGCCGATGCCTATGCCTGAGTTACTGCTGCCACAGATCGCCATCCCTCCAGAAAGCGAAGGACACCTCCCGCAGGCCGAGGCACTTCTGCAGGCCGCACAGGCCGAATGCACTCATCCCGCAGGCCGCTGCTAGCTGGCAAGCCGCCGCTATCCTACACAGGCCGCCGCCATTTTCCTGCAGATCGCACGAGGCCGCCATATTGACGTAGCCTCGTGTCTCCAGCATGGGGGCGGCCATGTTTGAGGTGACCAAACACCTCGTGGAGTAATTGGGAGGCGCCGGAAGGCGTGTAAAGGGGCGGAGCCGCCTCCTTGGCCCAGGGAAAGCAAGCCAAAGACTTCCTGTCTGTAACAGACAGTGCTGGAAGCAGGTTGATAAGAAACTTCTGTGCATCAGGTGAGCCTTGGGGTCTCTCTCTCTCTCTCTCTTTCTGAGGGGTCCAAGCAGGTAGACTGAGGGGCGCTACTGCGCTGGGGGACTAAGTTAAAAAAAAAAATAATGTTTTTTTCTTGCAATTCATTTTTTTTGTGTTTGCTGGCAAGTGTCTTGTTACATGAACCCTGCCACACATGTATCCCCACCTGATCCCCTCAGGGTGGCCGCAGGACCCTCCAGTACCCCACTTGTGATGATGCATTATCAGCAGTTTTGGAGTCTTTGGTATCCCGGGTGGAGGTAGCCTGTCAGGGATGGGGGTCAAGAAGAGCGACCCCCGCCTACCCCTATGTCATCTGATACCTCAGATACGGATTCTGAGCTGGTCATTGCAGTCCCTTTTCTGGGGTTGTTGTCTCAGGTACGGTCTCCTCAGACAGTAAGGAGGACGCTTCTGCCTCCACCATAGCACAAGAAGCGTTGGTGGAAGCACTAGTTGTGTCTGTCCGGGAAACCTTAAATCTTGAGGTTACACCGGCAGAGGTAGCTGAGACTCATATTCCTTTTTTGGTACTAGCAAGCCTACCAAAATGGTGAAGGGTTTCCCTTGCCCAAATAGGGTCGTCCGTAAATGAGCCCTGCTATTTCCAAACGCATTGCTAGGCGCTATCATTTGAGGAATCCTTCATTTCAAAGATGGACGGTACCACCAATAGTGGACTCACCGATTTCCAGACTAAATAAAGCCACTGTTATCCCGTTGGATTGACAGAATGGGCCCCACCCATCTCTAGGGTGGGGGGACGTCTTCACCGGTTTCCGGGTTCCAGGGCTTTCCAGAATCCTGGATAAAGGGGTTCGCAAGGTCATATGGTCGGGATACAAGATCGAGTTTCGATCACTTCCACCGGTGCGATTCTTCCCTTCCAATATTCGACATCCCCGGGTCACTTAAAAAGCTTTGCGGGGGACAGCTTGATACAACAAGCAGTGGTAGTTCCCATTCCTTGGAGGAGTTCTAGTCGAACTTGTTCACAATGCCCAGGAAAAAGGGCTAGGTGCATCCAATTCTGATCTTGGAAGAGATGGAGTCCATCCATACAGTGGTGGCCTCCCTGCATCAGGGGGATTTCCTGGCGTCCATAGACATTTAGGATGCCTATCTTCATATCCCCACCTTCGCAGGACATCGGCGTTTTCGTTGCTTTTCCCAAAGATCATCCCTGGTTCCCACCAGGAGACTGAACTATCTGGGCCTAATTTTGGATACATACTTGGCAAGAGTGTTTCTCCATGCGGAGAAACTCCAGAAGATTCAGTCAATGATTCGGATGTTGCTGTCCGTCAACTGGCTGGGATTGATGGTCGCCTCCTTAGAGGCAGTACCGTTTGCCCAGTCTCATACCCGAATTCTCCAAAGAGGAGGTTCTTCTCATATGGAATCGGAATCCCGATTCCCTGGACAATCAGATCCGATTGAGTGAGCGGACCAGGGAGGCTCTGGTCTGGTGGCTTCGGTCTCCGATGCTCAGCCAGGGGAAGTCATTTCTTCTGATAAATTCCAGGTTACCGATAAATGGGTTGGAACTAAGAGCGATCAGACTTTGTCTGATTTACTGGACCGAGCAGCTCCAGGGCAGCCCGGTTTGGATCCAATCGGACTATGCCATGTCATGACTTATGTCGATCACCAAGGGGCACCAAGAGTGCCCTGGCGGCCATAGAAGTGGCCAACATTCTTATTGTGGGAACAGTTGTTCCAGTTCTCTCCGCGATATTTATCACGGGGGTGGACAGGCAGATTATTTCAGCCGTCAGATTCTGGATCAAGAGGAATAGTCTCTTCATCCAAAGGTATTTCACCAGCTGTCCCTTCATTGGGGCACCCCGGATATGGATCTGTTGGTAGGTTGGCTCAACAGGGCTCGCACCCGCGATCCTCTAGCGGACGCAGCCTCTCAAATTGCTGCTGAGATTTCTCCGCAGAATAGAGGTGGAGGGAACTCCAGTTATCCTGGAAATTCCGAGCTGGCCTCGTCAAGCCGGGTACGCCGACTTGGACAGGCTAGTCGTGGACGCTCCTTAGAGACTTCCTCTCAGGGAGGATTTGCGGTCTCAAGGACCGATCTTCCATCGTGCTTTACAGTCGCTGGTTTTAATGGCCTGGCTATTGAGACCCAGGTACTGAAGGACAGAGGGTTGTCAGCTTCAGTTATTTCTACTCTAATTAAAGCAAGGAAAGCGACTTCCAGCAAAGTCTATTATCGCACATGGAAGACTTATATCGCGTGGTGTGAATCTTTGGAATTTCCCCCACGTACCTATTCGGTGACCCGAATCTTGGCTTTTCTGCAAAAGGGGGTTGAGCAGAAACTATCCTTGAGCACTATCAAGGGTCAGGTTTCAGCATTAGCAATCTTCTTTCAGAAGCCTTGGGCTACTCATTCCTTGGTGTCCAGGGGGTGTGGCACTTGGCTCCGCCAGTGCGCGCGCCTTACCGCCCTGGGATCTTAATTTGGTGTTTGTCGGTTCTTCAGAAACCTCCCTTTGAAAATATCAGGGAGATTCCCTTGCTTACATTATCCCAGAAGGTGGCCTTCTTGGTGGCTATCACTTCTGCACGAAGGGTGTCAGAACTGGCTGCATTATCATGCCATTCCCCATATCTAGTGGTTCATAGGGATAAGGTAGTTCTTCATCCGAATCCATCCTTTCTTCCTAAGGTGGTTTCAGATTTTCATCTGAATGAAGATATTGTGCTACCTTCCTTGTGTCCTAAGCCCAATCATCCTCAGGAATATGCGTTGCATTCCTTGGATGTAGTTCGGGCAATCAGGGTATACCTGAAGACTACGGAATCGTTCCGTAAGACGTATTCACTTTTTGTGATCACGGATGGCCCCAGAAAGGGGTTGCCTGCATCTGCCGCGACTATCTCCAAATGGATTAGACAGACGGTGGTACAGGCTTATTCTATTAAGGGTCGGAATCCTCGGTTCCCTGTTAAGGCGCACTCCACTCGAGCACTCAGTACTTCCTGGGCCTACCGCCATCAGGCGTCAGTGGTCCAGGTGTGCAAGGCGGCTACCTGGTCGTCGGTTCATACCTTTACAAAATTTTATAAAGTTGATGTGATGGCATCGGCGGATGCCTCATTTGGCCGTAAGGTTTTGCAGGCCGCAATTTGAGGAGACCGGTGGTCTACCTCGAGGGTTTTTTTCCGTTGGAATTTCAGTTGAGTCTCATCGTGTGATTGATGAGCCTTTAAAACTTCCAGTTGGCACCGGTTGGGCCTTCTAGATTGGATTTTGATTTCCATTTTCCCACCCCTCATTTGTGGCACTGCTTTGGGACGTCCCGAGTTGATATTAATCAAGGAGGACTACGTCTGTCAATGAGCGACAGAGAAAAATGGATTTTTGTAAAATCTTACCGTAAAATCCTTTTCTCTTAAGCTCATTGACAGACGTAGTACCCGCCCCTCTGTTTTTGAGTTGGGTTGGGTTAAATTCTCTAAACACTGCTTTGTGACATAACTGATTTGCTGTAGCAGGAAGTGAGAGGATATACCCTCTGGGACTGCCCCTAGGGTGTGGCCAGAACGTTTTCTTTCCTGTCTAGTCCTACTCCTGTAGAGGGCAGTATAACCCGAGTTGATATTAATCAAGGAGGACTACGTCTGTCAATGAGCTTAAGAGAAAAGGATTTTACGGTAAGATTTTACAAAAATCTATTTTTTCTTTCCCAAAAATAGAGCTTTCTTTTGGTGGTATTTGATCCCCTTTGCTTTTTTTTTTTTTTTTTTGCACTGTAAACAAAAAAAGAGGGACAATTCTGTAATAAAAAAAAAAAAAGAAACAAAACATATTTTTTACTTCATGTTATAAAATATTCCAGATCAAAAAAGATGTAAAAATCTAAGTTTTTCATCAATTTAAGCTAATATCTATTCTGCCACATACAGTGGGTACGAAAAGTATTCAGACCCCCTTAAATTTTTCACTCTTTGTTATATTGCAGCCATTTGCTAAAATCATTTAGGTTCATTCTTCTTCCTCATGAATATACACATAGCACCCCATACTGACAGAAAAACATACACATAGCACCCCATACTGACAGAAAAACACAGAATTGTTGACATTGTTGCAGATTTATTAAAAAAGAAAAACTGAAATATCACATGGTCCTAAGTATTCAGACCCTTTGCTGTGACACTCATATATTTAACTCAGGTGCTTTCCATTTCTTCTGATCATCCTTGAGATGGTTCTACACCTTCATTTGAGTCCAGCTGTGTTTGATTATACTGATTGGACTTGATTAGGAAAGCCACACACCTGTCTATATAAGACCTTCCAGATCACAATGCATGTCAGAGCAAATGAGAATCATGAGGTCAAAGGAACTGCCTGAAGAGCTCAGAGACAGAATTGTGGCAAGGCACAGATCTGGCCAAGGTTACAAAAAGATTTCTGCTGCACTTAAGGTTCCTAAGAGCACAGTGGCCTCCATAATCCTAAAATGGAAGACGTTTGGGACGACCAGAATCCTTCCTAGAGCTGGCCCTCCGGCCAAACTGAGCTATCGGGGGAGAAGAGCCTTGGTGAGAGAGGTAAAGAAGAACCCAAAGATCACTGTGGCTGAGCTCCAGAGATGCAGTCAGAAGATGGGAGAAAGTTGTAGAAAGTCAACCATCATTGCAGCCCTCCACCAGTCGGGGCTTTATGGCAGAGTGGCCCGACGGAAGCCTCTCCTCAGTGTAAGACACATGAAAGCCCGCATGGAGTTTGCTAAAAAACACCTGAAGGACTCCAAGATGGTGAGAAATAAGATTCTCTGGTCTGATGAGACCAAAATAGAACTTTTTGGCCTTAATTCTAAGCCGTATGTGTGGAGAAAACCAGGCACTGCTCATCACCTGTCCAATACAGTCCCAACAGTGAAGCATGGTGGTGGCAGCATCATGCTGTGGGGGTGTTTTTCAGCTGCAGGGACAGGATGACTGGTTGCAATTGAGGGAAAGATGAATGCGGCCAAGTACAGGGATATCCTGGACAAAAACCTTCTCCAGAGTGCTCTGGACCTCAGACTGGGCCGAAGGTTTACCTTCCAACAAGACAATGACCCTAAGCACACAGCTAAAATAACGAAGGAGTGGCTTCACAACAACTCCGTGACTGTTCTTGAATGGCCCAGCCAGAGCCCTGACTTAAACCCAATTGAGCATCTCTGGAGAGACCTAAAAATGGCTGTCCACCAACGTTTACTATCCAACCTGACAGAACTGGAGAGGATCTGCAAGGAGGAATGGCAGAGGATCCCCAAATCCAGGTGTGAAAGACTTGTTGCATCTTTCCCAAAAAGACTCCTGGCTGTATTAGATCAAAAGGGGGCTTCTACTAAATACTGAGCAAAGGGTCTGAATACTTAGGACCGTGTGATATTTCAGTTTTTCTTTTTTAATAAATCTGCAACAATGTCAACAATTCTGTGTTTTTCTGTCAGTATGGGGTGCTATGTGTACATTCATGAGGAAGAAGAATGAACCTAAATGATTTTAGCAAATGGCTGCAATATAACAAAGAGTGAAAAATTTAAGGGGGTCTGAATACTTTTCGTACCCACTGTATTTTTAGTAAAAAAAATCCCAATAAGTGTATATTGATTGGTTTGCGCAAAAGTTATCGCGTCTAAAAACTAGGGGATAGATTTATGTAATTTTTATTTATTTATTTTTTACTAGTAATGGCGGTGATTAGCGATTTTTGGTGGGACTGCCACACTGCAGCGAACAGATCGGACACCTAACTGACACTTTTTACACTTTTGAGGGGACCAGTGACACTAATACAGTAATCAGTGCTAAAAATATGCACTGGTACTGTACTGACACTATCAGCGAAGGGGTTAACAACACCAGGGGCGATCAAAGGATTATTTGTGCTCCTAGGGAGTGCTTTCTAACTATATTGGGGTTGTACTCACTGGATAAACACAGAGACCTGTGTTCCTAAATAGGAGGAACACAGGATCCCTGTGTTTATGTCTGAGAGAACAGCGGT
Source organism: Pelophylax lessonae (assembly GCF_965119305.1). Taxonomy (NCBI): domain Eukaryota; kingdom Metazoa; phylum Chordata; class Amphibia; order Anura; family Ranidae; genus Pelophylax; species Pelophylax lessonae. Next base: position 413,740,639 of record NC_138772.1, read on the forward strand.
CTGCTTTGTTTACATAGGCAGACTGCCATTCTGTCTCCATGGGGAGCAATTGCGGGTGGCTGACGGACATCATGTCCACCGGACCTGCTGATTGGCTCCCCCTCTGGCCAATTGGCCCGTGTGCGTGTGCCCCCACTATCTTTTATTACAATCATAATTTAGACAAGTAATTTTTCATTTAAAACATTACTGTATATGACAGTAGATTAGATTTATATTAATGGCTCAACATCAGTATAGACCAGCAACCCCAAATGTTGAATAATCACACCCATATACTATAGTAAGAGTAAGACCTGTGCATACAAAATCCTACTATAGACTATCCGTGGGCGACACACAGTGGGGTGTTGTGTCCAGTTGTTGGGGTTCAGCTGGACATGTTTTGTGCCGACCGCACTACTTCAGGAGCTTATTTCAGTAAAAGACAATATTAGTAAAAATGGAATATGCAATCAATATTCGTATGTAGATCTGTTAGTTACAACTAGTGCAGTCTATGCCATGAATCATGGCTATACTTATGAAAAGAAAATTGTTTACATCAGTAAACCGACTGGAGGGAGTACAACCAAGCAGGAGGAGCACGAGGGGTCCCACCCATCTATTGTGGAAGTCAGGGTGCACCTTTGAGCAATGGCAATGATAATAACAAGGTAGTGGGATTGTATATATAAACGAAGGTAAGTAAAATAACATTTGCGATGCATACTGTTCATTTTGTGTCTGAAAATCTCTACAAGACCACAGTGATTTGCCATAAAGAAATATACATACTAAATCAGCTACTGGAGTATTTTACTAGAGATTAAATATTCTCATTATAAAATTTGTAGCTTAATTATTTTGGTTCACCCTTAGAGGTATTAATTCCTAATAAGCCAGTAATCAGTATATGTGGCTCAACATCACACATGGTTATTGTATGGCTCTTATCTATATTGGCAATAGAGCAGGATAAATCTGGCTTGTGATGCAATCTAGCGAATAGCGGTGTCCTTCCATGAGGTCGTAAGCCAGCCGTTGGACAGTGCAAGTCAGGAGAGACTGCAGTTAGTACTGGACTGGACTGGACTATATAAGCCCTTAACAGGGTTTCTTCCTAGAGAATAGTAATACATTGGATATTAAAGTTTGTTTGTTGTTGCACTTTATTAGTATTTTTGCCTAACTTAATTGTGCTTACTGCAGGTAGATGTTAGTAACAAATATAGTCCTCCTTTGTACTTTTCAAATATGTGTCTCAGCCAGACTCTTGAAGCCGCCAGCATTGCGGCTCTCCTGTCTGGCTTCCCTGCCTGCTCGCCTTAAATGCGCCCCAACCGAGGCATCCCCGCCTGCCATGACGCCGGCGTAATACGTCAGGTGGCCCAGCCAAATCCATGCCCTCCTGGCTGCCACCCGCGGTGCATGCACATCCTGCAGCCGAATTGCACATGCGCCCTTTAGACAAAGGAGGGCAGTCTCGAAGCACCAACACAAGGGCAATCGCCTCACTGGTGGTATCCAAGAGCCCACAAAGGGCCAGGATCCGTGATAGGCCCAGCCTCATGGGGTTAGTGATGGTGCTACCAGCCGCACCTCCACTACGGGAACAGGGCCCTCTCATGCTCCAACTGCATAATCCTTCCCTCAATCACCTGTTATGCCTCAATATGCATGAAATCAAAAACAAAAAATCTTACTCCATTTAGGAGAAACGATAGTAAAAGATAGCTGTATGGCCAATGAAAAACAATCACATAAGGGTTTTTAGTGCAAAGGTGCTTTGGAGGATATATGAACAATTCTAATTACATGTGTAATATATTTACTGTCTTTCTTGTATGTCATGGAGTTTTATAAAAGGAGATCTGATTCAGGCCTTGTGGATAGGTATAATTTAATCTTGCTATCCAGAGTGTCTCTCTATGAAGGATTTTTCCCCCTCATGGGTTTCTAGGAATTTTTTTCAAAATATAAATGATACATAAGAAGTATTGAAGCGATGTTAAAGATCTAAATGGTGGCTAACTGGGGTAACCATTTTTCCATTGGCTGCATAATCAACATGATCATTGATCCTCTGTCTAAATGCTCTGATCGTCTTGCTGACGTAGAATGATCCACATCGGCAAGACATGAGATAGACCATTTCTTGAGTGTTGCAGTCTGCATAAAAGCATGGCCTAAACATTTCACCCTTGGGTAAATTGAAGTGTGTGCTATGGGCTACTCAGGGACTTAGATCACAACTGCTGCACCTCTACAGTCCTGGTCGCAACCTTTCATTTTGTTTGTTGGGAACAGAGGTTAGTTGATCACGAATAGAGGTGGCTTTACGAAATATCATTTCTGGGTAGTCCTTGACATATTTAGATAAATATAAGCCTTCAGTTTTTTCTGCCTAGTCAGAAGTAAGGACCTAGCTCCCTTCTGGAATCTTTGGTTCTGGCAATTTTTTGCTTTAAATGCCATTTATTCTCCTGTTTTTCCTGAGATTTACAATCAACTACCTAGCAGGGAGGACCTGCTGTGCCAAGGAGACCGGTCTTCCATCCTGCTTTACAATTCCTGGCTTTTACGGCCTGGCTTTTGAAAGGCAGGTGCTGAAGGATAGAGGTTTGCCTGGGTCGGTGATTCCAACTATGCTGAAGGCTAAGAAGTCTACCTCTAGAAAGATTTACCATCTTGCATGTTAAGCGTACATCTCAAGGTGTGAATCTCTTGGTGTTCACCCTTGTTCCTTTTCGGTGGCTTGTATTTTGACCTTCCTTCAAAGAGATGTTGAGCAGAAGGTGGCCTTGAGTACCATCAAGGGCCAGGTGTCTGCCTTGGCGGGCTTCTTTCAGTGACCCTTGGTCATGCTTTCTCTGGTGCCTGCTTCCATTCAAGGGGCTCAACACCTGGCTCTGCTGAAGGGGTCTCCCCTACCACCCTAGGATTTAAATTTGGTGCTTTCAGTTCTCCAGAAGCCTCCCTTTGAAAATATTCAGGAGATTTCCCTGCTTACGCTGTCACATCAGGTGGCATTTTTGGTGGCTATTACCTCTGTTTGCAGGGTATCGAAACTGGTGGCGTTATCTTGTCGTTCCCCCTACTTGGTGGTCCACAAAGATAAGGTGGTTCTTTGTCCACACCCATCGTTCCTACCTAAGGTAGTCTCTGACTTCCATTTGAATGAAGGCATTGTATGTATTGCCTTTGTTGTGTCCTAGACCTGCTCATCCTGAAGAATTTTGCTTTTCAAAGTCTTTTCGGAGGTCAGACTTACTGTTTGTGATCATGGACGGGCCAAGGAAAGGGCTGTCCGCCTCTTCTGTGACCATTTCCAGATGGATCAGACGGACAGATTCAGGCCTATTCTATCAAGGGTCAGGTTCCTTCTCTCCTTGTAACGGCGCACTCTACTCAGGAATTTACTGCTTCTTGGGCCTTCCATCATCAGGCATCAGTGGTGCAGATTTGCAATAAAGAGAAATCATTAAAATAGCACCTAAAGTGGACTTGTAAGCTAACCTATCTTGACAAAAACATTTTTACATTCATTAGTAAGGTTGTGCCAGTCTTATGTTTAGGCGTTTCCTTCATTCAGTCAATAATTCAAGTGTTTTGCAGTTTAAAATTTTAGTGAATTTGATGAAAAGCATTGCAGTCCCAGTCAAAAGACATTAAAGTTTAACTAAACTCTAACTTTTGTAAAACTAGATTGCTCTGTAAGAAAAACAGGATCACAGTTTTCCTTCATGGTTTAGCAAAGAAAAAAAAAAAATAATACTTTATTAATGTCTTTTTCCCCTGTAATTGAAAATAAAGAAGGCTGGGGCTTTAGATGAGAGACATGACATGACAAGACTGGTGGAGCAAAATGCCTCATTTATTGATACATGCAAAAATAAATAGACATGATGTATAAAATACAAACAAAATGAGTAAATGGTATAAGACTAGATTGTAAGACTAATAAACCCCCAAACCAGGTTCAAAGAAACCAGCATAGCAATTTGACAATAGTAAAAGGTAATTGAATGACATCATAACATCCATCAACTGATGCGTTTTGTGGACTAAAATCGCCACTCCTTCTAGAGTAGGTGTATGATTCATGTCTATAAAAAATGCGTATAAAAACATTGCATTAAATGATGGTTGATGGAAACTGGGAGGGGGGAAGGGGAAGGGGAAACAGTCCCCACATTCCCAAAACGTACACAGTAAGTCTGGCAGTGAACCAATGCTGGAGGTGGAGGCATGGACCCAGGTGCTCCAAACAAACAATTCAGCCAAGTGCTCACTCCGAAGGGAAAGACCCGTGTGCTGCTCTCCTCGGGCAGGGAACTCCAACATGGGTGCATGAAAGAAAAGAAAAAGGAGGCGCAAACACCTAGTGCATTACCCGTGGTCACCGTTTAAAAAAATATTTTAATAAAATGGCAAATGCATACTCACAGACAAGAAGAGTGTTAAAATGGCATTACAAGAATCCACCACACATGGAATAGAACATTTCATTGTAGATAGGACCGCTAACTCATTTCGGGAGTCAAGCTCCCTTCATCAGAGGACCCAGGTGCCTCCCACAGGAGCTGAGGGCGCATGAGGCCCGCGAAGAGGGCGAGAGACGCCACACACAGGAAGGAGTGTAAATGAAAGTGATAGGATTGATGCTGGTAGCCACGTAGAAATTATATCTATATAGAATGAGTAAAGATTTAGAAAACAAATTTATAACAGCGCTCAACACAATTAATATATAGTGACTAATACGTGTATCAAATAAAGTGCAGCTGCTGTGCATCCAAACCAATTGTTGGAAAAAATGTGTAAATTTATATTAAAACAGCGCTAGCAACAGATATAAAAACAGATGTGCAAAAAAGATACAATCATATAAATACAATGGTGCTTAATATTAAAAAAGTCTCTTAATAAATTATATAAGTGCTCAGTGCAAATCTTGATACCTTCAGTGCAAGTGGATAAAGGTGCTCAAGTGCATATCCATCCAAGTGTATTGAGTGCTCAACGAGTGACCCTCCAGGTCCCCTACTCACCACACTGTAGATGGTTCAGCGTATTTAGGTATAATGAGACTGTGACATCCGTGCTCCTATGGTTCATCCAAAATTAGAATCCCTCCGTTCAAACAGATATGGGTTTCCCCGATATATGTGGATGAAAAAAAGGGGATTCAGTCGGCGGGTCCCGTACACTCTGAGCTCAAGAGTGTACGGGACCCACCGACTGAATCCCCTTTTTTTCTCAGTCTCATTATACCTAAATACGCTGAACCATCTACAGTGTGGTGAGTAGGGGACCTGGAGGGTCACTCGTTGAGCACTCAATACACTTGGATGGATATGCACTTGAGCACCTTTATCCACTTGCACTGAAGGAATCAAGATTTGCACTGAGCACTTATATAATTTATTAAGAGACTTTTTTAATATTAAGCACCATTGTATTTATATGATTGTATCTTTTTTGCACATCTGTTTTTATATCTGTTGCTAGCGCTGTTTTAATATAAATTTACACATAGAATGAGTAAAGATAAGTAATGAGTGAGTATATACTTTATAGAAAGGCTTCATACTACTTGCATGCTGTAAATAGGAGAGTGGAAACATAAGTTGGTAGAATGACTACGAAGTGGATGAAGTGAAATGTGAGTAAGAGTATGACCAGGTAAACATGCAAAGTAAGTGTGAAGAAACAAAAGTGATGTGATGATAGACCAATGAGAGAGTGAAGTAAAGTACACCCAACTAACCACTGTACCTCGAGTGTTACCAACACAGTTTTGGCTGTAGTAAGAAAAGTGTGCCTGTGGAAGATCCAAAGATAAAGGTGAAAAACTACCAGGAGAGTAGATACCAAGATAAGCAAAAAGTGTGCTCCGGATTTGCCACGGGCAGCCGACCCTAGTGCGCCCAGTGTCACGTCGGTGCATACATAAGGACCCGCGGGAACGGCAGGCGGAATGCCAAACTGTCCAGCGGGCTGCCTCTAAATGCACTGGGATGGAAAAACAGCCGTCGGCAGTGTTGGTAATAATCTAATATATGTCCAGTTTTTGCATATACATGAGATACCAAAATGTCAGGCTATTACATGTAATGTACACATCCCATATACTTTGTATGAAGGTCCTGAGGACAAATGTATGCAAACTGAAATTAAACATCACAATTTTAATGTGCTGCCTACAGTGGAATGTGGCAGTGCTCTGTGTTGTCAGAGTCCCCTAACGTCCCCTTCAGGACTGTGCAGGATAAATAGGATAACACAGTGGCTGAATTAAGTGTCACTTTGGAAAAATAAGTGCCTGTGGACACACCTTCCTAGGAGGATCGCCTGGAATTATTTAAATAAGTTATTTTAAATGATTTAATAAAATCTAACTAAAGGCAAAACTTTTTGTTTTTGATAGAGTGGAATTTTTTTAGACAGAGTTAGGGAGATTTACCTTCTCTGGTTGTCCTAGTGACCATTATTACCAAAGTTTAAAGAAAGTCCTACATTTTAGATTGTCCCCAGAACAGGATTAGAGGGTTAATCTTCCAAGGGGGGCACTAGTTCTGGTGACCCTGATGACAACCAGGAATTACAGAGGGTATAACTCTCCCTTATCCCATCCAAAGTGAAAAAACAAAAAAGTTTTGTTGTTTAGTCCCAGTTAACTCTTGTGTGTTTTTGCAGCAAAACACAGTTCATATGTACAGAACATTTATTTCAATGAAGATTTCAGTACAGCACATTTATATTTAATTACCGCATATTCAATTTTTTCTGCATAAACATTTTTTCTATTCAAATGTAAAAAAAGGCAAAACTTTTTTTTTTTTTAGAGAATCTGCATAAGAAAGAAATATAAGCAGAAACACAGTAGGCCTTAGTTAATCCCTTTTGGCTAGTATTGGTCCTTAGGCTTAATATCCAATAATAATAATAATATCCACACATATGTATGGTTTTTGTAAAATGTAATACATCCTGACCTTTTTTTTTTTATATATTTTAGATACCTTACATATGTTTTTTGCAGAATGTAATCTTTATGGCTGCGAAAAAGAGCCAAAGTTATTGTGCGTTTTTGTTGTGGCATATATAACCATAGGGTGTAATTGACTTGGTTTGCCAATTTGTTATTTCTTTGTAGGAAGTTTTACTGTGTCCCCAATTGAATTGGCTCTTTAATAAATCTATATCGTGGCCATCGGGCCATTTCTGGGACTACAACAATATGGCGGCTTCGCTATTTCCGGATAAGTCATCCATGGTAACTTCCGTGACTCCCTAAAGATGGCTGCCGTGACACTTATTAGTGGCTAACTGCGTGCAGCTGTTGGGAGACTATTTATATGAATGTATGTCAGTATCACATGACCCCTTGATAATCTCCCATTGGATGAAACGCGCCGGCGGAGAATTTGGTGCTAACATCACTCTGCTGCTCGATTCTGGGTCGACAGTGGCTTTTAGATCTAAGTGATTTGATTCATTGTCCTGCATGTGCTGTTTATATGCCTTTTACAATAAACGTACTATACTATTGGAATCTTCTTGGCTCCTGGTGAGATTTATTTATTCAGTGTTGGAGGCTCTTAAGGAGATGTTCTGGGAATCCCTATATTCCAATGTTCTGTGTCTGAGCAACATGCTGACTAAGGCGGTTGTGCTGCTGTAGTGGCAATGTCTCGTTGTGATGAGTTTGCACTCCGCACATGGGTGATGGGAGATCACTGAACCACTTGTGAGAAGATCTATATCACTAATATTGGTGTAATCAGTTTGCACTTTTTACTTCTGACTTTTTTCTCTTTTCTTTTATAATTCTGGACTTTCATGTTATTTATATGTGATCTGTTATATGTTTATGAGGGGCTGCACTTTTTATTTTTTTGTCCATCGGCTTTATGTGTAGAACAATGCAGCAAGCAACGTTTGCCATAATCAGAGGCTCACATCTGAAAACTGGCAGCAGCTCGTTTATAAACTTTAATTTTATCTAGGTTAAGTGGTACAGTGGAGGAGTGTATAAAGCTGAAGATAGAGTGGGCTCATGACACTGTAATGTATGAAGTAATACTTTAGGAGTCACATTGTATTCAGAGATATATGGATACATTGAATCAACTGCAGTAATGATCCCTCTGTTGCTATGGCTTCTCAACAGTCGTCTGTATTGTGCACAAGTTCTTTGTTGTATCCATTCTCAGTAAATGGGAACTCTACAACTTTTATGTGATCCGAGTGCCTTTCCCCTCCCATACTTCCTATCATTACCTGATCTCAGCTTACTTTCTTTGTACTAAGTCTATGTCCAATATCCCAAACGTTAGGTTTCAATTTAATGTCAATTTCATGAAGAAAAACTGTTGAAGTAATATACCTACATGTATGTTTATACAATATTTCTTAATAATTTTTGCTGGATGCAGCTGCAGGCATATTTCTGTATATATGTATGTATAATCCATGCCCAAAGGTTGCTGCCACAGAAAATGCATGTATATGGACAATGTAAAGTTTTGGCTTGTGAATACTTCCATAGCTGTTTACTGCCCAATACATGTATCCTTTATGCTTTACAGGCATGTCCCAACTCCAGGCTTACTAACTTAAACCTTCATATGCATTAAGGGAGCATAGGTATCCTGCAATGTAAATCAGGGTTTATCCCTGGCTTTAGTCCACCAGTCCAGTGTATTGTCTGCAACCAGGTGATCCTGGAACACACTGGCTGGAGATGCTGGAACTTCCTCTTTGCCGCAACTCACACACAGTCATCTAGATGTAAAAAGATTTCTAATAGCAAGAAGTTTCCCACAGTCGTCAATCAGATTCAGAAGACACACTCTCCTGAATCTGAAAGCACAAGATTCAGGAGATACACTCTTACTGGCCATCTGTGGTGTGACTTTTTCTGCAGGGGATTAAAGAATAACTCCATGTTATTTTAAAGTGCTAGTCCTGTGCCTGTTTGTGCATGTCTCTGCGCTCTTCATCCTGCTACAGTCCTGGTGGCTGCTCCTCTTCTGAGATGAATGATGCTCAGTGTCCTAAATTTGAGCTTTAAAGTCAGTTAAAATGTTTGTTACCCCAACATTTCATATTCCTGATATGTGCCTGCTGTACCATGTACTTGTATGAAAAAGTATTCTTTTCTTTTTTTGTAATGCTTCCTTTTCATTAAATCTCTGCTGTTACTGCCTTTGCTTTAATATTAAAAACTGACCACACTAAGCAGGAGAACACATCGTGGTCAGTTCGCTAGCTGTGGTGGGAACTCGGCCTGTTCTCCAATGATTAAGCCCTGACAAACCCCCACCCACCCCTTCCCAGCCATTCACTGGGAAGCTCCATGTACTGTTGCTGCTCCTCCCCGAGCTCTTATGTAGCTGAGAACAGAGGGAATGTGATCACTTATAAAAAAAAGGGATAAAGGGTATTTATATTATTTATATATGTGTGTACCAAAATGTTTTGCCTTTCATTTCTATTTTAAACTGGATGGATTATTTTACAAGGTGATTGTTTACAATCACTTTAATTCGGATGTTAGTATAATTAGTATGTTTATAGATTATTATTACAGTATATTTCTTATAATAATATTATACAATAAGTATATAACGCCATCAGTGTGAACGGCACTTTACAAAATATTTGTAGACAGTACAGTTATAATCCAATTCAATACAATAGGATTAGGAGGCCAATGTTCATAAGAGCTTACAATTGAAAAGGGAAGGACAGTGATGCAAAAGGTGGTAACTGTGAGGGATAAGCTGATAGAGAAAGTAGAAGTACAGGTGGAGGTGAAATGTGCTTCTCTTAGAAAGAATAGGAGATAGCCAGACTACATGTGGTAGGACATTCTAGAGCACAGTTGTCAAGCACCTCTGAATCCGGCCCGCCAGGCCATTTCATGTGGCCCTCATACCTCTCCTGAGCTGAGGCAGCCCCCTCTTCTCCGCCCACCCCCTTGTCTCAGCAGTCGGCAGCAGAGAGGAGGACAAAACTCCTATGCAAGATCCTGTGCTTCTCTGTGAAGCTGCCCAGAGACTCGTCTCTGCCCTTGCCCCTATCTCAGGAGTCAGCAGCTAAAAGAAGAACAGAACTCCTCCTACAGATCTTGTGCCTCCTCTGTGCAGCAGAAGTTCTTCTCACCGCCTACCCTGGTCTCAGCATTCAGTAGACTCCGGCAGCTGACTCCTGCCCTCCTCTGGTCCTCCTCCAGTCCCAACACTTTATGCTGCCCAGCTCCACACTCAGCTTCTTCTTGAAAGCAGCACGATGTAACGGGGGGTTGAACTGTGATATAAGGGAGGGTGGGGAACTTTTAACTTCTGATAGTGGGGGGTGATGTAAGGAGAAGGGGGGTACAGATACAACCGGCCCTTTGAGGGGAACCATAATGCTGATGCGGCCCACAATGCAATTGAGTTTGACACCCCTGTTCTAGAGTATAGGGGGAGGCACAAGAGATTGCTTGAAAGCTAGCATGAGAGGAGATGACAGGGGAGCTAGAGAGCAGGGTGTTATTGGAAGAGTGATGAGGACATTTTGAGTGAGGTTGGTGATAAAGCTTGGGGCAGCGTTGTGGATGGCTTTTTATGTTGTTAGTTTTTGGAGTTTCAGGCCTCATCCACATTAGAAAGCTAAAAACTGCTGTAAAAATGCCAAACAAATAATGTTTTAGTGGTTTTTGATGTTGCATAGCAGTGTTAGCCTAGTGTGTAAGCTACATTTAGCAGCTGCAACGTTAAGGAGCAGGGCCGCCGGCATCCTTAACAACCAGCTATTTACTGGTTGTTAAGGATGCCAGCGGCCCCTCTCCCTACCAAAGTATATGAGTCACCAGCTGTCAGCTGGTTTAACAAGGGGTGCGCCTAGATCTCGACCCCCCCCAATTGAATAAGTATATTAGGGTACATAGTACCCTCACTCATTCACCAAAAAAGGGTAAAAAGTAAATAAAAACACAAGTTTTTGACACGTCTTTTATTACAAAAATCAAACATAAAAAAAACAATGTACATCAGTTCAGATCCATCATCAATCATGATGCCCGCTACCACTGCTGACCCAGAAAAAGAAAAACCTCTGGTACCAACGAAGGCTCCTGAAGGTGATTTCTCTTTATATTCACCCTAGATACCTTAAGTATATATGTAAAGAATAAGTCACTGACTTATTAGCAAAGTTTAGTCTGTTCTATGTAAAAGAAGGCAGAGCTCTGGAGAATGCTTTATCCTGTGAAAGAAGACACATGCAACCAGTGTTCAGTCAAAAGCATTCTTAGGTTTATTCAGTGTGCGGGGTAACTATTATACACAGAATTTCACAGGAAATACAGTTGGGAGGGGGGAAAGTGCTCTCAGGAAGAGTCAATTCTCTCAAAAGTCAAACAATGGGTTAATACAGAATGTTCGTTAGAAATTGCAAAATATGCCTTGTCTAGACCCTATCGCTCAAAGTAGAATAAGAGGAAGTAAATGTGTTAGGAATGAAGGAAACAGATCTTAAAGGTGTCAAGATACTGCAAGCATGGGGTGATTTATAATTTTCATTGTTCGTGTAACTAAAGCCTTAAAGCAACCTTAAATGAAATAAGTCATTATAAGTCAGAGCTGCATTTAGAAAACGGCGTGACACAGGTCAAGCTAGAAAATGGTTGCAAGCAACTAGAAAGAGGTTCTGTCATTCCCCTTCAATCCCCTCTAAAAAATCATAATTTCATATGCATGATTTTTCTTCCTATCATTTATACAGTGTCATCAGAGGACACAAGGTCTCTCTGGAAAGGGATAGCAGGTTAGGCGACAATGTCCTTGGCTTCCTTAGTATAATCAAATAAGGACCTAAACCTGCCCACCTAAATGGTAGACTTAGCTTTCTTGGCTTTATAAAACTTTACATATTCCTGATAATCAAAAGGGGTTTGGGTTTGTTGGATCAGCACACCTTGTCTAGCTGTTAGAAATGTGTCAACATTTTCAGCATCTCTGTTAAAGTACAAACTTACATAAGATCCTCCTCTGCTAGCTGAGTCTGGGTTCTTTGTGGTTTTAGCGATTAGGCACATAATAAGCTTAAAACATGCATATAAAAATAATAGAAAAAGTAAAATCATCACAATCATCATAGCAATGTCTTTTAACCAGGAAAACACTCCTCCAAAACCAAAACCCCCCATACCTACAAAGGGATCCCAGCTTTTAGCAATGTTACGGGCCTCTTCTTGCAACTTATTGACCTCATTTCTGTGTTGGGCAATTATGTCATAGTAATTTGGCACTTCCAAAGTGGTATTGTATATCCAAGTGCAACACTCATAGTCCTCAGTATGCTCACAGAGGCCAGTCAGTGCAGCACTCATACACTCTATAGCTAGATCATGTAATTCTAACTTCTTCCTAATGGCCCTTTGTTCAAGATTTAGCAACTTAATATCATCTGAATTTTTTCCCATGATCTCATCAATGATTCCAGAATAATTATTTAATTTTTTCATCATATGGATTGACCATCCAGTCCAGGAAGGAAGCCAGGCCCATGCCAGGTCTCCCTTGCTGAACAGATCTCGTTTGATTCTATGTCTTAAGGGATATCTTGGATGTGCACTTGCTTCAAGCATGTGCCCATTGTTGTCATTATCCACAACTCCCATAATTGGGACCACTGAAGCTAAATAACACCAACCTGAGACATGGAGGGGGACCCAGGGGTAACATTCCTTCCCACAACATACATATATACTCTTTCCCAGTGAAAAGGGTCTTTGGGAAATATATTCTTGTAGGCGTCTATTCTGTACTGCGGTCACAAGGTGGTCCAGTACTCTTTGTATGTCTTTAGAGAAATTCTGGTAATTACTCATTATGGTCTTATTTAAACTAGGACTTGATATGTCAAACAGAGAACATGATTTTTTCAATGGGGCATGGCAGGAATTAATATTAAAAAGTGACTTTTTGCAAATGGAAGGGTTAACACGTGTGTTATTTCCTAGGCTGAAACACCAGTCTGGGAAATGGCTTCTACAATCTACTGGGAAGGTAATATTATTGTTACTTGACACATTAGTTAGAGTAGCAGAGGTCTCTTTAAGAAACTGGGTAATATTCAAAGGGACGGCCATAAGAGTGATGCGGGCTGTTTCTGGGTGGAGTTTGCTACATATCCAACATTTCTCAAAACCTGACTTCTTTGCATAAGCATATTTAAATTTTGTTAATAACATTTCACTATGAAAAGTGGGTGGATTCTCATCTACATCATGCTCAATACTCAATTCTCTCTTTGTTCTATTATGTATCTCAAAGGAAGGGTATGGTCCGCAAATACTTCTCATGACACCCAAGTCTTCAGGGTGATAGATACAGTTAGTAACAGTCCATACAAGGGAAAACACTGAAAATAGAATCAGGATTATCAGCAGCCATAGTTTGCCCGAGTCTGGTGAAACTGGAAAAGTAATTTTCTACAGGGTCTGGGCGGTCTGCCCCTGTCAGTACCCCCTTTTCTTGACTCTCCTGTTCAAGGTCAGGGCAATCTGCTCCCGTTAGTACCTCCTTTTCTTGACTCTCCTGTTCAAGGTCAGGGCAATCTGCCCCCGTTAGTACCTTCTTTCTTGCTTCTGGATCTTCCGGCTCAGGTCCTGTCTGCACCAACTTCACTCTAGTGGCGTGGATCCAAGTAGGGCTGTGTTCGGTCAAGACAGCGGTCCTGGTAACTGCTACCACAGTGGTCTCTGGGCCTTAGGCGAAATCCTTTTGTTTCTTTCCTTTGGTCAGCAGCTTCATCACCACTACGTCTCCTTCTCTGAAGGGATGGGTATTTTCCTGTAAAAAGAAAAGAAAGGGTGCGAGCAACGTTTCGTTCCGTTCCACTTGATTCTTAAGTTTCAATTACTCTTTTCTCAATTTGTCTTTATTTGTGCTATTCATTCTTTCCATTATACCTGAACTCTGCGGATAATAATCTATTTTCAAGATTTTAACTAGTTCCTGGCATATTTTTGATATGAAAGCTGGAGCATTATTAGAACTAATTCAAGGCAGGCACCCCATCCAGGAATAATCTCCTGATTGAGAATGCATGACACCGTGTGGGCATCTCCCTTTTTGTGGTCCTAAAAGCTTCCACTCATCTGCTGAACACGTTCACTATTTGACTAAAAAGAACTCTTATTTCTTCCCTGCTTTGGGCCTATATGTGAAATCTATTTGTAGATGTGTGAATGGGTTTGTTTGGCCTTATATGTTTGGATTGTTTGTTCCTAATACAGGTGATGCACCTAGCAACATATGCTTGCACTAAACTGTCAGTAATACTTCATATGTTCTTTCCCACCCCCTGTGTCCTATTCCATAATACTAGGCAATAAACAGTGGGGCGCTAGCTGCGGGGATACACACAAGATCTTTTAAGGTCCTTAAACCTGTTCTGTAGCTTCTGGGTGCGTTTGTAGCTTCAACAATGTGTGATCTTTTGGCTTGGAGCAGGAAATTAACCACAAAAACATCCTCTGCTCCCTCTATGGCTGCCTATATATCATGTTGTGGTGTAACACAACCTTTAATACCAGTAGCCCATTTAAAACTGGGGCCTAACTAGGTCAAATGATGTAGCCATCCCTATTACCATCTCACAAGATGCTATGTGCTATGTTCGGAGTCACTTCAGGCATGCCTTTAGACCTGGACTGCGACCATCTTTGGACAAAAACTATAGGGCAAAGTTTACCACCATACCCCTGGGCAAGTACACCTGTCATGGTCTTACAATTGTCCCTTGCATAAACACAAAACATTTTTCCATGATTATGGGAGGCCCAGTGCAGGCGCTACAACCATAGCATTTTTCAGATATATAAACGCATTTAACATTTCTTGTGATATTTCTGGACCTGTGGTTTGTCTCAAAATGTTATTATAGATAGGAGCAGTCCGGATCCATAACAAGCAATGATCCTGTGGGCGGCAAGACCCACTGTGGGCTGGCAAGACCCACTTTTTATGTGACTGACTCTACTATCACCGTCTGTGAGAACAAAACCAAGGTAAACAACACTTTCCTGACACCACTGTCATAATTCCTGTGACACTTTTTGTCCACATACATGTACATTTCTTCAATAAACTCACTCGCTCTGACTGGCCTCCACAGAGTGACTACATATGTTATCCACATATTGTAGCGGGACTGACCCATGAGCAGGTGTCCATCCCCTCGTGCATGGTCTGGAGAACTATAGAGCGGACAATAAAATTGTCTACTTAGCCCTAAGGCATTTCTACACCAGGTAAGTTACCTGGACTGAAAAATAAGAAACAAAGATGGCTGTGTCTCCTCGTCCAATAGGACGCGTAAAAAAAACACACTACTTAAACCAATCACTGTACAGTGGGTAGCATCAGATGGTATGGCTGTCAGTAGAGATGGCACATCAGATACCACTTGCATGCTATGATCAGATAAAGAACTAAAAAACTTTTTGGCTTAGTGCCAATTTTCCAAAAAAATTCTTTTTTTTTTTTTTTCCATGCCATTCTAACAAAAATCTGGCCAGAGGTTCCCCTCTTTCAATAGAGGATACCCATAAAATATAATTTAAAAACTATAATCAGATAAAAAGTTAATCTGATTTGAAACTTTTGGCTCTGTGCCAACAGGGTCCAATGGTCACACTAATTGAGGTAACTCTTTCTGTCCAAAAATAAATTCCATAACTATAACAGGAATAAAGATATGACATTTGAACGCTTTCTTGGCAAGTAGCCAATTTTAAAAATTTTGCAAGAAGGCTCCCCTTCACATAGGGGACCATTTGCAAAATATAATTTTTTCATTATCTATAATTCTATAAAAAATAACTTTAAAATATCCTGCCGACAATGGCAATTTATATTTTTTTCCCTAGTAAAATAGTGTTTTTTATTCATTATTACTACGCTCATTCAAGATGGGCACAAATGTATAAATGGCAAAAAACTTCAAAAAAATTCTATAAAAATAATTGTATATGTGTAGGAATGCTGAGACCGTTTGTTCTACAACTGTTCTGAATTAGGGAACTAATGCAGAAGTGCATTTGCAGCAGTGACCCCCCCCCCTCTTTTCCCCTCGTGTACGGAAATGTACTAGTTTTAAATGTATCTGACACATAAACATTTTCTGCTCGTCTGACATTACGAAGAAAACTACACCTGCCTTGGAGAATGAAACTGTGGGGTGCAGGTGTGGTCAGGGGTATTTGTAAGGTAATATTATTATTATAGGGGGGCCTATGTTGAAAATGTCCTACTCTTTTATTTGCCTCTTCTGATAACGCCCTTGAAAATGCGTCCTGACAGGCTGCTTTTCTTTAGACAGATCAGATGCCAGTTGCATCGCTCTCTGTCATGGCTTTTTGAAAGCCTTACAAAGTTTTAGTAGCCCAATCAGAAACTTGCTGTTTTACAATTAACATGTACTGTGACTTTAAATTAACGACAAATGTTTGAATTAGAAGACTGTGCTACTCAGCAGTGACACTTAACTGCCCAAAAACGCCAAATTGTCTCACCCGTCTTCTGTCTATAGGCAATCACTGTGGTCTATATCTACGTGTTTAAAGACTTTCACTTTCACTTCTAATAGCTCTACGTAGCTTTTTTCCTATCCTATTGTACTAATACGGGCATAAATAAACCAATTCTCCCCGCATTTTCCATGTACTTTATATCAACTCAACTAAACATTTACTAAAAGATTTACTTGTATCCTAATAGCTCTAAGGATGGCCATACATGTCCGGACAACTCTTTATTGTACAATTTTCTGTTGGATCCACCACAAACCACATAATAAGAGGTCAAAATTAAACACATTCATTTGTATTCAATTAGGCAGACGTTTGTACTACAAACTGAAGGTAAATTTCAAGAAAACTGCACTGAAAATTGTAAGAAAATTGTATCATGTATGGCCAGCATCAGACCTAAACCTTCAGTATAATTTCACAAAACCATAAACAAAACATGTCTCTAAGGTTTACACATTCACAAAATCACTTAAATGTATCTGGGTCCTTAGACCCTCTTTATGGTGAAAAACCCTCCTGAAAAGCCATTTGGTGTATGTATATTACACCTTATACTCCCAGGTATAGTGGCTATCAAGAAGGCTTTCCTACCATTATAGACAAACAAACAATACACATAATAAACATTTATCTTGATTTGTCTGATAACCTACGACCGGTCAGTCAATTTTTACAGTAATAATGAAACTGTCGCTATCAGGAACAGTGTGTTATATTAACAGTCAGCAGGCGCAATTTTTACAAGTCATATACAGTTATAGACACACAGTTAAACCAGCAATATAATACCTCAATACAACATGGCAATATTTTCAAATGACATAACAAAATGAAATAACAAAATAATCACGTGATCAACAAACTCATCTACTTACTAAATAAGCCTTTTTAGATCACACAAACAAATTATCTTATACTCTAAATCTTACAGTTTCTATGCGATAGAAAGATATAAGCAAGAAAAGAGGTAGTTGTTTTCTACACAGAACAGACTGACATATAATATCCTTCCCTGAAAGATATTCTGGCTTCCCTGAAGCCTCTTTATATATATGTTATTATTCCAGCTTCCCTGAAGCTTCTATATATATAAAAAATCCAGGGCGTCTTCCCAGAGCCGCTCTATTATCCAACACGCTCCCTGAGCATTTGGTGTATGGCTCAGAGATCGGAACCAGGGCCAAAAGGCCAAGTCCCACCGGACAGGCAAACAGATAAAATTAAATATCTCCTTACCCAGACCGGTGATCCTTGGACCAGTGATGACCGCTCTCTCTCCGATCCCGGACGAGCCCCCAATCTGAAGGTGATTTCTCTTTATATTCACCCTAGATACCTTAGGTATATATGTAAAGAATAAGTCCCTGACTTATTAGCAAAGTTTAGTCTGTTCTATGTAAAAGAAGGCAGAGCTCTGGAAAATGCTTTATCCTGTGAAAGAAGACACATGCAACTAGTGTTCAGTCAAAAGCATTCTTAGGTTTATTCAGTGTGTGGGGTAACTATTATACACAGAATTTCACAGGAAATACAGTTGGGAGGGGGGAGAGTGCTCTCAGGAAGAGTCAATTCTCTCAAAAGTCAAACAATGGGTTAATACAGAATGTTCTTTAGAAATTGCAAAATATGCCTTGTCTAGACCCTATCGCTCAAAGTAGAATAAGAGGAAGTAAATGTGTTAGGAACGAAGGAAACAGATCTTAAAGGTGTCAAGATACTGCAAGCATGGGGTGATTTATAATTTTCATTGTTCATGTAACTAAAGCCTTAAAGCAACCTTAAATGAAATAAGTCATTATAAGTCAGAGCTGCATTTAGAAAATGGCGTGACACAGGTCAAGCTAGAAAATGGTTGCAAGCAACTAGAAAGAGGTTCTGTCATTCCCCTTCAGCTCCCGCATTCTGACAGCTCTTAAATAACTAAGGGGTGGGGCCACCCGATGAAATCACCGGGATGGCACTGCCCTCTTGTGACAATACCAAACGAGGGCATGCTGGGTCTGTGACATCACAAGAGGGCTGTGCCACCCTGTGATGTCACCAGGTAGCTCCACCTCTCGGTTATTTGGTGGTTCCAGCAGACAGCGGGAGCCTTTGTAAGGACCGGAGATTTTTTTTTTCTCTTTTTGGGTCGGCGGTTGCGTCGGGCGTCGTGATTGACGATAAATCTACAGCGGGAGACATCTTTTTTTATTTTTTAACAAAGGACTTGTCTAAAACTTGTTTAGTTTTTATTTAATTTTTGGTGAATGTGTAGGGGTACTATGGCTGGGATCTGATTACAGATTCCAATAAACCCCCCACCTGCAAACCCCCACAACCACCAGCCAGGGTTGGGAGGAAGACGTCCTTGTCTCATCCATCGATAAGGACACAGCGGCTGGCCTCCCCAGATGGCCTCCACTTAAAAAAAGGTTAGGGAGAGAGGAAAATGGGTGGATGTTAAAGTCACCAAGAATAATAGTGAGAATTTCAGAGGAGAGAAAATGGAGTAGCCAGGCAGAGAAGTCAAGGAAGCATGACAGTGGTCCAAGAGGCCAATACATCACAGCAATCTTCAAAGAAACTCATCAAAAAAGGCAAATATGTTGAGCTTCAAAAGAGGAGGGAGACAGAGAGGGAGTTGTATGAAGAACTACTGTATATCATAAGTAGATATTGATGACACTTGTCTAGGTTGTAAACTGCCAAACCCACTACTTTCTGCACTAATGAGAAAAGAATGAGAAGAAATTCCCTTTCTATTTGCCAGTCTGCAGATAATTTGTAACATATTCACTACATGGTTATTATAATAACAGGGTTACAAAACACTGGATGAGAAGCAGAATGGTTGCCCAACATGGCACCTAATTGCCTACTATAGCCAACAGCACTTTTGCTCCAGTTTTCACAGGTAAGCTCTAAGAAACTGCTACAAGACTGCAATACAGTGTAATACATTTTTGTTTGTGGGTAAATTTAAAGTGGTTCTAAAGGTTCAATTTTTTTTCTTTAAAATAATAAATACAGAGCATCCCCAATCCTCCTCTTCTTGGGTCCCCCCACTGGTGCTTTTGGCCACTCCCCCTTGCTGAGTGCCCCCAGAGCAAGCTGTTTGCTCTGGGGTCACTTGTGCCTGTTAACTCACGAGCCACCTCTGTTTGTCTTTGTGACACACAAATCATGGCTCAGTCCCGTTTCCCACTCCTTCCTCACTGGCTGTGATTGACCATTGTTTTCCGCTGCTGTGTCAATAAGGAGGCAGAGACATGGAATAGCAGCTGCTCTTGTGCACATCGCTGATCGCGATTGGTCTTGGGTAAGTATTAGGGGGGTCTGGGGAAGAGCTACACACTGAAGGTTTTTTACCTTTTTGCATAGAATGCATGAAGATAAAAAACCGTCACTCTTTACAGCCACTCTTTACAGCCACTTTAAGAGCCCTTTCACACTACTATAGCCAACAGCACTTTTGCTCCAGTTTTCACAGGTAAGCTCTAAGAAACTGCTACAAGACTGCTATACAGTGTAATGAAATTTTATAATGTAAATGCTTCTAAACTGCCCATAAAACGCAAAGCGCTTTTGTGGCGCTTTTACAATGCGCTTTTTAAAGAACACGTGACTTAAAAACTTCTCCATAAACTATTTTGATTCGCTTTTAAAGTGCTTTTCAGGCGCTTTTGAAGCACTTTTCATGCGCTTTCAAATCGTTTTAAAAGGGGAGGGGCATTGTGAGGCACTTTCTTTAGTTCTCCAAACATGCTCCAAAGATGCTGCATGCCAGATTTTTTCACCGCACTGCCAGCGCACCGCCCCAGTTTGCAAGCATTCATTAACTTTAATGGAAGGCATTTTTCGTGAGCTTTACAGGCCCTTTTTCAAATGCCAAAGTGCTTGAAAAACTCAATGTGAAAGGGCTCTAAGGAGTCATGTACATGTTTTTACATAACATTCACACAGGTTTCGCACTGTTTTCCAATCTAAATCCAATTAGAAATAAATTATGAATCTTGGGTGAAAACATGTATAAATAGACTCCTCAGGGTATATTTGATTTTTTTTTTTTTTATGATGCATTCTTATATTATTTAGTAATAACTTTTTAATTAGTATTTGTAATATTATGTAACAAAGTAGCAGAAAACAAAAATTATGATTTTATTTAAAAAGGCAACCAGCCTTACTAAAAAACACTCAACAACATGTTCTTTCCTAAAGTCTCAAAAAACTTCTCTAATTTGTTTCCTTTTGGAAAGTTTTTATTTTCAGCATTTTGTTACATCTGTTTGATAAATGCAGAGAAATGCCTGTTGATCCCACCAGAAAACCTGTAAACTGATAACTTCCTGCGCTGTCTGTCTCTGTGCCTCTGCTGACAGTTATCAGATAGGATTGTTCCCAGTTCTCTCTGTAGACTACAGTATATCGAGGTTTAGGAATTTATGGGGTACCAGACTTTTGAGGTGTTCACACACAGAGTAATAAAAGCCTTTTTTGTTATATATAAAATTGTAAACATTTATCAAAATGGGATAAAAGCATTTTATACAACCACAT